>NW_020952679.1:1154479-1231679 GCF_900497805.2 Vombatus ursinus
AGAGAGAGAGAGAGAGAGAGAGAGAGAGAGAGAGAGAGAGAGAGAGATTTTAAGTCTGTATTTGGCCACCACCATGTTGCTTGTGCCATGTCCTCACTATTGCTTCTGTCTCTGTTGAGTCTATTTTTTCCCCATGCTATTAGGCTGAAAAATATCTGATTAGGCTACAACCTTGTGAGGTCCAGACAATTAGGAGAGTGAGCCGTCAGAGGTCTGGAAGCTGAAATCCCAACAGACTGTGTGAATGTCTAAGGTCCATGAAGAGCAAGGAACCAAGTGAACTGCTCAATTGAACACAGAAATGGAAGGCACAAATAGCATCTCATTCACAGGCTATGCTCCATGTAGAAGTGAAAGTTTTAGAGTGAATGCTGGACAGAAATTGCTTCACCTTTGATCCCATTCTCTCTGAGAACAGAACCTGTCTATACAATATCCTGTTGGACTACTTCTTTTGTATCACCTATACTTAAGATTCTTACAGAATTTCCTCTTTATCCAGGAGCAAATTCTCCTGACTCTAAGCCTAGATTCTTTTTTTCTTTTTTTTTTTTTGGCAATTAGGGTTAAGTGACTTGCCCAGGATCACACAACTAGTAAGTCTCAAGTGTTTAGTCTGAGGCTGGATTTGAACTCAGGTCCTCCTGCCTTCAGGGCCAGTGCTCTATGTACTGCACTACCTAGCTGCCCCCATAAGCCTAGATTCTTTCTGCTAAACTGGAATCAAAGACAAGATAAAGACTGTCTAAACTATACTTTCTCTCTCAAAAAAGAGAAGTAATAACCCATTTATATAACACTTTACAATTTAAAAATATTTGCTTCTCAACAATCCTGTGATTTAAATAGTGTGACTCAGAAAGATTGTGGCACCTGCTTGGAGTCACACAGTTAGTAAGTGGTTGGTCTGACTCTCGAGCCCCGGTCTTCTAACTCCAAGACCAATGCTCTTTCTACTACACAAAATATGTCCTTATTACAAATAATGAGTAAAAATAAGATGGAGGGAAATTCACAAATAGTAATTAGAACTTTGTCAAATCTATAAGAACACAAGTCATGCCCAATTGATAAATGGTCAAAGAATATGAACAGGCAGTTTTCCAATGAGGAAATAAAAACAATTTATAGTCATATAAAAATGCTCTAAATCATTATTGATTAGAGAAATGCAGATTAAAATAATGTTGAGATATAGGGGAATGTGACAAATGTTGGAGACGATGTGGAAAAATTGGAACACTAATTCATTGTTGGTTGAATTGTGAACTTATCTGACCATTTTGGAGAGGAATCTGGAATTATACCCAAAGAGGTATTAAAACATCTATACTCTTTGACCCAGCAGTACCACTACTTCATCTATTTACAAAGATGATTAGGGAAAAAGAAAAAGAACCTACATGTTCTAAAATATTTATAGCAGCTCTCTCTTTGTGGTAGCAAAGAATTGGAAGTTGCAGGGATGCCCATCAATTTGGAAATGACTGAACAAGTTGTGGTTTATGATTGTGATGGAATACTATTGTGCTATAATAAATGATGAGCTCAATGATTTTATAAAAAATATGGAAAGACTTATATGAAATAATGAAGAGTGAAATGAGCAGAACCAAGAGAACATTGTTTACAGTAACAGCAATATTTTTTTAAGAACAACCTTAAATGAATAAGTTATTTTGTCTATTATAAATACCCAAATTAATCATAGAGAACATGTGAAGAAAAATTCTATCTGCATCCAGAGAAAGAACCGATAAATAGAAGTATATATAGAATAATTATATATATATGTATATACACACATACATACACACATGTGTATATACATATACACATACACATATGTATGTATATATGTGTGTGTATGTATATATACCTACTTGTGTCTAATAGTAGCCATCTCTAGGGTGGGGGTGATGAGGAGGGAAAAAAAGAAAAAAGTTACATGATAATTTTGTTGTATATTTGAAAGGAATAGTAAGTTGTGCATAAGTAGATTTATAGTTTCATGTACAATCATCTTTTTTTAAAATAAATTATACTATGTTATGGAAATGCTTGCTTTATTCTATAAAGTAAAAATAAAATAAAAATAGACTCTTTCAGCTTTATGGTCTTATATATTAGACCCTAAGGGCATTGATCATCTAGCATAGGTCATAATGACATGAATATGGAAAAATCCATAATCCTGTTAAAAGTAAGACTTTAAAAGTGAAAACTGGGGGGAGTGTTTTAAAAGTTACTTTCTTCATTGTGTATTTGTTCTGTACATAGGTCAGATACCTGTCAGATTTGCTGAAAAGTGGGCTACTAAACCTTTAAAAAATTTTTATTTATTTTATTTTTAATTTGTGGAATACAATTAACATTTCCATAAATAGCACAATAAAAAAGATGATGGCACATGAAACTGCCAATCTACTATGTACAACTTGATATTCCTTTTAAATATGTAATACAGTTACCATGTAAATTTATTTTTTTCTTTTTTCCCTCTCCACACCCTAGAAATAGCTACCATTAGATACAAATATGTATGTATATATGAAATCATTCTACACATACTTTTATTTATCAGTTCTTTCTCTGGATGCAGAAAGCATCTTTCTGCATATGTCCTTTGAAGTTAATTTGGTTGTTTATAATAGTCAAAATGACATATTCACTCAAAGTTGTTCTTAAAACAGTATTGCTGTTACTGTATACAATGTTCTTCTGGTTCTGCTCATTTCACTCTTCATTATTTTAGGCAAATCTGTCCATGTTTGTGTAGATCATTAAGATCATCATTTCTTTTTTTTTTCTGAGAAGGGCCCATATGCTTCATTTATTTTTTGTTTTCAACATTTACTTCCACAAGATTTTGAGTTCCAAATTTTCACCCCATCTAGCCCCTCCCCCACCCCAAGATGGCATGCATTCTGAATACCCCTTCCCCTAGTCTGCCTTCCTTTCTATCTCTCCCCCCCCTTCTCTTATCCCCTTCCCCTCCAATTTTCCTGTAGGGCAAGATGGATTTCTGTACCCCATTTCCTGTATTTCTTATTTCTCAGTTGCATGTGAAAACATTTTTTTTAAAACATGTTTTTTTAAAACTTTAGGTTCCAAATTTTCTCCCTTCCTCCCTCCCCACCCACCCTTATTGATAAGGCAAGCAACTAAATATAGGTTATATATGTGCAGTTATGCAAAACACTTCCATAGTAGACATGTTGTGAAAACTAACTCTATTTCCCTTAATCCTATCCTGCCCTCCCATTTATTCTACTCTTTCTTTTGACCCTGTCACTCCTCAGAAGTATTTGCTTCTGGTTACTTCCTTTCCCAATCTGTCCTCCTCTCTATCATTCTCTTACTCTCTTGTCCCCTTCCCCCCCCCATTTTCCTGTAGGGTAAGACAGATTTCCACACCCAATTGAGTGTGTATGTTATTCCCTCCTTAAGTCAAATCCTATGAGAATAAGATTCACTCATTCGCTCTCACCTTACCCCATTTCCCCTCCACTGTAAGAGTCTTTTCTTTTCTGTTTTTTTTTTTTTTTTTTTTGTGGAATAATTTACCCCATTCTACCTCTCCCTTTTTCCCTCTCCTAGTATAATCCTCTCTCACCCCTTTATCTTATTCTCCAGATACAACCCCTTCATTTTCAACTCACCCTATGCTTTCTCTCTCTCTCTTTCTATCTATCTATCTATATCTATATCTATCTATCTATCTATATATATATGTACACATAATTTTCCCCCTCCAACTACCCTAATACTGACATAGGTCTCATGAGTTACAAATATCATCTTTCCATGCAGGAATGTAAACTTTTCAACCTTAATAAGTCTCTTATGATTTTCTCTTTCCTATTTACCTTTTCATGTTCCACTTGAGTCTTGTATTTGAAAATCAAATTTTCTATTCAGCTCTGGTCTTTCCATCAAGAATGCTTGAAAGTCCTCTATTTCACTGAATGACCATTTTTTCCCCTGAAGGATTATACTCAGTTTTGCTGGGTAGGTGATTCTTGGTTGTAATCCTATCTCCTTTGCCCTCTGGAATATTATATTCCATGCCCTGCGGTCCCTTAATATAGAAGCAGCTAAATCTTGTGTTATCCTGATTGTGTTTCCACAATAATTGAATTGTTTCTTTCTGGCTGCTTGTAATATTTTCTCTTTGACCTGGAAACTCTGGAATTTGGCTACAATATTCCTAGGAGTTTTCCTTTGGGGATCTCTTTCAGGAGGAGATTGGTGGATTCTTTCAATTTCTATTTTGCCCTCTGGTTCTAAAATATCAGGGCAGTTTTCCTTGATAATTTCTTGAAAGATGATGTCTAGGCTCTTTTTTTGATCATGGCTTTCAGATAGTCCAATACTTTTTAAATTCTCTCTTCTGGATCTATTTTCTAGGTCAGTTGTTTTTCCAATGAGATATTTCATATTGTTTTATAATTTTTCATTCTTTTAGACTTGTTTTACAGTGTCTTGATTTCTCATAAAGTCACTAGCTTCCAATTGCTCTATTCTAATTTTTAAGGAAGTATTTTCTTCAATAAACTTTTGGACTTCCTTTTCCTTTTGGCCAATTTTGCTCTTTAGGGCATTCTTTTCTTCATTGGCTTTTTGGATCTCTTTTGCCATTTGGGTTAGGCTATTTTTTAAGGTGTTATTTTCTTCAGTATTTTTTTGGGTCTCCTTTAGCAAGCTGTTGATTTGTTTTTCATGATTTTCTTGAATCACTCCCAGTTTTTCCTCTATTTCTCTTATTTGCTTCTCAAAATCCCTTTTGAGCTCTTCCAAGGCCTGGGACTGATTTGTATTCTTCTTGGAGGCTTTAGATGTAGAAGCTTTGGCTTCATTGTCTTCTTCTGGTTGTATGTTTTGATCTTCTTTGTCACCAAAGTAAGATAATATAGTCTGATTCTTTTTGAGCTGCTTCCTCATGATCCTAGCCAATTACTTGAGTTTTAAACTCTTTGTTAAGGTAAAAGTCTGCTTCTAATGTGGAGAATGTACTGTCCCAAGCTTCTGGGGTTTGTATAGCTGTTTTCAGAAATACTTCTAGGGACCTGAAATTTTTCAGTTCTTCCAAGGTGCTATGATAAGGGGTAAGGTGTTTCCTTTCCACTGCCATAAGAAGCTTTACCACACCAGCATTCCTCTTCGCCCCAGGACCGCCCCTCAGAACTGTAACCCAGATCCAAGCACTGGTAAAGCAAGAGATTCCTGCCTCAGCACTGGCAAAGAGATCCCTGCAATCTGCTTCTGATCAGCCACTCAGTTGCCTGTCAGTCTGTAGGCTGGAAGCTCGGGAAATAGCCACTGCTCCAACCCACGCTCGAGACTTGCAGCTGAGACCTAGCTCCTCTCTCACTGCAGTCACAGACTCTTCCCACTGACCTTCTAAGTTGTCTTTGGCATTCATGGGTTGAGAAGTTTGGAAACCTTCACAGCTGCCTGTGATTCAGTCCTCTGAGGCCTGCTCCAGGGCCGCTAGCCCATGCCTAACCATGCTCCTCTCCTCACTTGGCACGATATACCTTTCCAATCAACCATCCAGGCTACCTTTGGCTGGAAATTTGTTTCACTCTGTCTTTTTGTGGGTTCTGTTGCTTTAGAATTTGTTTAGAGCTATTTTTTATAGGTATTTGGAGGGGGTTGGGGTAGAGCTCAAGCAAATCACTGCTTTCCCTCAGCCATCTTGGCTCCGCCCCCGAGATCATCATTTCTTAAAGCACAGGAGTATTCCATCACAATCATATACCACAACTTGTTCAGCCATTCTTCAATTGATGAACATGCCTGCAGTTTCCAATTCTTTGCCACAACAATGAGAGCTGCTATAAACATTTTAGAACATATAGGTTCTTTTCCTTTTTTTTCCCTAATCATCTTTGAAAATAGACCTAGTAGTGGCATTACTAGGTCAAAGCATATAGGCAGTTCAATAACTCTTTGAGCATAATTCCAGATTGCTCTTCAAAATGGTTGGATCAGTCCACAATTCCTCCAGTTCTCCCACGTCCTCTCCAACATTTGTCACTCTCCCCTTCTATCATTTTTAGCTAATCTCGTAGGTGTAAAATGATATCTCAAGGCTATTTTAATTTGCATTTCTCTAATCAACAGTGATTTAGAGCAATTTCTCATATGACTATAGATTGATTTGATTTCATCATCAAAAAATGTTTATATCCTTTAACTATCAATTGGGGGAACACCTAATATTCTTATAGATTTAATAAAATTCTTTATATATTTGAGATATGAGACCTTTACCTGAGAAACTGTGTATAAATCCCCCCCCCCAATTTTCTGCATTCCTTCTGATTTTGGTTACATTTGTTTTATTTTGCAAAAGCTTTTTAATTTAGTGTAATTGAAATCATTAATTTTACACCTCATTCTGTTCTCTGTCTCTTGTTTATTCATAAATTGTCTGCCTATCTATAAGTCTGATAAGTAACATATTCAATGTTCTTCAATTTTTCTTGTAACATCTCACTTTATAACTATACATGATTTTGACAGATACATTATCTATCAGTCTATCTGTCTACCTACCTATCTATCTATCTACTTTTATATCTTTACATTTTGACCTTATCTTGCTAAATGGTGTAAGATATAGGTCTATGACCAATTTCTGCTAGACCACTTTCCAGTTTACCCAAATAATGAATTCTTATCCCAAAATCTTAAGTCTACAAAAATTTCTGGTTAGACTAATGTTAGTAGCATTCTTATTTTCCAATGAAATCATAAGAGATAATGTAGACTGTACTTCCATTCTAAGTTACTCAACAGTGGGAAATATGTCTATTCCATGCCACTCTTGACCCCCCCCAACAAAGCATCTGCACAGCGTGAGCCTTATAGAAGATACTTAACAAGTGTTTGATATTTTGACATCAAGGCAAACCTGATGCCAATTCATCTTTCCAGCCTCAATGAACATTCTTCCCCTACTGTACTCTATAATTCCATCAAACTGGCCTTCTGAGGAAAATGATTATTAGTAACCAATAATTTGGGGAGATGCAGAGTTTTTCTAAAGTCCTGATATTAAAAAGTTCAGTCTCTTGAAGGACATTGCTGATAATGACATTGGACTTTCTTGTTCAGACTACACCCACATGGAGTGGCCATTGTGTTCTTCTCACTCATGGGTGGGGCATAAATTCTCTGAATAGATTGCCCAAAGCTGAGGGTTGTCTAGGTATGGTGACATGATGTCACTGTCAGCCCCTTATTGTAATATTCCTTCTCAACCAATCGGAGTTGATTGCTGCTCCTCTTCCAAAAGAACATACAAGTTCTGAGCCTGCAACCATGATTGTCTTTGGTCTAAGAGAGATGTGCTGACCTTATTAATAAAATGATTAAATTACCCAGAAACCATGCCTTTTGAGCCCTTTTAATCACCACACTTCTCTGTTTCTCACAAATAATGCTCTCTTTTCTATCTCTTCACTTTTTGCACTGGCCACTGCTCATGCCTGGAACACACTCCTTCCTTACTTTTGCCTCATAGAATCCCTCTCTTTCTTCAAGATGAAGGTCAAGGGCCATCTTCTGTATGGATCCTTTCCTGAGTTTCCAATACCTTGAGCCTTTCCTCCCTCCCTCCTTAGCATTTTACTTATATTCGTTGTCTATATTGATTTTGTAAATGTTTATTTGTGAACTCACTCTCTCCCTTTTAGAAAATAAATTCCTTGAGAGTAGGGCTTGTTTCAATCTTTGTATCTCCAGCTCATAGCATAGTGTCTGAAAGGAATTCAGTCGATGTTTCATAGTAATTATTGATTGATTGAATTTAAGGCAAGAAGAATAGACTAAAAATGTGAAAGCTAAAGGTCCAAAACATTAAGAAAATTATTTTCTCCCAAATCTCACCCTTGAAAAAAAAAAGCTTGGACTCTATTTCAATTTGGAACAAAGATCTGATGTCCACTTTTGTTGTTCAGTTGTGTCCAAGTCTTTATGACCCTATTTGGGGTTTTCTTGGCAAAGGTATTGGAGGAGTTTTCCATTTCCTTCTCCAGCTCATTTTACAGGTGAGGAAACTGAGGCAAACAGGTTAAGTGATTTGCCAGGGTCACCCAGCTAGTATATGTCTGAGGACAGATTTGAACTCAGGAAGATAAGTCTTTCTGACTCTGGGCCCAGCAACTCTATCCACTGTACCACTTAGCTGGCATGATATTTGTTTTTACCATATGCTTATTATTTCTATGAAAATAAAAATTGAGATCTCAAATCCCACTATACTTACACTCTTACTATTTAAGTTCTATTAGTCAGATCAATTATATGTGAAGAAATGGATTGTGATAACACAGGAGTAACACAATTATGAGTATTGGGACTGGTCATCAGGCAGATGCCAGGAGACAAGTAATAAATGAAATCATATGGTTATATTTCTTTTGTCTCATTACTCAGAGGTTTTTTTTTTAACGGAGACAACAAGGCTCTTGGTGGGAAACTGTCATAAAAGAAAATTACTGTATCAGATCAATACCACAGGTATTGCCACTTAGGATAGTGTGTCAGCTTTTCTCTTTCTGTTTTACAAAACAGCTCTTTTTAGTCTTAAGAAAGCTGAATTTATGTGGTCTATTTCAGTCAATCCACAAATATTTATTTCTCATTACATGTACTGAGGCACTGTGCTAAATGTAAAACAGTCATTGTCCTCAAGGAGCTTACATTCTAATTGAGGAAGCATTGGCCCAAAAATTCCAATTCTGGCTTTTCAGCAAAGAATGAAGGTAACCCTGGATTCATGGCATCATTTATTTAGGATTGAGAGAGACCTCAGCTGTCATCTGGTGCTGCCCCATCCTTTTACAAATGAAGAACCTGAAGCCCCTTTGCCCCAGGTCACACTGACAGTGTGTCAGTAGCACAGGAAGGATCTGATCTTGTGTGTTCTGCCTTCACATTCCTCATTCTCTCCCCTCCAGAAGGCAGCCCAACAGAGGCTGCCCCCAGGGTAGGGGTGACAATTTCTACCAGAGTGGAAAGGCTTCATGTACAGGTCGAGTGATGACCTGCTGGCTATTGCCTGAAGACCAGGCTAGGTAGTGGTTCAAAGAGGTTCATCAACTAGTTGGCTATGAGGGGCATGGTGTAATGGGAAATGTGGGTGCATTTTGCGGCCACAGCAACTCATGAGTATCAGATACTAATGCTTATGATCTCCATCAGTGGAGGGAGTACCAGTGAAATCACAGCTCTCTGATGTATCACAGTTTTGAAGATTGTGTGCAACTCATTCTGAAGTATTCTTTCAAAACCACGAGTGCCCAGAAATCATCTACACATAAGTATTCAAAACTACTGCCACTGAGATTTCTGTCTCAATCTTATTATAGAGATAGGGACTGGACCTTCCATTTTCTTAGTTGGAAGAACATCCAGGTGAAGAAACTTACTCTACCAATACAGGTTGGCAACTTAGAACTTTTACAATTGCCTGGGGGCAATAGGAGAAGAAATGACTTGCTCAGGGTCACATAGGCAATGTAGCATTTAAACTCAATTCTTCCTGACTCCAAGGACAGCTCAGTACCCACTGCTTCAACTGCTTTTGTATTTCTAAACTCACAACTTAATTATTTATTATCAATAGTGATAATAAGAGTAATTATGACAGCACTGATGAGTCCTAGGTGTGTGATTGGGGCCAGATCATCTAGTCTCAGTGACTTGTGGATCAGGGATTGATCAGAATTGATAGAAGGTGTTTCCTACACACTGAAATTCTGAATGTGGAACAAGTAGCTCACTAATTCTACAACCAGATAGCGATGTCTATTTTCCAATTTAGTTCTTACCATTTCTTGAGTCCTTGGTGACAGCACTTATGGTTTACATAGGATTGTCTATGGAGAGCTGAAAAGAGCTTTGAGTCACTCCCTCATTTCAGAAAAGAAGACTCTAATGCCCAGGGGGTGAAACGATTTGCCACAGTCTGGCAGTTTATAATGGTAAGAAACAGAATTTGAAGCCAGGACTTCTGCCATCATTAAGGATTCTTTCTATTGTGTCTCCTTGCCTTCTCACTGCTCCTCCCTCCCCAAGGAGTTAGGTGGGAGAGTCATGCTCAGAGCCATTACCCTGGTCTTTCATATTCCAAACCAATGCTAAATCATGGCTTGTGGGCTTTGAATATAATCCCCTTCGCCTTTACCATCTCCTTCCTTTCAGCCATCAACCAGAGGATTAGACTCCTGTTGCTATAAGAATCACAAGTGAGGCCTTAAAAAGTGCCTATGATTCCTGCATTATTGGGAGGGCCCAGGATCAGTCTTCCCCAACTAATGAAGGGGGAAACTTCCAATCTTCACTTTTTAGTGTTTGTGGGTTTCTAAGGCATAAATGCTCACATGGAAAATTTAACAACTGACTTTGTGAGCTGGCTCCAGGACACTCCTAATTTCAGCTCATGCAGATCAGCTCTTTAAGTCAAATTCTTCACCCTACACATAAGAAGCCTGGGAAGTATATGCCTATAGAGAAATTAGTCTCTACTCTTTCTCATCACATTCTTCCCTATCAAGTGTAATCAATGACAAGTTTTCTACTCTAATAATACTACTCAACATTTATATAGCCTGGGGTTACTCAGAATCACAGAAACTTTGAATACTGACACTGTACTTTTAAGAGAATGCAATGACTTTGTAGGATTTTTCTAGAGAAGGTAAATTATATGATTGGATTGTGTGTAAGCTGACATCATGAGGAGAGTTGAACATGTGTTTGAGGTTTGAACCTGAGAGAGGGAAAAGTAGCTTATAAGATAATTCCTTGTTTTATTCTGGAGTGGGGACTGAGCTGATTTGAGAGATTTTTTGTAACTTTGATAATTGCTGAATATATTCTTCATCATACCCATTAGATTGTCTTTGACACTGCTAAGATAACATTTATATGGATAAGACTAGTGGAGAAGTGAGAGCATCTGAGATGTATTACTCACATCTAGAATCACCCACTCACTATAGACAATATGCACTTATATATCATTTTAGAAAATTATTTGCAGAGATAATCCCATTTGAGCCTTACAAGAGCCCTGTGACAGCTATTAAGAGGTACAATCATTATTTTTCAGATAAGGAAACAGATTTAGAGAGAAGAAACAACTAGCATATGGTCATACATCTAGTTAGGTTCAAAGGTAAGATTTGAAGTCAGATGCATTTGATTCCAAGTGCGTCCTTATATTCACTACAACATGCCACCTTTTATGACCTTCCCTACATGACCTCATTGTGCTGGAAGGATTCAGGAGAAGATAATTGAGTTTATCATCAATAATGCAAAAATATTTACCTGACTTCAATTCAATTTAATTCAGCAAGTATTTATTGATTGCAGTATTTGAAGATGAGACCTCATACAAGTTATTGTGTTTTCTTTTTCTACTACACATAATTATGTAGACATATTGCTTGTTAAATCTATTACCATATCATTTGACACATTTTATCATTTGGTGCAGTTCCTTAAAAAGGTCTTTAGTAAACCTTATAGGAGTTTCAGTCTAATATATATTCAAGATAGATTTGATAGGACATCAGTTTGCTAAAAGGAATTAGGACACTCACCATGTTAAAACAATTCTGTTGGACCTTACCTGGTGGTTAGGTTCTACAATCAATAAGGTAAAAATTTATATAGCCATAATTACCCTTGAAAATCCATTTTATTACCCATAAAATACAATCCAATCCTGTGTCTTTAAATATCTGAAACCTGAAGGAGGGTATTATCCCCTTAAATGGAAGCAGTCTGTATCATGAGTAGAAGAATCTGAGATGGCTTGAATAGAAAGCTTTAATGTAAATTTCCTTTTTTCACTACAAACATAACAACATAGGATCGTTGTTAGAAAGCTGGAAGTGAAATTGGAGGCCATTTGCTTAATAAAAATTTATTGATTGATGTTTCCCATCTCTTGCAGATACTCTTTTACAATATATTCTTTATTATCTCTGGTTGAGTCTATTTTATTTTGATTCAGTATTTAGGAATTTTTTCTTTGATTTTGAAATTCATTAATTTTTCCACCCACTCATTCAATATGCACTTATGAAGCACCTACTAGGTGCAAGATACTGTGTCAGATGCTGGGGGAATAGAGCAAAAATGAAATAGTCCCTGCCCTCAAGAGCTTACATTCTACTGGTGCCAGTTCCTTGAAGGTAAGGACTGTTTGATGTTATACATTTTATACTCTATGCATTAAATATCTTCCTATACAGAATCAGGATACATATTCTGGTTTAGTTATTAGTACAATGAAAGATAATGTATAACTGTTTTGTTCTTTTCTGCCCTTGAATGTTAAAGACTGTTGTGAACCATGTGAACATTGTGGCAATTTGTTTATTAAAATAAAATCAGAAATAGACCATGCCTAGTTGAGCCATGGAGTATAAATATGTAAATAAGGGCAATAGACAGTTAAGTGGATGTTGAATTAATATGCCATCATCAACAACAAATGCATGAGATGTGGGTCAAAGATATCATTGAGGAAATATATCACTAGAAAATGAGGTCTGCTGGTTATGTAGTCAAAGTGAAGGATTAAGGATGGGAAGTTCAAGGGCTGAACCACTGCCCACGGAAGATCAAAAGAACCAGATGAGAATTTCCAGCAGGACTTGTGGGTCATCTGTGGATAAGGCTCACATAAGATGAGAATACATGGGAGAGTTGAAATCTATCCCAATGACAGGATCAAAGTTCTCATAACAGTGCAGTTATGGACCTTTGAAGTAATCAAATAGGCTAGTATTTCATAAACACTAATATCCCAGCTCCTGGGGCAAGAACTCACTATTTGAAACCCAGAAACTCTGTGAACACACTTACAAAACACTTTTCACACAAAGTCAGATCTAAATAACTTACCGTAGACATTATAAAATATTTAGGAGTCTATCTAACAAAACAAATCCAGGAACAAATACAATAAAAATGACAATTCTACCTAAGCTAATTTAATTATTCAGTGCCATACCAATCAAACTACCAAAAATTATTTTAGAGAGCTAGAAAAAAATAATAACAAGGTTCATTTGGAATAACAAAAGGTCCAGAATATCAAGGGAACTAATGAAAAGAAATGCAGGGGAAAGTGGACTAGCTGTTCTAGATCTTAAATTATATTATAAAGCAGCATTCATCAAAACTACTTGGTATTGGCTAAGAAATAGAGTGATGGATCAGTGCAAGACACAGTAGTCAATGACTATAGTAATCTATTATTTGATAAACCCAAAGATCCCAGCTTCTGGAACAAGAACTCACTCTTTGACAAAAAACTGCTGGAAAAACCAGAAAAGAGTATGGTAGAAAGTAGGCATAGACCAAAATCTCATACCATATACCAAAATAAAGTCAAAATGTGTTCATGATTTAGATATAAAGGCTGATACTATAAGCAAACTGGGAGAGCAAGGAATAGTTTATCTGTCAGATTTATGGAGAATAGAAGACTTCATGACTAAACAGGAGATAGAGAATGTTATGAAATGCAAAATGGATAATTTTGATTACGTTAAATTGAAAAGTTTTTTTTTTTCCACAAACAAAGCCAATGCAACCAAAATTAGTAGGGAAGTAGAAAACTGGGAAAGAATTTTTACAACCAGTATCTCTGATAAGGGCCTCATTTCTGAAATATATAGAGAATTAAGTCAACTTTATAAGAATACAAGTCATTGGGGCAGCTAGGTGGCACAGTGGATAGAGCACTGACCCTGGATTCAGGAGGACCTAAGTTCAAATCTGGCCTCAGACACATAACACTTACTAACTATGTGACCCTGGGCAAGTCACTTAACCCCATAGCCTAGCCAAAAAAAAAATGAAAAAGAATACAAGTTATTCCCCAACTGATAAATGGTCAAAGGATATGAACAGGCAGTTCTCAGATGAAGAAATTAAAACCATCTATAGTCATATGAAAAAATGCTCTAAATCACTATTGATTAGAGAAATGCAAATCAAAACAACTCTGAGGAACCATGTCACACCTATCAGATTGGTCAACATGACAAAACAGGAAAATGATCAATGTTGGAGAAGATATGGGAAAATTGAAACACTAATGCATTGTTTGTGGAGTTGTGAAATGATCCAACCATTTTGGAGAGCAATTTGGAACTATGCCCAAAGAGCTATAAAAATGTGCATACCCTTTGACCCAGTAATAGCACTTCTAGGGCTGTATCCCAAAGAGATCATACAAATGAGAAAAGGACCCACATGTACAAAATATTTATAACAGCTCTTTTTGTTGTGGCCAAGAATTGTAAATTGAGAGGATGCCCATCAACTGGGGAATGGTTGAACAAATTGTGGTATATGAATGTAATGGAATGCTATTGTGCTATAAGAAATGATGAGCAGGCAGACTTCAGAAAAACCTGGAAAAACTTGTGTGGACTGATGCTGAGTGAAGTGAACAGAACCATGAGAACATCATATGCAGTAACAGCCACATTGAGTGATGACTAACGTTGATAGACTTAGCCCTTCTCAGCAATGCAAGGATCTAAGACATCACCAAAGGTCCCATGATGGAAAATGCTACCCACATCAAAAGAAAGAACTATGGAATTTGAGTGCACATCGAAGCATACTATTTGCTATTTTTTTCTTCTGTTTTGTTTTGTTTTCTCTTTCTTGTGGTTCCTCCTATTGGTTCTAATTCTTCCTTACAACATCACTAATGTGAAAACATGTTGAATAGGACTGTATATGTATAGCCTATATCAGATTGTGCACAGTCTTGGGGAGGGAGGGGGAGAAAAATTTAAAACTTGAAAACATATGGAAGTATTGTTGATAAATCAAAATAAATTAATAAAAAAAAGTTTTTGCACAAACAAACCAATGCAGCTAAAATTAGAAGAAAAAAAAACAAGAAACCGGGGAAAATTGCAACAAGTTTCTGTGATAAAGGTCTCATCTTTCAAATATATAGAGGACTGAGCCAAATTTATTAAAATGAATCATTCCTCATTTGAGAAATGGTGAAAAGGTATGAACAGGTCATTTTCAGAGGAAGAAATCAAGAAATAATAGCTATCATTAGTCACATGAAACAATGCTCTAAATCACTAATAATTAGATAAATGCAAATTAAAACAACTCTGGGGTAGCATCTCACACCCATAAGATTGGATAAGATGCCAGAAAAGGAACATGACAATGCTAGAGGGGATGGGGAAATTTAGGTACACTAATACATTGTTGGTGGAGCTTCAAACTAGTCCAACCATTCTGGAGAAAAAATTGGAATTGTGCCCAAAAGCTACAAAATTGTGCATACCTTTTGACCTAGCAATACCTCAAGGAGCTTAAAGAGGGAGGAAAGGAATATATATGTAAATATCTATCTATCTATCTGTCTGTCTATCTATCTATCTAGCAGCTCTTTTAGTGGTGGCAAAGAATTGGAAACTGAAGGCATGCCCATCAATTGGGGAATGACTAAACAAGTTATTGTATATGAATATGATAAAATGTGATTGCGCTATAAGAAATGATAAAGGGAATCATTTCAGGGAAAAAAAACTGGGAAGACATGTATGAACTGCTAAAAAGTGAAGGGAGCAGAACCAGATCTATCTACACAATAAAAGCAACATTGTAGAAATAATCTATTCTGAAAAGTCTGATCAATATAATGATCCACCACAACTCCAAAGCACTCACGTATCCAATGTGCTTTATCAATTTCTACCAATGCATTGATACAAAATGACTAGGTGGCATAGTGGATAGGGCTAGGCCTGGATTCAAGAAGACCTGAGTTCAAATCTGGCCTCAGAAACTTACTAGAGCCCCAAACCCCTCCAAAAACCTGTAAAAAATGGCTCTAAACAAATTCTAAAGCAGCAGAACTTACAAAAAGACAGAGTGAAACAAATTTTCAGCCCAAGACAACCTGGATGGTTGAATGGAAAGGTATATTGTGAATGGCTGGGACAGGAATGCAGTTCGGTGTGGGCACTCAGGCCTCAATGAACCTAGAGCAGGCCTCAGAAGACTGAATCACAGGCAGCTGTGGAAGTTTTCAGACTTCTCAACCCATGAACGCCAAAGACAACTTATAAGGTCAGTAGGAAAAGTCTGTATCTATGGTGGTGAGAGAGAAGTGTGGTGGGGTCCCAGCCCCAGTCTCTGAGCACATCCTTGGGGCAGTGGCTGCCTCCAGAGCTTCTGGATCACAAACTGAGGGAGAATTGAGTGGCTGATCAGTGGAGGATTGCAGGGATCTCTTTGCTGGTGCAGGATTCTCTTGCTTTACCTATGCTTGGATCTGGGTCACAGTTCTGGGTGGTGGTCCTGGGGCGAGGAGGAATGGTGGCATGGTAGAGTTTGTAGCGGCTGTGGAGAGAGAATCCTCCTCACAGATCCAAGACAGAAAAGAGTGCTCACGGTGACTCATAGACCAGAGCACAGGCCAGGAAAGGAGTAAACACCTTGCCCTTGATCATAGCACCTTGGAAGAACTGAAAATTTATGGGTCCCTAGAAGTATCTCTGAAAACAGCTGCACAAACCCCCCAAACTTGGGGCAGTACATTCTCCACACTGGAAGCAGACTCCTACCTTAACAAAGAGTTTATAACTCAAGTAATTGGCTGGGATCATGAGCAAGCAGCACAAAAAGAGTCAGGCCATAGTATCTTTCTTTGGTAACAAAGAAGATCAAAACATACAACCAGAAGAAGACAACACAGTCAAAGCTCCTACATCCAAAGCTCCTACATCCAAAGCCTCCAAGAAAAATATGTATTGGTCCCAGGCCATGGAAGAGCTCAAAAAGGATTTTGAGATGCAAGTAAGAGAAATAGAGGAAAAACTCATAGTAATACAAGAAAATCATGAAAAAACAAGTCAACAGCTTGCTAAAGGAGACCCAAAAATACTGAAGAAAATAACGCCTTAAAAAATAGCCTAACCCAAACAGCAAAAGAGGTCCAAAAAACCAATGAGGAGAAGAATGCCTTAAAAAGCAGAATTGTCCAAATGGAAAAGGAAGTCCAAAACTTACTGAAAACAATACTTCCTTAAAAATTAGAATGGAGCAATTGGAAACTAGTGACTTTATAAGAAATCAAGACAATGTAAAACAAATTCAAAAGAATGAAAAAAATAGAAAACAATGTGAAATATCTCATTGGAAAAATAACTGGACCTGGAAAATAGATCCAAGAGAGAGAATTTAAAAATTATTGGACTATCTGAAAGCCATGATCAAAAAAAGAGCTTAGACATCATCTTTCAAGAAATTATCAAGGAAAACTGCCCTGATATTTTAGAGCCAGAGGTCAAAATAGAAATGGAAAGAATCCTCCAATCACCTCCTGAAAGAGATCCCCAAAGGAAACCTTCTAGGAATATTGTAGCCAAATTCCAGAGTTCCCAGGTCCAGGAGAAAATATTACAAGCAGCCAGAAAGAAACAATTCAAATATTGTGGAAACACAATCAGAATAACACAAGATTTAGCACCTTCTACATTAAGGGGCTGCAGGTGTTGGAATAAAATATTCTGGAGGGCAAAGGAGATAGAATTACAACCCAGAATCGCCTACCCAGCAACACCGAGCATAATTCTTCAGGGGAAAAATGTTCATTCAGTGAAATAGAGGATGATGAAAGACCAGAGTTGAATAGAAAATTTTACTTTTAGATACAAAACTCAAGAGAAACATGAAGAAGTAAACAGGAAAGAGAAATCATAAGGGATTTATTAAGGTTGAGCTTTTTATATTCTGCATGGAAAGATGATATTTGTAACTCATGAGTCCTTTGTCAGTATTAGAGTAGTTGGATGGAAAAAGTATATATATGTATGTATGTATATCTATATATCTATATATAAATATATATCTATATCTGTATCTATATATAGATATAGATAGATAGATAGATAGAGGGCACAGGGTGAGTTGAAGATGAAGGGGTGATATCTGGAGAATAAAATTAAGGGGTGAGAGTGGATTATATTGAGAGAAGGAGAAAGGGAGAGGTAGAATGGGATAAATTATCTCACATAAAACAGACAAGAAAAGGCTTTTACAGCAGAGGGGAAATGGGGCAAGGTAAGAGGGAATGAATGATGAATCTTATTCTCATTGGATTTGGCTTAAGGAGGGAATAACATGCACACTCAATTGGGTATGGAAATCTATCTTAACCTACCGGAAAATGGGGGGAGGGGACAAGGGAGCAGGGGGATGTTAGAGGGGAGGGCCGATTGGGGGAGGGAGTAATCAGAATCAAACACTTCTAAGAAGGGACAGGATCAAAAGAGAGAATAGAATAAATGGGGGGGGCGGGATAGGATGAAGAGAAATATACTTAGTTTTTCACAACATGACCACTATGGAAGTGTTTTGCACGATTACAAATGTATAACCTGTATCCAGTTTCTTGCCTCCTCAATGAAGGTGGATGGGGAGGGAGGAAGGGAGAAAATTTGGAACCCAAAGTTTTAAAAACACATGTTTAAAAAAAATGTTTTCACATGCAACTGGGAAATAAGAAATACAGGAAATGGGGTATAGAAATCTATCCTGCCCTACAGGAAAATAGAAGGGGAAGGGAATAAGAGAAGGGGGGGAGAGATAGAAGAGAGGACAGATTAAGGGAAGGAGTATTCAGAATGTGTGCCATCTTGGGGTGGGGACAGGGGTGAGATGGGGAGAAAATTTGGAAATCAAAATCTTGTGGAAGTGAATGTTGAAAACTAAAAATAAATAATTTCAAAAATGAAAAAAAAACTAAAAAAAAAACTTACTAGACCCTGAGTAAATCATATAACCCCATTGGCCTCAGTTTTCTCATCTCTAAAATGTGGAAAAAATGGCAAACCATTCTGGTATCTTTGACAAGAAAATCCTAAATGGGGTCACAAAGAGTCAGACAAACTAAAAAAATGACTTAACAACCACAAACCAGTGCATTCACGAATGGCTTTTTTTGACCTCTTAGACAAAGTTGAATAAATAGTATATTACTGAGTTCAATATTGTTGGAGTTATCAAGAAATGGACCTACCCATTCATTTTTGGTGAAATTGCTAACTTATAGCATCTTTTTAGAGAGCAATTTAGCAGTGTTCATTAAAAGTTACAAAAATAAGCATACCCTTTAATCCAACCATTTCATTTTTGCTAATATACTCTAGAAGTGTTATAAAAACAAAACAGAGCTATTTAAATCTTTTCATAGCAGCCTTATGTGTAATTGAAAAATAACAATAAAACCTAGCACTAGAAGCAACCTAGATGTTCAGCAACTTTGTAGTACATTGATGTAATTGAATACTATAATGATTTAAGGTCAAAAGGTATACAGAAAATAAATATATAAATACTATGAAATGTAAAATTTAAAAAGGCAGACTAAAAACAACAAAAATTTCCAGCAATTATGATAGTGTAAGAGGAAAAATACATGATATGTGTGTGTGTGTGTGTGTGTATGTATGCACATAGTCGAACAAAAAAAATCTATTGGAAACCAAATGAAAGTGGCTAAAAAGTTGTTATTATATTTTGTTATTTTAATTAACTAATTACTTTATTGGAATGTGGATAATTACTAAGCAAATTTAGTTATGTCAATGCTTAATATGGTTTATAATAAATTATTCTTAAAAGAAAATATTACTGGAAATAAGCATGTCTTTTGTAACCAAGGTCTTTCTTAAATTTTGCCTTGAATGAGTTCCACAAAGAGGCCAACTTCTTGTGCATTTTCTTTTCCTTTTTTTCCCCTCCTTCCTCTCCCTCTATCTCTACTTATCTTTTCTTCCTTCCTTCTTTCCTTTTCCTTTACTTTCTTCCTTTCTTTCTACCATTCTTCCTTCCTCTGTCCTGAAAGCATTTTTAAGTGGCTACAATATGCAGAGCACCATGCTAAACACTTAGAACATGCCAAAACAAAACAGTCCCTGCCCTTAAGGAGACTGTGCACTATTGAGATTATATAGTATGGGATACAGCAAAAGCAGTGATCAGAGGAAAATTTATATCTCTAAATGCTTATGTCAATAAAATAGAGAAAGAATAGACCAATGAATTGGGTATACAATAAAAAAAAAAACTAGAAAAAAAGAACAAACTAAAAATTCCCAATTAACCACTAAATTGGAAATCCTAAAAATTAAAGGTCAGATTAATAAAATTGAGTGTAAAAATATTAACTTAATAAATAAAACTAGGAGTTGGTTTTATGAAAATAAAACCACAACAAAATAGATAAACTATTGGCTAACTTGATTGAAAAAAAGAGAAGAAAATCAAATCACCTGTATTAAAATGAAAAGGGTGAATATACCAATGAGAAATATGAAATTAAAGCAATTATAAGGAGTTACTTTGCCTAATAATATGCCAGTAAAGTTAACAATATAAGTGAAATGGAAGAATACAAAAATATAAATTTCCTAGATTAGCAGAAGAGGCTTTAGAATATCTAAATAAACCTATTTTAGAAAAAGAAATGAAATGGGCCATAAATGAGCTTCCTAAGGGAAAAAACACTAGGATCAGATGGATTTGCAAGTGAATTCTATCAAATATTTAAAGATCAATGAATCTCAATATTAAATAAATTATTTGGAATAATAAGCAAAGAAGGGATCTCAGCAAACTCTTTTTATGAAACAAATATGATACTGATACCTAAACCAGGAAGAGTAAAAACAGAGAAAGAAAATTATAGACCAATTTCACTAATAATATGGGTGCAAGAATCCTAAATAATATGCTAGTTAAAAGATAGTAACAATATATTACAAAGATTATACATTTTGACCAAGTGGTCATGGGGAATGCAAGGATGGTTTACCATAAGGAAATCTATAACCATTGTTGATTATACAAGTAATGACATTTTAAAAATCATATAATTATATCAATAGATGCAGAGAAAGCTTTTGATAAAATACAATACTCATTTCTATTAAAAACACTTGAAAGTATAAGTATAAATGGATTTTTCCTTAAATTGATTAAAAAAAAACCCACTTATCTAAAACCGTCAGCAAGCATTATTTGTAATGAGGAAAAGTCAGAAACCTTCCCAGTAAGATCAGCTGAGAAACAAGGATGCCCACTGCCACCAATGTTTCTCAATATTATATTGGAAACCCTAGCAATAACAATGAGAAGAAAAAAAATAGAGAGGGAATAAGAATGGGGAATGAGATAATAAAACTGTCTCTTTTTTGATATATGATATGATGATATAGTGATATGATATAATATGATGATATAGTTGGAAAATCTCAAAGACTTAACCAAAAAGTTGAAAAATTAATAATTTCATCAAAGTAGCAATATAAAATAAATCCAAATAAATAATTAGCATTCCTGTGTATCACAAATAAAACCCCGCAAGAAGAGATAGTAAGAGATATCCCATTTAAAACAACTCTAGATAGTATAAAATACCTGGGAGTATGCCTGTCAAAACAAACCTAGAAACTATATAAACAAAATTATTAAAAATTTTTTTTAATATAAATAAAGTCAGATTTAACTAATTAGAGAAATATTAATTGTCCATAGGCAGGCAGGGCCAATATAACAAAAATGACAATTTTACCTAAACTAATTTATATATTCAATGCCATCCCAATTAAATTACAAAAAAAAGACTGAATTAGAAAAAAAAAGAAATTAATTTGGAAGACTAAAAAGTCAAGAATAACAAAGAAACTAATAAAAATGTAAAGAAAGGAGTCTTAGTGGCACGAGGTCTTAAACTGTATTATAAGGCAGTAATTATCAAAACTATCTGGTACTAGCAAAGAAATAGAAAGTGAGATAAATGGAATAGAGGGGATATACAATTGACAGCAGCAAATAAATATAGTAACCATCTATTTGACAAGTTTGAAGACTTAAGATTTTAGGATAAGAATCTATTATTTGGCAAAAATTGTTGGGAAAACAAGAAAGCAGCATGTAAGAAATTGGTCATAGACAATGTCTCACACCATTTACTAAGATAAGGTCAAAATGGATACATAACCTAGCTATAAAGAGGGATATTGTAAGAAAATCTGAAGAATGTGGAATACATTACTTATCAGTCTTATGAATAGGTGAACAATTTATAAATAAACAGGGAATAGTAGAGTGAGGTATAAAATATATAATTTTGGTTACATTAAATTAAAAACTAAAAAATACAAACAAAACAAATGTAACCAAGGTCAAAAGTAATGCAGAAAATTGGGGAAAATTTATAGACAGTTTCTCAGATAAAGTTCTTATATCTCAAATATATAAAGAACTTTATGAAATCTATGAAGTAGGAGTCATTCCAAACCCACACAAATCATCGGCATTTCTATATATTACTGACAAAGCCCAGCAATAAGAGATAGAAAGAGAAATTCCATTTAAAATTACTGTAGACATTATAAAATATTTGGGAGTCTACCTGCTAAAAGAATATGAGTCATTCCTTAATTGATAAATGGTCAAAGGATATGAACAGGCAATTTTTTTTTGTTAATGAAATCAAAACAATTTGTAGTCAGATGAGAAAATGTTTTAAATTACTATTGATCAGAGAAAAGTAAATTAAAACAACCTTGAGATATCATTTTACACCTATCAGATTGATGAAAACAATTGAAAGGAAAAGCAACAAATGTTGTAGGGAATGTGGAAAAATTGGGACATTAATTCATTGTTGGTGGAATTGTGAACTGATCCAATCATTTTGTAGAGCAATCTGGAATTATGCCCAAAGCATTATCAAACTGCCTATACCCTTTGACCCAGCAATACCACTAGTAGGTTTATTTGCAAAGATGATTAGAGAAAAAGGAAAAGAACCTGTATTTCTGAAATATTATTAGCAGCTATCTTTTTGGTGGCAAAGAACTGGAAATTGTAGATATGTTCTTCAATTGGGGCATGGCTAAACAAGTTGTGGTATATGATTGTGATGAATACTATTGTGCTATAAGAAATGATGGTCTGAATGATCTTAGAAAAAGCATGCATAGATCTGCATGAAATAATGAAGAGTGAAAGAAGCAGAAACAAAATAACATTGTATACAGTAATAGCAATATTGTTTTGAGAACAACTTTGAGTTAATAAGTCATTTTGACTATTACAAATAGCCAAATTCACTTCGAAGGACATGGAAGATGCTTTCAGCATTCAGAAGAACTGATAAATAAAAGTATGTATAGAATGATTTTACTTATACATACATATTTGTATCTAATGGTCACCATCTCTAGGGTTGAGGGGCAGGGAAGAAACAAAGAAAAAATAAATTTACACAGTAACTTTATTATATATTTAAAAGGAATAGCAAGTTGTACATAATAGATTTGCAATTTCATGAGCAATAGTCTTTTTATTATACTATGTTATGGAAATGCTTGTATTATCCCATAAATTAAAAATAAAATAAACATTTTTTAAAAAGAGAGGAAGCCATATTAATATTTAGAAAGAAATACATATTTCCTAAGATACATTGATCTAATGAAATGTACAAATTCTCATTAATGAATGTATATGTATTTTTTCTATTCCTTTGGCAACAAAATGAAATATTCATGTGTTGAGATTCATCTGATCATGCTTATTCCATTTTTCATCTCTAAGTTAATTTTCCTATGATCTGTTTTGGGTAAGGGCAGGACATAGCAGTCATCTTGTTTTTAATTATTCATTAGCATTATTTACATGTAGAATAGAATATCAACTTCTAAGTGCATATGTCTGAACCCAATCCCTTATCTCTTACTTGTGATCTATGGAAAGCTGATGTTTATTTGCTTTCAACTAGTTTATCTGCAAAATTCAGAAAGTAAGAGATGGAGTACTAAGTGAGGCCATGAATACCATATTATTTTATACTCTGGCTGGCCCCATGCATGCACTCTTCTGATAATTTTGTTTTTATGGCTATTTTGTAGTAAAGTCTGATAAAATGCTTAGTGATTCAGAGCTTGCTGATATTGAATGATGAGTAGTTCTTTTGTTTTTCTTTTCCCAGCTGAATGATTGAGGTCTTCTTAAAGAAGTGGCTAATCAAATGACATGGAATCCAGTAAGGAAAAAAAAGGTTAATTGCAGTGAGGTGAGTGCCTCTCACAAGCTTCTTTTGCCTGAAATATTATTTGTATGTTTCAGACCTAATTTAAGATTATGAGATATTCTTCAATTTTGTTACTAGGCAACATGTGCAGGTGCAAACTGGTATTGATAATTTTTTTTAAATGGCAATTGATATGCTTCCTTGAAGAACCCTAGATTTTTTATTTTCATTATGTCTCACTTAAAACACTCAAACTGGAATTACACTATGACAGATTTTACAGGCTGCCCAACTTCTAATGTTGCTATGCTTTTTAATGAGCTGTCCAAGTGCTGAAATTGAGTTGACAAACTATCAAGAAAAGCATGATGTTCATAGAATCACAGAACAAAAAATGTGGAACGGTGCGTGCCTTCAGAGGTGATCTAATCTTCATTTTATAGGTGTGGAACCGAAGACCTAGAAAGTAAAATGACTTGCTCAATGTTCTAAAGGTAGTAAAGCATCAGAAGCAAGATTTAATCCAGATCCTCAAATTTCAAAGACAGTACTCTTTGGACTCTCTTTGTAAAATATAATGGCAGAGAAAGAATTCAATTAAAAAGGTGTTAATTAATGGAGATAGAGTGATTTTTGTCTTTCCATTAGATATAGTCAAACACACACTTATTTCTGTACATGTTATATCACCCCAGAATAATATAATAATAACAAATGATGGAACACATTTATATAGTTTTATCATTTTCAAAGCACTTTACATGCAATATTTTAAATGAGGTTCTCACTTGTTCCTCAGAACAGCCACCCAATGGCAGTCGTGCATATATTGTTATACCTGTGTTATAGGTGATGAAACTGAAGGTTAGAAGGGCTAAGCAACTTATTCATGGTTACAGAGTTGGTAAATGTCAAAGGTAGAATATAAACCCAGATTTCTTCTAATTCTGTCTCATGATCTTTCCACTACATATGGCAGGGACAGATGTATTTTTGCTTTTGTTTCTTCAATGCTCTCTCCCCTCCCCTCCTCTTCTCTCTCTCTCTCTCTCTCTCTCTCTCTCTCCCTCTCTCTCTCTCTCTCTCTCTCTCTCTCTCTCTCTCTCTCTCTCTCAAAATTTCTTGAATTGTAAGACATCCTAGAGAGAACTAGATTCAAATTTGGGCTCTGAAACCAACTAGCTCCATAGTTCTGGGCAAGTCACCTAATCTCTGTGAAGTTCAGTTTCCCCTATATAAGAAGGGAATAATAATTTTTGCACTCTCCACTTTACAATGTTGTTGTTCAGAAAGTGGTGTGGTATAATGAAAAGCCCAAGAGGCCATGCACTTTGCTAAATGGTGAGAAGATAAATCCAAAAGCAAACAACCTGGAAGAATATCCATTGTAATGGGAGAGGGGCAGATACAACCCACATGAGGCAGTGCTGGTCAGGGAAGATTCCTCTGATCCAGAAGTTTGCTGAGATCCTGAGTGGGGCTGCAGAGAAGATGGGTATGTTTCATCCAGTAACAAGGGTAGAGTGTATTTGAACTTTGTCTAGATTGGTATTCCTCATCTGGTGCACTGGATCACTCAGAACCCAAGGGCACACATGAATAGTCCTGAAATTACAATAACTTCCCAATATCCTTAGACAGAAACATTTCTCAGAGTGTTTAAAAATTGTGTACAAATATACACAAATACAGATAAATATCCCAGCAAGAAGGTTTAAAGCAGATATCCTCAAGGTTTCTTGAGGTCTCATGATTTTTCTCAAAATCCTAAATATAATTTTGTGCTCCTCTAAGTCATGAGGCCCACAGCAAGGTCAGTCATTTGGGAGGGGTAACATTCACCCAAATTGCCCCAGGTTTGTGCCACCACAACTTTGCTCTCCAGGCTTGTGTAATGGGTATGTGTGGGCTTAACTCATGTATCCCCAGTCCCACAAGTGTCATGACTCACACTCCCTTTGATTCCTGCCTCCTCCAGGCCATGATTCCAAACATCAATTTTATAAAACTGGGCACAGCGTTTAACCCCCTCATACTTACAACAAAGCCAAAGGACCCCCAATCAAAATAAAAAAGGGGCCCCATTTGGGGATCAGCTTATTTTTAGCCTTTTCCATCAGTTTCAAGGTATTTCTTGTTTAAAACTCAATAGGCACGGCCGTAAAAATCCAGTGAAAATTTCTGTAAAATTTAAAGTTCAAACACATAATATTAGAATAAAAGAATAAAACATAATTTCTCTTCTGAAGTCAGAAATTGCATGAAGTACTTTAGGCTGTTCAAGCTTGTGAAAACCTTTCTGCATAGCTTACCACCCCTCGGCTAATTCTTGATGGCAGGGACTTTTTGGTTTGAACTGTGTCTTCACTGCTTAGCACAATGCCTGTCTCTCAATAAATGCTTATTGAACTGAATCCAAATGAACAAAAGGAAGAGATAGCTTCTATCTCCAAGGAAAATCTGTTTAATGTGATGTGCTTAGAGAAAGTAATTTAATTCAATTAAGAAATTCTTAGACAAAAAAGCCCCCAAATTTATAGAAGGATAATAGATAGATGATAGATAAATAGTAAGTTAGGCAGTTACTATGTATCAGACTTTGTGTTAAATGATGATAATACAAATACTGCTTGCCCACAAGAAGTATGTTTCCTATGGGGGAAGACAACACCTAAAAGGGAACTGAAAAGCTATGTGGAAGAAGGATTACTGAACAACGGACAAGCAACAAATGAGGAGAAGGACAAGACAGAGAGAGACAGAGACACAGAGAGAGACAGAGAGAGACAGAGAGACAGAGAGTGACAGAGAGAGACAGAGAGAGAGACAGAGAGAGAAACAGAGAAAGACAGACAGAGACACAGAGAGAGACAGAGAGACAGAGACAGAGACAGAGAGACAGAGACAGAGAGACAGAGAGTGACAGAGAGAGACAGAGAGCGAGACAGAGAAATACAGACAGAGACACAGAGAGAGAGACAGAGACAAAGAGACACAGAGAGAGACAGAGAGACAGAGAAAGACAGGCAGAGAGACAGAGACACAAAGAGAGAGGGACAGAGACACACAGAGAGAGACAGAGACAGACAGAGACAGAGACAGACAGAGACAGAGAGAGTACAGGAATGAGTGAGAAAAATATTCATCATTTGTTGACCAGTGACCTTTAATACTTTCTGAATGTATTCATTCACCTTCTTGCTGCTTCTTTTCTATTAATATTCACTCTAGATAGGAAAATCGGGGAGCACTACCATCCAGCCAGTGAGCTCATTAATAACAGTGTTCAAAAGAAGCTCTCTACCTGACGCCAATGACATAAACCTGGGCAAGCCTTAAATTTTCTCTATTTTTCAAACAGAGCATTGAAATTAATTAGATTCAATATTTCGTATCATTCCTTTATTACTAGATTCCTCATGAGAAACTATGAATGTGAGTGTTTGTGTGTTTATTGAAGTTAATTAAATGATACATGCTAGAGGGGACTTGTCTAATGTCAATATCCCTATAAGATGTTAACATGTTTTTGTATACAAATATTGACAATGGTGTGTACCTAATGAAGAAGCCAGTGCAGTTTGGCTAAAATGAAGTATTCATCTGTTAAATATTACAGGAATCTTAATGTATGGCCTGATTTATTTTGTGAGTGTAGAAGTTAGATTGGTTTATGTCATAGACTTAAGCATGTGACTCTTTCCTACAAGGCATGACCATGATGCTTTGAGAATACAAAGCACAGGGGGCAGCTAGGTGGCACAGCAGATAGAGCACCAGCATTGGATTCAGGAGGACCTGAGTTCAAATACGGCCTCAGATACGTAAAAACACTTACTAGCTGTGTGACCCTGGGCAAGTCACTTAACCCCATTGCCTAACCAAAAAAAAAAAAACAACAACAAAAAAACCATGAGAATACAAAGCATAACAATGGCATTGCTATGCAGTTATGTCTAAATGTATGACAATGCACAGATTCTTTCAGATCCATGAGAGATTGTTGAACATTCAGTTCATAGAAGTCTGACCCACATTTTAGTCTTCCAGTAGAAATAGCAAGCTTGAAAGCCTCACAGTAAATCTGAAATAACAGTTTTTTCTTCTCTACTCTGGTGGGAGAATAGGAGGATCAGTGAATGGAGAATTAGATGTTAATTCCTTGGCAGGAAGGGAGATCAGTTAGGAAGTTGTTGTCATCGTCTAGACGGGAGCTATTGAGAACATAGGCAAAAATTGTTATGGTATGTGAGTAGAGAAAAGGAAAGAGATTCCACAAGTGCTAAGGCATACAAAGGCAAACATATAGGCCCAAATGTGGAGAATAACATTTCCTCCATTCTTTGGGTTTTTATTCTGGTTCAAATGAATATTTATTACAAGTCATATAGGGGCTTAGGAATTTCTTACTCTAAGTCAGATAGTTGTCTACACCAAAAGACTATGACTCAGATTCAGACAGGTGGTTGAAAAGACAGATTTAATCTTTGCCTAACCTTATGTAGGTATGGTGGATGGTAATGGCGACTAGGATTAAAAAGCTGTCAGCTTATGCCTATTAGAGTTGGAGGTGGCAAATGGTACAGTAACATATAGGCAACAAGATGGCAAAAATCAAAAAAGAATAACTTCATGGCAGAGAAAAGTTTAGCACTAAAAGTCCACAGGAATCGTGTGACCATGAAACTGTAGTAGATTGCAGCAATGAGCATACAAGACAGGGAATGAGCAGTTTCTGACATATTACACACATTAGGAAGCTATGTCGAGCAGGGAGCAGACCACATGGGAGCAGCTTAATGGCAGCATCTGAACAGCACTGGAGGTGCGTTTGCTCCACCTTACCATCCATCACCTCATGTGTCCTCTGTGTGTGTATTCCCTACTACATCTTCTGATAATACATTCCTTTATGAGGTTGTATGCCAAAAGATTTTGTGGAAATGTTATCTCGCTACTTTTTTTTTACTGTGCTATTTTGTTAAGCGCCTTTGTTTTGTGTTAATTGTATCTTCTGGCTGACTAGTCAAAGTAAATGCATCAATGCTATCTCTTGAACTATGGTTTTTGAATGGATGCAGAACACTGGAGTAACTTGAACATGACATAACTTTTCTGGGTGTTCTACATATGAGAGGGAATTACCCCAGATCCTATACTATATTCTTATAAGTACATTTTAGATCTATAGATACTCATTTATGAGCAGCCCAGAGGATCTGAGATGTGGGACATCAGTACAAATTGATGCTAACATCCACATACTTCAGGCTCAGCTACTCCTGATTGCTTAATTCTCTTTCTTGAGAACATTCTTTCACTGGAGTGTGCTGAGAGCAGAAGTGAAGTCCTTTGATACCTGATCTTCCACTCACTGAGAATAGAAAAGGTACCTGGTCTTTGGGTATTGTAGTGATATTGAAGATCAAAGATGTAGAGAGCTAGAAGGGATCTTGTAGGCCATCTAGTTTAACAACTCATTTTACCTATGAGGAAACTGAGGCACAAGTAAGTTAAGTAACTTCACCAAGGTCATTTAGGTATTTATCTCTGTCTCTCTGTCTCTCTCTGTCAGTTTCTCTGACTTTAGAGCAAATACTCTTTTCGCTGTACTATGACAAGTATGTGAGACTGTTTATTTGCCGGTTAAATGTGCTGGCATTTTTCCTGGCATCAAGATTACCCTGAACCAGGCTATTAAAAGAGAGAAAGCAATACAGTGTTGTTATATTGGCAATAGACCCTGCCATTCTGTAATCACAGAACATTCAGCTGAAAAGCTAAAGAGAGAGCAAGGCAGTAGTATATTTGTGGAATAGCAGTGTTGGCCTCTGGTCCCCAGCTATCCGCCCTTTGCATGTATGCTTACTCTGCTTGTATGGAATGTCAGTCCTTGTATTGGTGTACATTTTCTTCTCCAGGTACGTCATCTATTTTGTGGTAGTGATCACATGCTTTTGCAGAGTCCAAGCACAGTTCACACAATTTGGCATCATCTGTGATGGCACTATAGCCTTGGACTTCCGGGCCATTAGTCACCAAAGACCTTTCAGCCCCACATATTCACTACACAGTGCCTTACTAGCGTAACATTTTACATTTGAATTCGCTCTCCCCAGGGACTCTGACTCTGATTCTCTCTCTTTTTTTCTCTCTTCCTCTTTCTCCTCCTCCTTTGTTTCCCTCCCTCCCCCCTCTCCTTTTTGGTTGCTACAGAAACATACATATACATTCATATACATATGCCACATATGTATGATGTAAGCAGGCATATGCACACAAAACATGTTCTTGTTTCCTCCGCGTGCAAATATACGCTCTTGGAAAGGAGTGCTAGTTTCACTTATTGCATTTGTGTCCCTAGAGGCTGGCACACGTTTAGTAACTGCTTGTAGATTCATTGTGGTAGCACACGTGACACGGGATGTGGAGAAATGGGCTTGTTGCCTGACTCTGCTGCTCTGCTGCTGTGTGATCATGCGCCCCCTCCAGGGTTCAGTTTTCTCATTTGTGCTGGTGCCTCTCGGAGCTACTGTAAAAAAAAAAAAACTGCTGTGTGACTTCAAGTGAAATATCCACGTGAGCTGTTATTGTTCCTTGACCACCAGCTGATGGTTTGGCCACAGCAACTCATGAAGACTGTCTATTAAGGTGGAGAGGGATTGAGATCTTCATTCAGAGTGAGTGCTCAAAAGGACTGAATTGAAGGGTATTTTGAATATTATTATTATTATTGTTGTTGTTGTTGTTGTTGTAGCTGTTTTAAAGACCCAGAATCCACATCCTTGAAAGCTACATAATTGGTGAGTTTAAGGGAATCTCAGTGGCCATCTATTTGACAAAGGGTCATCCTCATTCCCCCCTCCCCGTCTGCTCAAAGACCTCCAGGGAAGGGTGCTTCTGTGCCATAAGACAGCCTATTCTACTTTGGAAAGCTCCAGTTATGAGGGAGGTTTTCCTGGTACCGAGCCCAAATATGCCACTTCACAACATCCACCCATGACTTGTGATTCTGCTTCCTGGGGCCAAACAGCAAGGTTAATCACAAGAGTAGAAAAGTAGCGGGGACCTTGGAGATGACCTGGTCGAGGTCAAACCTTGTGGGGAATCCCCTCAGTAGCAGCTCTGAGGAGTTCTCATCCAACCTTTCTAGAAAGACTTCTAATCATGGGAAACCTAGCTCCTCCTGCTGCAGCCTGTTCCACTCTTGTACAGCTCTCATTGGTAGGATGTCTCTCCTTGCATCGAGCTGAACCCTGCTCCTCTGAATTCAGAGTCAGTGGCTCTGGGTTTGGATGCCAGTTTTGCCCCTTATAGCCTGTGTGACCTTGGGCAAATCACTTCCTTTTGCTAGACCTCAGTTTTGCCTTTATCTAACGTTAGGGTATTGGATGGGGAGATCTCTGAAGTCTCTGTCCTCTCTAGTTCCTAGCAATCAAAGACAAGCATTTATTTAGCACCTACTAAGTACCAGGAACTGTTGGAAATCCTGGAGATACAAAAATGGAAATAAGACAAGTCTTTGTCCTCAAGAAGCTTCAGTTAAAATGAGAAGGGCAGACACAAATCTAATAACTAGCTAGATACAAAAGCACCTAGAAAGCGTCCTTGGTGGGGAAGGTCCTAGCAGCAGGGCTAAACCTCAGAAGGTACCTGAGCTGAGGCGTGCAAGAGTCTGATGATCCTTGGGAAAAACATCACTCGGTTTGTAGCCAAGGGCATCTGTGAACTCAGGTTTCTCCAGCAGCCCTCAACCCCTCATCAGCTCCCACCTCCTTGGGGTGGGCCTTCTTTACTCTGTCTCACTAAGCAGTCACCCATGCGACTGCTCCCTCCACATTGAATATGCACATTCCTGTAAATTTGAGGAGGTATCAGTGAAAAAAGGAAATGAAAGCTTATTTCTAGTATCCTAAAGTCTTAATTCTATCCAAAGCAGATCACCTTTAAACAGCAGAAAGGATTAATGCTACTTATTCAGATAGAGAAATGAGGTTATTTATGTGGAAATTTAAAAAAAAATGAAATCCTTGAATATATCGGTACAGAGAGCTAGTCACTGAGCTTTGGATTGTACACTGTGGTCAGCAGAAAGTGTCAGCATGTACCCCCTAAATGTGTAGATTTACTTATTTGTAAATTAGAAACATGTACTACTCTACTAATAATTATGTATGTCATGATGCTTAAAACAAAAATATAAATTTAAAAAGACTGAGACAGAGATAAAGTTATATTTGGTCCTAGAGTCAGTAGGGAGCTAATTTTGTTTCTTAAGTAGGGTGTGACAGCGTTTTGTGACCTTGGCTAAGTTATTTAACCTTTATTTGCTTCAGTTTTTTTATCTGTAAAATGGGAGTAATAGTACTTATCTTTGAAGCTTGTTATGAGGATAAAATGAGATCATATTTGTAAAGTGCTTTGCAAACTTCAAATAACTATGTAAATTCAAATTGTTATTCATTCTTAGTTGCTAATTAGTTAATTACTAATTATTGATGATTATTTATTGTTGCTGTGTTTGTCCTTTGATCTCAAAGAGGACCATGACATCAGGGAGATGAGGTCATGGCTTACAATTGACTTTGATTTGAGTGAGGGAGGGCTAAGCAAGGTCACCAGGCTCACTTTCTCCTTCGGAGCCATCTGGGTTCAGTGGTCAGATATTCATCAAGATGACTGGACATGGCCTAGCTGATTAATTATTAGTCTCTCACTTGAGACACCATCGCTATAGGGAGCTCCAAGTGAAGAATCTCCCTCGTCCAATACAGATCACTACCTCTCTCCAACCACTCTTCTTCTTCTTCTTCTTTTTTTTTTTTTTGACTAGGCAATGGGGTTAAGTGACTTGCCCAGAGTTACACAGCTAGTGAGTGTTATGCTTCTGAGGCTGGTTTTGAACTCAGGTCCTCCTCACTCCAGGGCTGGTGCTCTATCCACTGTGTCACCTAGCTGCCCCTCCAACCACTCTTCTTGAAGGATTACTTGGTCAGGGGGCAGGAGAAGGAACTTCCCTGGGCTCCCACTGCCAGTGAGGGTCAGAGGTAGTCTTTAAACCTCAATCTTCTTTTCTATAGTGTTCTTCCTACCCACTCTCCCCTGTTATCTTCCAGGCAGAAATAATCATAACAACTTACATTTATGTAGCACTTTATGAGTATAAACCTTTTCCCCAAACATCTTGTTTTCTCCTTACAACAGTCCTATGACTCACATAGACCAGCTAGTTTTCTAAGAAGCCTTGTGGTACGGCTGAAAGGAGTCTTCTTTTGTGGTCAGGTGACATGTCCTCGAATCATAAGGCCATGGACAATCGCTGCTGTAAAAGTTAGAAAGGCCTTAGCAGAGCTCATGGAGTTCAACCATCTTATTTTACACAAGAAGAAAAAGAACCCAGGGAAGAGAATTGTTCTGCCCAAAGTTCCATAAATCATAGGGAGCAGAGCCAGAGTTTGAAACCAGGTTAAAAAATGTTTATTGCTAGATGGGTTTGATTTTGCGTAGGCCACCTAAAGCTTCACAAGATAGAAACATTTCAAACTAGAGTATTTCCTGTTGAGGTGTCTTGAAATATGTATGTGCCCTCAAGAAATGATTGCAAATATGAAAATTAAATTGGGTCAGAGATGTTAAAATAAGTGCCAGACATCTCTCTGGACTGCCTAAAGCATTCTATGTGCATTTTTATACAGAACATAAAACAGAGAAAATGGTCAAGCCATAACCATGGAACAACATCTGGGACACGAGGTCCCCACTCCAGCTCTGCCCTCCTTCTCCACCAGACATATTCTTTATCAAATCAGCAAAGTCTATAAAGTATGATGTAAGGGACTGCTGCAAAAAATGAGGCAGGACATTCTCAAATTGGGAGAGGTTCTCAGTCTCAATTTTGTGAAGTGTTAGACAGGAAGGGGAAGTGTGATTATATTGCCAGCTCCCTAAGGGTAGAGTCTTGGGGGATGAGGAGCCTCATTATCTAGTCAGACCCTTCAATACAGTAAAAACTCAATAAATGTCTGTTGAAATGAATTTCTTGGATTATAAGTGTTTATATTGGTTTGTATGAAGGAAGTGAAGTTTGCATATTGGCCCTGATGTTTTTATTTTTAATTTAATATTTTATTTTCCCCCAATTGCATGTAAAAACAATTTTAACATTTTTTTTTCAAATTTTGAATTCCACATTCTCTCCTTCCCTCTCTTCCCTCCCATTCTCATTGAGAAGGCAAGCAATTTGACGTAGGTTATACATGTGCAGTCATGCAAAACATATTTCCATGTAAGTCATGTTGTGAAAGAAAACAGGTAAAAAAAAATAAAGTGAAGAAAATTATGCTTCAGTCTGCATTCATACTCCATCAGTTCTTTCTCTGGAGATAGATGGCATTTTTCACAAGTCCTTCACAATGGTTTTGGATCTTTGTATTGCTGATTGTAACTAAGTTATCCACAGTTGATCATCATACAGTATTGCTGCTACATTACACAATGTTCTCTTGGTTCTGCTCATTTCTCTTTAAATCAGTTCATGTAAGTCTTTTCAGGTTTTTCTGAGACCACCCTGCCTGTCATTTCTTATAGCACAATAGCATTTCATCACAATTGTATACAACCTGTTCAGCCATTCTCCAATTGATGGACATCCCCTCAATTTCCAATTCTTTGCCACCACTAAAAGAGTGGCTATAAATATTTTTTGTGCATATAGTTCCTTCTTCTTTTTGTTTTTTATCTCTTTGGGATCCTGATCTAGTAGTGGTATTGTTTGATCAAAGGGTATGCATGGTTTTATAGATCTTTGAGCATAGTTCCAAATTGCTCTACAAAATGGTTGAATAAGTATACAACTTCACCAATGGTGAAGTGTCTCAATTTTTCCACATCCCCTCCAACACTTAACATTTTCATTTTCTGTCATATTAGCCAATCTAATAGGTAAGGGAGGGGGAGTGGTAGCTCTTTTTTTTTTTTTGCTTTTTTGTGAGACAATTGGGGTTAAGTGACTTGCCCAGGGTCACACAGCTAGTAAATGTCAAGTGTCTGAGGCTGGATTTGAACTCAGGTACTTCTGACTCCAAGGTCAAAGCTCTATCCACTGTACCACCTAGCTTCTCCAGCTCATATTTGTTTTCATTTGCATTTTTCTAATCAATAGTGATTTATAGCATTTTTTTTCATATGACTATAGATAGCTTTGATTTCTTCATCTGAAAACTGCCTGTTTATATCCTTGGACCATTTATCAATTGAGGAATTGTTCTTATTTCTATACATTTGACTCAGTTCTCTATATATTTAAGAAATGAGATCTTTATCAGAGAAACTTACTGTAATTTTTTCACAGTTATGATTATTATGTATTTCCCTCTATCCTATTTCCCTGTTTATCCTACTTTCACTCCTTCCTTTTATACTGTCCATTTTTAATGTGTTTTGCTTCTGACTTTTACCTTACCCAATCTACCTCCCTTCTATCAGGCCCACCCTTTATCTTATCCCCATCCCTTCCTATTTTCCTGTATGTTGAGATAGATTTCTATACCCAAATGAGTGTGTATGTTATTCCCTCTTTAAGTCAATTCCAATGAGAGTAAGGTTCAAATACTACCCCCTTAATTCCCCATCTTCCCCTCCACTAATAAAAGCTATTTTGTACTTCTTTTATGTCAGATACTTTACCCCATTCTACCTCTCTTTCTCCTTCTCTCAGTGCATTCTTTCTCACCCCTTAATTTTATTTTTTTAGACAATCATTCCATCATATTCAACTCACACTCATGTCTCCTGCCTATGTATACTCTTTCTAACTGCCCTAATAATGAGAAAGATTTTAGGAGTTACAAGTATAATTTTCCCATGTTGGAATGTAAACAGTCTAACCTTATTAAATCCCTTATGATTTCTCTATCCTGTTTACCTTTTTATGCTTCTCTTGAGTTTTAATGTTTGAAAGTCAAATATTGTATTCATCTCTGTTCTTCTCATCAGGAATGCTTGAAACTCCTCTATTTTATTGAATATCCACCCCACCCCACCAAAGTATTATACTTGGCTTTTCTGGGTAAGTGATTTTTGGTTGTAATACCAGCTCTCTTGCCCTCCAGAATATAATATTCTAAGCCTTCCAGTCCTCTAATGTAGAAACCGCTATATCTTGTGGTATCCTGACTGTGGTTCCACGATATTTGAATTGTTTCTTTTTGGCTGCTTACAATATTTTCTCCTTGACCTGGGAGCTCTGAAATTTGGCTATAATATTGCTGGGAGTTTTCATTTGGGGATTTCTTTTGGGAGGTGATTTGTGGATTTTTTCAATTTCTATTTTACCCTCCAATTCTAGAATATCAGGGCAGTTTTCCTTAATAATTTCTTGAAAGATGATGTCTAGGTTTTTTTTTTAAATCATAGTTTTCATGTAATCCAATACTTTTTTATTTGTCTCTCCTGGATCTATTTTCTAGGTAAGTTTTTTTTCCCCAACATGGCATTTCACATTTTTCTTCTATTTTCTCATTCTTTTGGCTTTGTATAATTGTTTCTTGATGTCACATAAAGTCATTAGCTTCCACTCATCCAATTCTAACTTTTAAGGAATTCTTTTCTTTTTTTTCAGTCAAAGACAAGGTTTATTAGAATATCTGTCATACTGAGCAGACTCTCAAGGAGTTTGAATGTTAGTGAGCTATTAGCTAGATTTTTAAGAATCTGAGCCCATGGCTAGATTATAAGAATCTGAGCACCTTAATGGAGACAAGATGGACCTTATATACAGAAACTGAGAGAGGGATCTAGGCATGGCTAATTAGTTTGGGGTGACTGTAGGAGGGGTCTAAGGAAGATCTGAATGTGAGTGGCCAGTAAGCTGGGGTGAATAGAACTCCTGGGACCTGGACCTCATGGCCAAGGGAGAAAGGAGCCTAGCTAGGATTAAGGGTGGGAAATGGCTGGGGGGCCACAGGGAGGTACAACAATGGAGGGGAGATTGGGTATAGCCATGATGAAAGGCCAGTTGATGGGATTATAGCCTCAGGCAAATGCCAGAAATTTGGTCATGTGGGAAAGTCCAGGGTTTTTCCTTTCTGGGGTCCAGATCCCAACCCCATCATTCACCCCTCAAACTAATGGGATGCAAATTCTTTTGGTGTAAGGGGTGAAGGTCTTGGCTTTTGAAACTGCTTCCTGCTGGCAAGAGGCATAATGTTGTCCCTGCCTCAAGGGGGTCCCAAAGAGGAGGTTGACTGGAACCGAGCACAGGCTGCATCTAGAGAATGATGGGGAAACATTGGCTGGTACCTGCTGTTTGCTACCAACTGTAGGTGAATGGCCTGTAGTCTGGAAGACACAAATCTGACAGAAAAGACTACAGGGCCCAGATATGACAGGATAAAACATCCTTAGCTCTGTTTGGATTCAGATAATTTGATTTTCCAACCATGCTGTATCAAATCCACCTCATAGCCACTCAGGAATAGCCAGGTAGGTAACATTCCTTTTCAAAAGAATATAATGGAGAAACTGAGTCAGGAGGATCCCATCTTAGACTGAGGCTAAACTTGTCCTTTAAACTTTTCCTGATGTTGACTTCCCACCAGTATCAAATTCTCTGAGTAACTTGTGACATATTTCTCAGATGATGTATTATTGACTATCAATGGATTATTATGATCCATCAGACAACTCAAAATAAAATCCTATGAGTTTTTACCTCAAACAGCAAGTTTCACTAATCATAGTTTAGGAAAAACTTTTCCAGGATTTACATCTCAAACTTAAATTTGTGCTGGTGTAAAAAGCCAATCATAAGAGATTTCTATACACTTGCAAATTCTCAGTAAGACAAAACCTGAACAAGCTTTTTAGCTAGTTTACACATTAAAACAATAACCAAATTATTTGTGGTAACCAAATTATGAAAAGTTGCTTGACATAACAGATACAAAAAGTTCACCAATTTGAAACGTAAAACAAACTCATTACCAATCAGGTGATTTCAATTTTGTTAAATGTATTTCCAAATTACTTTACACAGAGAATCAACATCTCATCATTAACAGTTAAAACTACAAATTTAAAAGAGCGTGCTTACCCAAGTTCAGAGGCCAGCTTCTTTGCCTTGAGCAGGATGTGCTGAACCTGGGTAATGTTTCCAGACAAAGGTCGCCTTAAGGGCCCAAGGTTCTTACCAGAGGGGCCCAAACTGTAGCTGCTGCCCTTCCCCCACTCCTTCCTTTCCCAGGTGGGGGAGGGTGAAATCAAAGGTGAGGGGTAAAGGGTGAAACTCTCTTCTCCTATGAGAGGGGTTAACAGATATCCTCTTGACTCAAGGGAAGGAAGTGGGAGAAAGGAATGACCAGGGTTGTAAGGAAGAGTTTCAAAACTCCTTAATGATCAATCACAAAACCTCCAGAATCTGCCAAGATATTTTAGCTGTTCTAACTTTTTCCTACAACCTCCATGAAGTAGAATTCAGGAGTATAGAAGGAAGGGAATAAGTAAACCTCAGGGAACCAAAAAACAACTGCAGTTTTTCCCAATTCCTTAGCACCAAGAGAACTGACAGAATTGGGCATACACTTCCTGATAGGGAGTCTGTCCTTGTCCTCTATGCTGCAGAAGGTGTACCCACGTCCATGAGCTCAAACTGACCCAGTGGACCAAGAGCCTGAGAGTGTCAGGCCGAGTGTGAGACAGTCTCTTAACTGTCTTCCCAAAAAGCACCTTCAAGCCTTGGTGCTTGGAGAGTGACCCCACCTGCAGAGCAAGAAAGAAGGTGGGGTTGGGGAAGAGGCTTACATACCTTCCAGTCTTGGCTACAGAAGAACTTGGGGTTAGGCAGTTTCCCCATATGAGCCACCAAAATGATGCAGTTTAGGGGTTTAGGGGTGCTGGGAGTCCAAAATCAGAACACATGGATCTTGCCTGAAAGAATTTGACCCAAGCCTTCTTTCAGCCAAAGACAAGGTTTATTAGAACATCCAACATATTGAGCAGACTCTTAAGGAGTATGAATGTTAGTGAGCTATTAGCTAGATTTTTAAGAATCTGAGCCCATGGCTAGATTATAAGCTTTTATACCTCATTTCCCATTTGGCCAATTCTACTTTTTAAGTAGTTCTTCTCTTCAGTGAACTTTTGTATATCTTCTTCCATTTGGCCAATTCTGCTTTTCAAGACATTGTTCTCTTCATTGGTTTTTGTCTCTCTTTTGCCAGTTGACCTATTCCGCTTTTTAAGATGTTATTTTCTTCAGTATTTTTTGTGCCTCCTTTGCCAAGCTGTTGACTCTTTTTTTCATGATTTTCTTGCATCACTCATTTCTCTTTCTCAATTTTTCCTCTGCCTTTCTTAGTTGGTTCTTAAAATTCTTTTTGCGCTTTTAATGGCTGAGGCCAATTTGTATTTTTCTTAGAGACTTTGGATGTAGGAGTTTTGACTTTGTTGTCTTCCTCTGAGTTTGTGTTTTTATCTTCCCTGTCACCATAGTAAATTTCTATAGTCTGTATTTTTTTCTTTTGTTTGCTCATTTTCCAGCCTATTTCTTGATTTTTAACTCTATGCTAGCTGGATAGACAATAAAAAGGAGTGGCAGCTGCTCACTGGTGAGGAGATAGGGAGGCCCAAGGTTCAGAGGTAGGGAGGTTTCTTTTGCCAATGTTCAATACATCATACTTGGAACAGGGAGAATATATTTGCAAATCTCTTCAAGGGGCTCTTTGACAAAAAAGAAATGTGAATTCTTATGGTTGGTCTGGACACTGCAGGAAAGACAATTATTTTGTACAAACTGAAGCTTAGTGAATAGTAAATACTATTTCCACTATAGGTTTCAATGTAGAAACTATAGAATATAAAAACATTAGCTTCACAGTATGGCATGTAGATGGCCAGGACAGGATCTGACCCCTATGGCACCATTACTTTCAGAACACCCAAGGACTGATTTTTATGATTGACAGTGATGACAGAGAATGAGTGAATGAGTCCCAAGAAGAAGATGAGGATGTTGGCAGAGGATGAGCTTAGAGTTGCTGTCTTGTTAGTGTTTGCTAACGAACAGGATCTTCCCAGTGCCGTAAATGGAGCTGAAATCACTTGGACTGTGTTCTCTTCATCACACAAACTGGTACATCTAAGCCACCTGTGCCACTAGTGGGGATGGGCTTTATGAAGGACTATACTGGTTTCCAATCAGCTCCAAAATCAGAAATGAAACAAGAAAAGCTCATCTCCCTCTTTACTTCTTTCCCTCTTATTTCCTCCTATTCACCCTTCACTTTATTCTCACGTGGCAAACTGCTATTTTGTGGTATTGATCACCAGAAACTGCTTTTTCCTATCTCTTATCACAGTATGCATTGCACCATGCTATAAATGTGACAAATAGAAGCCTGAAAACAGGTTTCTTATTTAATGTAAATAGTTTTTGTTTCTAATGAGGAAGTTTCTGGCACTCCTATGCAATACTATTCAGCTTTTTATTGTAAGAAAAATCAACTCACCTCTTAGTACTGGAAAGGGATTTTAAGTACATTGACACTTTGGTTGCTGGGGATTAATGGCAGTAACAGAGCCAGATGCTTGGCTTGTGAGATCTGTGTTGAGATCTGTTTTGGGGTTGGTATTTAACCTGAATTCAGTGTATTTTTTCAATAGTAAAAAAATTAAAAAGGCAAATAAAACACTTGAACACACAGAACAAATGCTTAGTGTAGGTTTTGCAGTAACAACTTGAATACTAGATCATTGTAATTGCCTGTGGTTTCTCTTTTGAAACTTGAGAAATGATGACAAAAATCAAACAAGTGAACAGTTTTGTGTCATTAAAATAGAGATCCATGTGATGCTATGTCTTTGGATCTTAATGTATTTCATTGAGTTTGTGCATGTATTTGTGTTCACATGGATACTCCTCAGAAAACCAAAAAAAGCTTTGAGGATGCACATTGAGAGCATTAGATCTTCAATCATAAGCCATTTATAACTAGACTTCCCCTCCTCCAACCCCCTGCTCCCTGCAGTTTAGGTCAGGCTGTGATTAGTTCTCTGTCACACTTGAATAACTCTTAGGAAGGACACAATGGTGACTGGTTATAAACATTGAGAAAAGCTTTCTGACATATTTGGACAACAAAAAAACCTTTTAATTTTTGTCAAGTGTGTGGTGCTTCCATTTGAAACCTTTCCATGGTAAGCACAGCTTACTTTAGGCCCAAAACTTGGCTGGAGGTATTTCAAAAACATAGTCAAGAACATCAGGCATTTCTTTCTGGTGTCTAAGTTTTGAAAGAAAATAAATTGGGCATGAGAGGTTGGGAAACCATTCCATTCTAGAAGTATTTGGCCCCATTTTGGAATGATCCCACTATCTGTATATTGTGAAATGTCCTTTACTAACTCTATGCCAAAGAAGGACTCTGCTTCTGGAGTAGAGCAGCCACTGTCTCAAGCATCAGGCTTTTAGTGCAGCTGTTTTCAGAGGTAATTCTGGGGACCTGTAAGTTTTCAGTTCTTCCAAGGTGGGTATGATCTAGGAGAGGTGTGTTTACTATTCTTCTGGCCTGTGCTCTGGTCTGTGAGTGACCACAAGAGCTCTTTTCCTGGTCCCAGCTCCCTTGCAGCCACAATTGCTAGTTTGCTAGTGCTTCTCTTTGACCTGTGACTGAGATCCAGGACTGCAACCCAGATCCAAGCATGGGCAATGCAGGTCCTCCCCCTGGTGCCAGGAAAGGGATCTCTATAATCTCATTCTGACCAGTTGTCTGACCCCTTTACTATCTGTGGGCTGAGAGATCCAGAAACCTCCATTGCTGCCACTGATTTAGTTAACCCCAAGGTCTATTCCTTGGTGGCTTGGGTGTAGCCTCTACTCAGCTATGCTTACCTGCATACAACAGACCTTTCCTGCTGACCTTCTAAGTTGTCTTGGGCTAGAAAATTGTTTCACCTTGTCCTTCTGTGCATTCTGCCATTCCATAATTTGTTCGGGAGAATTATTTAAAATTGTTTGCATTGGTTTTGGTGAGTCCCTACCATTTCTCTACCATCTTGGCTTTTAAGGGAAAAAATGAAGTCTTAGCTTTAATAGCTCCTTCAAAATATCTGTGATTTGCTTGTAGGAGTATTCCTTCCATCAACACTGATTACAGTACCTCAACTTATAGGAATATAGTTTTGTAACTTTATGTGGCCAAAAAAATCATTACCTGGTGACCAATTTTCAGGTGATGAATGTCTCTGAATGTAGCTTGTCTCTTCTTGAATGACAAGGAAACATCCCTCACTAGGCCAAATCACAATTTCCAACTCACTAGCAGCTACCAAAGTTTGTAATCTGTGGGACTAAACTTTGGGGCTTTGGATTACTTCTACTCTACACTAAGCCATCACAGAAGTAGACAATAAAAGAAACTTCATAGAATATAGTTTAAAATATCTAAGTAATTTGGTTAATCTTTTGTATCAGCAGTGATTCTTTTTGACCAATATATTCTTCAAACTTCCATGCATAACATCATCTTCCCCTCCTTCCTTCCTTCCCTCCCTCCTTATTTTATTTTCTTCCTTCATTCTTCCCTCTTCTTTCTTTCTTTCCTTCCACTCTCCCTCTCTCTATCCCTTCCAAAATTGATAAGGATGTTGTTTGAGTGAATAATTTATTTTGCTTATTATAAATACCAAAATTAACTAAAAAGGCCATATGAAGAACAATGCTATCTGCTTGCAGAGAAAGAACTGAAAAATGGAAATATTTATAGGATAATTTTATGTGCACACACACATACCTATTTGTGTCTAATAGGAGCCATCTCTGGGATGTGGGGGAGGGAAGAAAAAAAAAAGAAATTTCCATGAAAATTGTCTTGTATATTTGAAAGGAATAGCAAGTTGTGCATAGTAGATTTGAAATTTCATGCACGATCATCTTTTTTTTATTGTACTATGTTATGAAAGAAAATGCTTGTTGTATTCCATAAATTAAAAATCATTTTTTAAAAAGATGAACTTTTCTTGAGTTCTTTCAATCAACTTAATTTCTTATCATCAGTCAAAGAAAAGGGTTTATGTTTGTTTGTTTAGCAGAAACATATTTGATTCTAAAAGTCACCATCATCTTCTTTTAGATAGATCAGATGTGTTTGATGAATATTTTTGTGTTGTCCCCTTTTGTCCAATGATTCTGAGTTGTTGGGACTCTCCTTGGGTAAATGCAATAGAAAGGCTTGTCTGACAAGGCCCATGCTACCCCACACCACCTTGTGATCTTTCTATAGTTCATTGACCTGTTAATACCCCATAGGAAGAGCCCTTGTAGGGTTGGCAGCAGCCAATAGGAATCCTCTGTTACAAATCCTCTGATTTTCTACAGAGGCATGGAACTGCTTGAAACTTGAGAATACTTCCTCAGAATCAGCAAGCTACTTTGAACTCAATTCTCTATCAGGGTGTCAGAAAGTATATGTATGGGCTTCCGGGAGCCAAGACGGTGGAGTAAGAGGTGAGTCTCTCTTATTCTCTGTTATTAACCCCTGAAAGCCCAGAAAATATCACCCCAGGAAAAACCCTGGAACAGCTGAACCAGTAAAAAGATGGGGTGCAGCAGTCCAGTAGCCCAGGTAGCTTGAAGGATTAACTGGAAAGGCCCCTCTTACCCTGGGGGAGGGGAGCAGTACAGAACGGGAGGCATCCCAGCAAGCTAGTGGAAAGCCCCACCTCAGCATACCAGGAGGAGATCCTGAAGCCCAGGTAGTAGAGCAGGCAAACACCAACACCTGGACCCTGAGTGCCTCATTGAGGGAACCAGTGGAAACCAGTTCACAAAACCACTAGGTGCCTTGGTATTCTACAGCAGCCGGCCCTCCCAGTGCCTCAGCAAAACTAAGGGAAGCAGTGCTCCAACGGGCCCCAGGCAGATAAACATCCTACAACATTCATCTGAAAAGAGCTGAAGAAAGCAAAAGGAAGGAAAGGTCTGGGTGAGCAGGAAATCTCCAGGAGCCACACCACCCAATCCTACCCCTGGAGTTCCAGTATTGCTGTTTCCAGCTCAACACCAGGTAAGCTGCCAGAATCCTACAGCCTCCAACTGCCAACATTGGAGGATCCAGCACACAAAGCCATTGACAAGGCTCTAGGCTCCCAACACAAGAAGTTTGGGTCAGTGCCTTCTGCTCCCCCAGAGGAAAGTCCAAGCTCTTTAAAGGCCAGAAAATAAGCAAACACCATGAGCGAAAAGAAACATATGATAGATTCTTATTATGAGAAGAGTGAAGATCAAGGCAGAAATTCTGAAGAGGACAACATTGTCAGCAAACCCTCAAAAGGGAATATGAACTGGTCTGAAGCCCAAAAAGCCTTCTTAGAAGAACTCAAGAAGAATTTTAAAAGTCAAATGAGAGAGGTAGCAGAAAAATGGGGAAAGAAATGAGAGGTATGCAAGAGAGAGTCAATAGCTTGGAAAAGGAAGGACAAAAATTAGCTGTAGAAAACAAGTCCTTAAAAAATACAATTGGCAAAATGTGGAAGAAGGTACAAAATCGAATAGAAGAAAACAGTTTGTTAAAAATTAGAATTGAGCAAATGGAAGCTAATGACTCTATGAGAAAGCAAGAATCAGTCAAACAAAAACAAAAGAATGAAAAGATAGATGAAAACGTAAAATATCTCATTGGTAAAACAACTGACTTGGAAAATCTATCCAGGAGAGACAATTTAAAAATTATTGGTCTACCTGAAAATCAAGATGAAAAAAGAAATCCGGACAGTATCTTCCAGGAAATCATAAAGGAAAACTGCCCTGAAGTCCTAGAAAGAGAGGATAAAATAGCCATAGAGAGAATTCACCGGTCACCTCCTGAAAGAGATCCCAAATTGAAAATGCCAAGGAATATAGTAGCCAAATTCCAAAATTACAAGGTCAAAGAGAAAATACTGCAAGCATCCAGAAAGAAACAATTTAAATATCATGGAACCACAGTCCAGATTACACAGGACCTTGTGGCTTCTACATTAGAACACCATAGGGCATGGAATATGATATTCCGTGAGGCAAAGGAGCTTGGATTCCAACCAAGGATCAACTACCCAGTGAAAATGAGTATGATCATTCAGGGAAGGAGATGGATATTCAAAGAAATAGGGGACTTCCATACCTTCCCGATAAAAAGACCAGAGCTCAACAGAAAATTTGATCTTCAAATATAAGACTCAAGATAGGCATAAAAAGGTAAATGGGACAGAAAGTAACAACATGTTATTAATAAGGGCAAACTCTTTACATCCCTACAAGGGAAGATGACACTTGTAACTCTTGAGAACTGTATTGTTATTACACCATGTTAAATGGATATACATAAAGGGGGTGGGTATAAATTGACTTTGATGTAATGATGAAAAAAATCTAATCAAGTGCGCTAAATGGATCCAAGTAAGTGAATTAATTGGATCTAACTAAGAAAATGTACTGAGAGAAAAGAAAAGGAGGAGTCAGGCAAGGGTAAGTTACATCACAGGAAAAGGCACAAAAACCTATTACAGCAGTAGGAAAGAAGGGAGGGAGATGAGCACTGTTTGAATCTTACTCTCATCATTTTTGGCTTAAGAAAGGAATAACATAATCAGTTAGGTATAGAAATCTAACATACCCTATAGGCAGTAGGAGGGAAAGGGGGAAAGAAAAGGGAGGGGAATAATAGAAGAGAGGTGGTACTGAGAGAGCTGGTGGTCAAAAGCAAAACAATAGTGAGGAGGGAAAAGGAGAAAGGAGAAAGAAAAGCATAAATGGGGGAGAGTTTGAAGAGAAAGACACCGATAGTTACCATAATTGTGAATGGGATATATGAACGTAATGGAATACTATTGTGCTGTAAGAAATGATGAACAGTCAGACTTCAGATAAACCTGGAAAGACTTGTATGGTTTGATGCTGAGTGAAGGGAGCAGAACCAGGAGAACGTTGTACACAGTAACAAGCCACTTTGAGTGATGACTGACTTTGATAGACTTAACTCCTCTCAGCAATACAAGCATCTAAGACATCTCCAAAAGTCTCATGATGGAAAATGCTACCCACATCCAAAGAAAGAACTATGGAGTTTGAATGCAGATAGAAGCATACTATTGGCTATTTTTTTTTCTTCTGTTGTGTTTTGTTTCCTCTTTCTGGTGGTTCCTCTTATTAGTTCTAATTCTTACTTACAACATCACCAATGTGAAAATATGTTTAATATGAATGTATATGTATAGCCTATATTAGATTACATGCCATCTTGGGGAGGGACGTAGGGAGGGAGGGGGAGAAAAATTTAAAACTCAAAAGCTTATGGAAGTAATTGTTGATAAATCAAAATAAATTAATAAAAAAAATTTTAAAAAAAGACAGAACTGAAATGCAATCTTCTGCAAAAAAGCCTTTCCTGATCCCCAGTTTCCCTGCCAAGAGCTAATGCTTTCCCTCCAAACTATCTAATAAGACTTTTGTATGTATGTGTACTTATGCTCTCCATATTCATGCTGTATATATTTCTATGCATACTTGTTGAATCTTCTCCATCTGAACGTAAGCTCCCTATGAGCACAGATTGTTTCCATGTTTGTATTTATATTCCCGGTGCCTAGCAAAGTACCTGAACAATAATAGGTGCTTAATAGATGCCTGTTCATTGGTTGAAACTGGATGTATTTCATTTCCTCTAAAACTTTTGTAAAACATTACATTTTTTAATGAAAAGTTACATAACAAGTTACATTATGACATTACAATTGGTTGCTACTAAAAGAAACTTTTTTCTTCTTCTGGAAAAGAAAAAGTATGTGTATGTATGTGTTTGTGGGTATGTCACCTGTGTGATTATGTGCGTGTGTTTGTGAGTGTGTCAATTTGTGATTGTGTATCTGTACTTACTTGGCTTGAAGGATGCTTCCCTGTCAAGACAGCAATTTTCTAGCTGAGGGCACTCACAGTTCTGTTTTCAGTCTTCCTTTGCCTCCAAAAAACATAAGGCAGCTGATTGTTTGGTAATGACCTTCTTTTCTTGACGCCGCTGCTTTGAATTTCAACTGCCAACTTGTTCCACTGCAGTTCCTAAGCTATGCGTTCCTTTCTGGGGTTCTTGAGTATTCTTCGGGTGACTTGGATATGGAAGCTTATGAACTCCCTTTCTTCCCTCCTTCTCGATCCCTTTGTGACTTCAATCAATTAACACATATTTGTTACGCAAAGTTAGGCTATCCTTGTCCTCAAGAAGCTTAACATTCTATAGAGGAATACACAAAAAGGACCAATAGGTATAAGTTCCTGGGAAGCAAATTTTAGCTCACATTTGGGAAAGTTTTCTCACAGAGCTGTCCCCAAATGCAGCGGGCCTCCTTGATTGATGATCATCTAGCTGGCCTCTTGGGTTTGTTTTTCCTGCTTAAACATTTTCTACTGTCCTCTCATCTGACTGCCCCCCCCAAAAAAATAGGATTCTAGATCTAGAGCTGGAAGGGAATCTGTTTGTGACCTAGTTCACTCCCCTGTGTGCAGTCTATAACTGAGAAAATTGAGGCTTAGCTAGGCTAGGAGTCTTGCCTATGATCACACAGTTAGAGGTGAGATTCTAACCCAGGTTTTCCTGAGTCTTAAGCCTGGAACTACCTTGAACTCTGTTTACTTTGGATATGTCTTATATTGACTCTCCCACATATGTGATGGGTTTCTTCCTTAGAACACAAGCTTGTTGTGGGTCAGGGAGTCTGATTTTTCTTTCAGTATCATCAGCCCTCAGCACAACACCTGTCATATAGTAGCTGTTTAATGAGTGCTTGTTGAACGAATAATGAATTGGCCCTTTGGAGATCTGAAATTGTTTCTGTTATCAGAGTCTTCTGTTTTTTTGTTTTGTTTTGTTTTTGGCAATAAACTAAAGCCAAAGTGAATGGAAGGGGTTCCTGGGAATTTTTTTTTCTGGAGGCAGTCAATTTCTTTTTTTTCCCCTGAGTTTACTCTTTTATTATTAATTTATTTTGATTTATTAACAATCACTTCCATAAGTTTTTGAGCTTTAAATTTTTCTCCCCTCTCTCCTAACCTCTCTCTCCAAGATGGTTCACAATCTAATATAGGCTATACATATACATTCGTATTAAACATATTTTCACATTGGTGATGTTGTAAGTAAGAATTAGAACCAATAAGAGGAACCACCAGAAAGAGGAAACAAAACACAACAGAAGGAAAAAAAATAGCAAATAGTATTCTTTGATCTGCATTCAAACTCCATAGTTCTTTCTTCTTTGGGGATAGCATTTTCCATCATGAAGCCTTTGGAGATGTGTTAGATCCTTGTGTTGCTGAGAAGGGTTAAGTCTATCATCATTAGTTGTCACACAATGTGGCTGTTACTGTGTACAATGTTTTCCTGGTTCTGTTCACTTCACTCAGCATCAGACCATACACGTCTTTCCAGGTTTTTCTGAAGTCTGTCTCCTAATCATTTCTTATAGCACAATAGTATTCCATTACATTGATATACCACAACTTGTTCAGCCATTCCCCAATTGATGGGCATCCCTTCAGTTTACAATTCTTTGCCACCACAAAAAGAGCTGCTATAAGTATTTTTGTACATGTGGGTCCTTTTCCCATTTGTATGATCACTTTGTGATACAGCCTTAGAAATACTATTGCTGGGTCAAAGGGTATGCACATTTTTATAGCCCTTTGGGCATAGTTCCAAATTGCTCTCCAAAATGGTTGGATCATTTTACAACTCCGCCAACAATGCATTAGTGTTCCAATTTTCTTACATCTTCTCCAACATTGGTCATTTTCCTATTTTGTCATGTTGGCCAATCTGATAGATGTGATGTGATACCTCAGAGTTGTTTTAATTTACATTTCTCTAATCAATAGTGATTTAGAGCATTTTTTATATCATTATAGATGGCTTTAACTTCTTCATCTGAGAACTGCCTGTTCATATCCTTTGACCATTTATCAATTGGGGAATGACTTGTATTCTTAGAAATTTGACTCAGTTCTCTATATATTTTAGAAATGAGGCCCTTATCAGAGACACCAGTTGTAAAAATTCTTTCCCAATTTTGTACTTTCCTTTTAATCTTAGTTGCATTGGCTTTGTTTGTGGGAAAAAAAACAACTTTTCAATTTAACAAAATCAAAGTTATCCATTTTGCATTTTATAATGTTCACTATCTTTTGTTTGGTCATGAATTCTTCTGTTCTCCATAAATCTGACAGGTAAACTATTTTTTGCTCTCCCAGTTTACTTACAGTATCAGCCTTTATATCTAAATCATGAACCCATTATGACTTTATTTTGGTATATGGCATGAGATTTTGGTCTATGCCTCGTTTCTGCCATACTCTCTTCCAGTTTTTCCAGCAGTTTTTGTCAAAGAGTGAGTTCTTATCCCAGAAGCTGGGGTCTTTGGGTTTATCAAATAATAGATTACTATAGTCATTGACTACTGTGTCTTGCATACTTAACCTCTTCCACTGATCCATCACTCTATTTCTTAGCCAGTACCCAGCAGTTTTGACGATTGTTGTGGAGGCAGCCAATTTCCCCAAAGTCTTCCACATTTCTTTATGTAGTCAAACAATATGCACATCTTGAACAAAGGGCCTTATCTTTTCTTTCATTTTATTTTACATTCTACTTAATGTCACTTACATGAAGGCAGTTGAGGTGTTTCCCCCCTTCCCCTTACTTGTGTAACAATTATTTATTAAAACACAATTCACCATACAGATTCTTGCCCTGGTTCTTCCACTATTCATCTCATCCTGGCAAAGTCTTCATCTCACTGAGCCCTGGATTACTTATGTGTAAAATTAAAGTAGGTAATTTCTACGGTACCATCTAGCTTTACAATTCTAAGTCAGGAAAATAAATAGCCAAAATTTGAATTTATGCCTTAAGGATTAAGGCAGATGGCCTCTAAGGTCTTTTCTAACTCTGGAGTTCTTTGATTCTGTGACTGAAGGACCTCTGGATTTTGCTCACCTCCCTCTTTCCTTTAAGAGTTACCACAAAGAAGCCTGCTGTAAGGAGAGCAGAGAGGAGTCCCTTAAAGAATCATTGATCTTTTGGTATCATATCATCTTCATTTCTGTCTCTTCTCCCCTATTTAACAAGCCCAACAAAAGACAAAAAACAAACATAAAGAGCAAATATTATGAATGTTATTAACCAAAGCTAAAAGTATATGCAGTGTTCTGAATCCATAGTGCATAGCCTCTGTGATAAAGGGAGGGAGGTGAACTTCCACCTTCCTTACTTGGTTCATTACTATTATACAACAATCAGTTTCCTATTTTTGTTCATTCTATTTACATTGTGTAGACATTGTGTATATATCCTGGATCTCCTTTCTTTACCCTGCATCAGTTCATGTATCTTCCCATGCTTCTCTGAATTTTGCATGCTTATCTTATATTATAAGAAACATTCATGCACAGCAATATATTTAATATTTCCCCAAATGATGGGCATATGCTTTGTTTCCAGTTCTTTGATACAACAAAAAATTCTGTTTTGACTTTTTTGTTGTTACTGTTGTATATGGGATCTTGAATTCTGTCTTTGATCTCTTTGGGCTGATATGACTAGCAGCTGGACCTCTGGGTGAAAAAGAATGAACATTTAGTCACTTTCTTAGCATATTCCCTAATTGCTTACAAGAACGGGCAAATTCATATTTCCACCAACACTGGATTAGTGTACCCACCTTTCTATAACCCCTCCAAGACTAATTATTGCTTTTTTTATCTTTGTGAATTTGCTGGCTAAGGTGAAACCTCAGTATTTGCATTTTGTTTGCATTGATGTGATATGCATTATTAGTTATTTGAATCATTCTTTTACATAGTTATTAATAGTAAGCAATATTTGAGAACCTCTGTTAATATATTTTGACCATGTAAATATTGGGAGTAATAGCTATTGTCATACATACACAGATGTGTGTGTGTGTGTGTGTGTGTGTGTGTGTGTGTGTGTATAGTGTTAATTCTCAGTATATCTTGAAAGGCAGTGTCTTTTTGCAAAGCAATCACATTTGTAACAAAATGTGTGATGAAGCAGTTAGGCAACTCTGTCTTTGCAAATGAATGTATCTGGCACTTCTTATTCTAATCAGACAGCAGGGACACATGCAAAATCTAGGATTTTAAAGCACTCTCAGTATCTTTCCAAGGAGGTTTTGGATTGATTTCAGCAGAATAAGCACACAATAACACCACATGATTTACATTTTCTAATGAAAATGTATTTTTTAATTATCCAAATTTCAGTCATAAAAAGAAGCTAGTGTGTCTTCAATGGGGTTAGCACAGGGAAAGCTGATTGCAAAGCGTGAAAATGGTCTGCAAATTATCATCTAACTGAGGGTTATTAAATCCTTTAATTTTCTCTGCTTTTAAATGGTGCATAGCTTCTTGTTGTGGCAATGAAAGCAGACACAAAGGATCCCTAGAGCTTGGAGCATCTGGAGTTGGCTGGTGAGAGAGCCAACTTATGACTCAGAGATTAGCAACTAATGCATTAGCCTGGAATTTTCTAGGGATGAGAGGATGGAGTAAATGAGGCAATTGCACCTACTGTTTTTTTTTCTAACCCCAAACTGTTTACAAATTCACAGGTTTGATTTTTTCTGAATCCATTCATTCACAAATATTTACTGAGTTCCCACTATGTGTTATACTCTATGAAGGGTAGACAAAGAACTGTGTGAAGCTTGGTACAATGTAAAAAGCACTGGAGTCGGAGGACTTGTAATCAAATCTCCCCTTTGATGCTTACTACCTACGTGATCTTGGGAAATTCATTTAACATCCACATGCCTTAGTTTTCTCATCTGTAAAATAAAGTTGTACTAGGTGTCCTCTCAAGACTCTTAAAGCAGCATAGCTATGATCCTATGATCAATCCTCATCTGTAGAATGAGAAGGTTGGAACCAATGTAAGGTCCTTTTAGCTCATAGTAAAAAATCTGAAAAGAAATTAGAGAACTTCAGACAAATCTATTTGAACTAGACTATCATCGGATAAGGGGAATTGTGATTGTTCTGGAAAGAAACAGTACTTGAGCTGGGTCCTGAAGGATAGCTAGGATTCTAATAGATAGAGGTGGTGTAGGATGGGGGGGTGAGCAATCAAGACATAGGGAACAACACAATTAAAGGCTTGGCAATATTTCCTCTTCTACTGCCACTGCTTACAAATCAGCTGCCATTTATTTGGTCCTTTAGCTTTGCATTGTTCTTTCCTTGTATTATCTCATGCTTTCTTCTGTTTTGGGTACAGCACACAGTCTCGATTATTTAGAGCACATAGTTTAATAATGGGAAATAAGACGATGTTGGAAAGGACAGACAGTGGACCAACCCAAATGCAAGGAGGAAAGAGGGGTTAGCCTTGCTTTGTTACAATATACAATTTTTTTGAAAAGGTGGAGAGCATTGGGTCTCTAATTCAGCACCATGGTCAGTGATAAAGTCGCTGGTCCTAATACTGAGGGCACAGCATGGTGGGAAAAGAAGTAGATTTGTACAATTAGAAATTCCTGTGAAATTACCATTCAAATCACCGCCCTTGTCAAGCTAGAAATCTTAGGTGCAGGTAAACAAGGAAAAGCCATGAAACATTTGCTAAAGGCAGTTTGGCAGAGTAGAAAATGACTGGATTGGGAGTGAGAAGCTTTGGGTAGTCATCTTGTCTCTTTAATAATCTCTAAGACTGAGAAAGACACTCCCCATCTCTGAATCTCAGTTTACTTTCCTGTTAAATGAAGGGTTGATTTCTAAGATTCCTCTGGCTTTCATATCCTATGAGGGGGAGAGAAGCAGAGATTCATAAATTAACTTTCTCCTCCAAGTCTCTTTCCCCTCTGCAACATCCTTCCTTCTGCCTTAGGTTGACCTTTCTAATGCAGAATTCACTATTCTCCCAGTTGCCTATATTGTAACAAAACAAGGCTAACCCCTTTTTCTTCCTTGTATTTGAGTTAGTCCACTGTCTGTCCTTTCCAACATCACCTTACTTCATACTTAATACATGCCAGAAACTGTGGTAGTCTCTGGGGCTACAAAGACAAAATACAAATAGCCTCTGAGCTCTGCTTCTCCACAGTCTGCCTATGCTTGTGGAATCTTTGACTAGATCTGCCTATGAAATTCAAACAAGAGCACTCCACCCTTTGTGTTTACCTCTTATACTGTCTTTCTCCTTCCCAAAACTTATGTGATGAGGAGTTTAATTGAGAAAGGTAGCTCTGGTGGGCCAGGGTGAATGGGTTTCTGCAGTACCTGACCTGCCAGAGAACTGCCAAATATTTCTAATAATACTATCAGAGTGAGGAAAGGAAAGGAATATGATTTACCAGTTGTCCTTTCTAACTAGATCTTTTAAAACCTTTGAAAATCAGCCAATATAATTCAGGATTCAACCTTAGGTCACTTTTGACCCTAAGCATAAACATCTCCTTACTATACCAGGATGCCTTATGAGCCAGAGAATAGTGAGGAAAATTCTGGCCCAAAGTCAATGGCTAATCCTCACCACAATGTCTATAAAATATACCATTTCCTCAAGTCTGCTGTTTTGTCAGACTCTGAAGTGGGGGACGTAGTATCACTCCCTGCTTCAAACAACTAGACTTGAATGAAATATCAAGAATTGATGATTGTGTTGTTGTCACTGATATCTAAACAGATCCATTCTTACCAGTAACCCTGTAGGCTCCAGTGCTTGACCCCTACATCCTTGTTTGGAGTTGCGTGTGCTTAGCTCCTGGTCAGAGCTGTGTATCCTTCTCTGAGGTAGACACATCCAGTTTTCTGTATTTCCAAAAAAGTGATTCTTCTTTATTAGTCTCTGCTCATCTCATGTGTGCATAGAGTATATTATTAAGGGCTGGAGAAAATTGGTACCTGGACTACTTAAACCACTGACTGATTGGTAGTCTATGATAACAATTAAATCTCAGACCAGTAATGCCTCATACACCCCACACCTGAGCTAAAATATTCTGAAACTTTCCAAAGCTGTGGGAGAAACACGAGCTGTATTCAATCATTAGATCTAATTCCCCAGTGTTCTTAGCTCACTCCCCAATGTTCTTAGAGTTCAAGCAGTTAAAGCCAATTCAAGCCACTCTGAAAACATTTGCTGTGGTGTGTTTGATTTGATGGAGGTATGTAGACTAATCTATTTTCATAGATGCAAACATTTCTTTAAAACTAAACATCATGGTATTCATTTCAAACCACGGTAATACAATTCTCTAACTTCAATTCAGGTAGGATCCAAGATTCAAGGGAGCCCCAAATATTCTCCTCTAGAGGTCGCAGTTCCAAGTATATGGTAGAAGCAGGGGAATTTTAAGTACCTGGATTAGATTTGACCATATTCTGCTGCCTTCCTGCTCCATAGACCAATTCCTATGTCTTCCTGAATGTAGTCAACAAATGATCATAATGAAAGGGAGGAGGAGGATGTGGTTGATGATCAAGATAAGGATAGCAGGATATTTTTGCTTTGGCTATATTCCAAATTTCCACTTATCCAAGTCCAAATCCAAATCCTTTCTCTATAGTCTCTGAGCTAAATGTCATTTTGGGTTTCTGGATCTATGCGAAATATAAAGTTGCCCTCACCATTTTATGTTTTTGATACTTTCATTGAATTTTGATGGTTTGAAGAAAGAGGTTAGAATTCACCCAGCACATATCTCAGCAGATTGGAGGAAGACTCATTAAAAGGACCATTACCACTCTGATTTAGATTGACTCTTTATATTGAATAGTCTAGGTTTTCTAGATGTGATGGAACTTTGCAAAGATATTTAGTTAATTGCATTTTTAGCACTGATCAGAATCCACTCTTTATATCTAGTGCTACAGTTTCATTGGAGCCCAGAGAAGTAGAGAGAGTGAAATTTCTCTTTTCACTAACTCTGTGCAAACCAAAAGCAATAGGAGTATTGTTTGATCATGGCCTGTTTCAGTCCCTCTTTTGCTCTCTTGGAATTATTTTCATTATCTCACTTCATTTCATGAAACCATGAGGCCAGGTGGTGTCATTAGTGGAACATGATGAGTGTTAATCAAGTTGAATTGGAAAATATCAGAATCACAAACCTTAGTGGACATTGCCTCACAACCTAGTACTTCATGCTCTGAGTGTTGGAAAAACTGGCCAGGCTGGAAAAATCCAGAGGAGATTGGGGGAAGGTCTAAAATCCAAAGGGATCTGCTACATTTACATAAGTGTCAATGGTTGGTCAAAGTGAGGAAAGGCAAAGGAATCATGGGGCATAGATGAAGATGTTGTGAAATAAAAGCATCATGTCACTTAGTTTCTATGTTATGTACACATATAAATACATGCACACATAATGCAGCTGAAGTGTTAGGACTGTTTTACTAGGACAAGAGAATCTAACCACTATACTACATTGTACTCTACAATTTGCATATGGAACAATAAATGAATGGGACTATAGAGTCAGAGAATTCTTGATTCTGGATTGGAAAGGGAAAATAAAACAAGATGGTTAAAAGTTGAGATGCCAAATAAGCATGGCTATAGTAAGAGATTGCCACATTGCCCTTATCAAGTCTTCAATCCCAGAGGAATTGCATTTAAACTAGAGTGGAAAGTATGCTGGTTTTGGTTAAAATATCTAAGTTCAAATCCTACCTTTTCACTTCTTGTTACTTTCCAACATCACTTGACTTTTCTCAGCCTCAGTTTCCTCATTTATAAATTGAGGAGTTTGATTGCTTCAAAAGTTTCTTCCAGTTCAATATCTATGATCTTATGACTTGTAAAATGTGACTCCTGGACCACTATGTTGAAAGCACTCTTGTTGAAAACCAGAAAACATCCATATATCCATCTATCTATCTATCTATCTATCTATCTATCTATCTATCTATCTATCTGTCTGTCTGTCTGTCTGTCTGTCTGTCTGTCTGTCTGTCTGTCTGTCTATCTATGTGTGCCCCATATATTTTACACATACATCACATAAATAAATGCCAAAACTCCTGTTTGTATGTGTGTGTAATACCACAAATTATAAATTGACCTTTTTTTGTTGAAATGGAAGCAAAATTCAGTGATAAAGTTGCTTTTTGTAAAGTTCTAATGATGAAGCTTTTGTCCAGCTGTATTCTAAAAACAAAAATTGCCTTCCTACTGAGATGAAAGGAAACCCTTTCTAAAAAAGGAACTGAAATATAATTAATAGCCAGAAAGTGTTGGTTATAAAGAAATGATCTCAGCACATTTGTTCCACAAAAATAGAATTCATTGCTTTATCTGGAATCTTTGTAGGGCATTCTGAGAGAAAATAAAATTCCCAACAAGGCAACCACATTAAAAATATTAAAGCCATATGAATATTTATTCTTTATTGTTAAATTTTGTGTTTGAAAACTGAAAATTATTTTTGAAAAGAAAACACTTTGATCCAATAGTCCAAAGAGAGCTCTAAAACAATGAACATTTTTTATGAATATCCCAGAAATTTGTGCTACCTACTTCTTGGGAATGTCTATAGAGTGATAAAGTAGAGATGAGCATGCCACTGAATGCAATGCTGGCTGGTTTTTTGAACCAATTTGATCATCTGATACTGTAGCCATCAGGAAATTTTTGGACCCAATTCTTCCTCAATAAGTGACTACACAGTAGCAACACAGGCTCGTTAGGAAACCCATTAACTCCATCCTATCACCTGTACCTATTTATTATTATTTTTGTGCCAGGCCTATGGTATTATTGGTACAGAGAACTTCTAGTTAGGAAACTCCACCTACCACTGCAAATTGGCAGGTGCTTCATAAATGGTAGACTTAGAAAGTTGCTTGGGAGGCATTAAGAAGTCAAGTCACGTGTCTAGGGTCTTAATATGTCATAGGTGAGAGTTGAACTCAGGTCTTCCTGACTCTGAGGCCAGGTATCTATCCAATATGTGACAACTTCCTGAATTCCATTAATTGCCCAAAGGAGTAAAACAAAAATAGAGTCCATTTTCTGAAAAGCAACCTAAAGGTAAACAAGTAAAATGAGAAAGATTGCTTTTGAGGATGTCTCAGATAAGTCTGTTTATTCATAACCTGTTCTTCCTGGATATCAGCAGACAAGAGACTTTACTTGAAGATGCATCGTGGCCAGAAATTACTTAGCACTTGTTCAAATATAACCTCATTGTGCACATTTGGGAATCATTCCCAGTTTTTCAGATGGAAGTAATATCTCCAAACCTCCATAGTTTTTTTTCTCCCTCTCCTATTTCACTTCTACATTAGTCTCTATGTTATCATAGGCTAAGCATAGGACCACAATTGTTCATGAATATGCTTTCTCTTCTCCACTAGATTGAAACTCATTTGAAGGCAAAGACCAATTTTTAGTTCCAGAATCATCAAAAATGCTTTGGACACTGCAGACATTTACAACATTTTTGAACATATGAATGAATGAATATGTCACTCAAGCCCACAACAACCAGTCTGAGAAGCAATATGGCAAATGGATAGAGAGCCAGGCTTGGAGTCATGAAAACCTTGCTTCATGTCTTGCCTCTGACAGATACTGACTGTGATGACAAGTCACTTAACCTCTGAGTGCTACAGGTAAATTTCTAAGACTATAATTGCAGAGATGTGGACTTGAATTGGTAGAGGAGAGAACCTTTCTGAGATCTACCTAACCCAGTGAAATTAGTGGACCTGTAATGATGACGATGATGATGATGATAGTAATAAAAACAACAATAATAACCAATCAATACACTACTCCCAATTGATGTCACTAAGGATATCATTGCCTTAACGTACCTATCACCTCAAATCCCTCTTATGTAACCTAGGCATTGAGAAAAAACAATTTTATTATCACAATATTCTAATACTCTTCCATCAATGATCTGTGATCAATCAACAAGCATTTATTGAGTGCCTACTATATGCCAGACACTGTGTTAGGTACTGGAAATAGGCACCAATGTCAATAATGTGAATATTTCATCCAGCAATGTAGATTGCAACCTTCCATGTCTGTTCATCTTATGCAACTCTTTCCCATGTCCTTCCATATCTCTGCCAATCACACACACACACACACACACACACACACACACACACACACACACACACATATATATATATATATTCTCCTTATATCCCTTCTCTTACATATTTCCTCATTTACTGCCTGTGGATGCCTTCTTAGCTTCATCACATGTTTCTTCATTTCTCTCAACTGTGATTCTATGGTGTATGGCATTCCATTTCTTGCCTCAGTAGATGAATATTATCCTAGAAGTAAAGTGCCTGGAGATGACATGATACAGCGAGCAAATGGAACTGGCCCATCTGTTAATATATGTTAGAAAAACACTGCAAATGGGCATTGAGCTGGGCTCAGAACTCAACAGGAACAGGAGAGTGGGCTGGATTGCCTTTGGGAAATTCCCCAGTTATTTTTTTCCCATTTATTTTAATAACTCCATCTAATCCATCTCACTCATTTTACAGATAAGGGAACTGAGGCTAGAAGAATGATAGACTGATAGATGTAGAGTTGTTATAAAAGCCCTCAGAGGCCATCTGGTCCAACCTCTCATTTTACAGATCAGAACAGAGGATTAAGGAGGGTACATTACTAATCTGAGGTTACACACCTGTAAGCATTAGAGGCAGTATTTGAACTCAAATTCTCTAGACTCTAGAATTAGTGTTCTTTCCACTGGTTCTAGAGTCTGGAGAATCTGAGTGGCTAGTGGTTCCTTCCTTTCAAATTACCTAGTAGACATGTCAAATTTTTTTTTAGATACATGGGATTCTCCCCTCCCCCAAATATAAGCCCCTTTAGAAAAGAACCTATTTTACTTCTGTCTTGGTACTCTCAGTTCTTAGCATAGGGGCTAGCACACAGTAGGTACTTAAATATTGCTTCTTGATTGATTTTCATATTTTTATAACTGGGAAGGACCTTGTATATCATCAAATATAACCTCTTCCTTTGGCAGCTGAGAGAAAGAGTACAGAGTGCCCAAGGTCACAGAAGTTGCAAATGGCTGAGTCAGATTCAAATCTAGGACCTCTGACTCCAAACTAAAGGCTTTTTCTACTTCACCACAGTGACTCATTAATAATTTACATTTTATAATAAAACATCTGTCTCCAAGACCTCCTCTCCTCTCTTTTTTTAAAGGAAAAGTAGACATGAGTTGTGGGTAGCATACACTCAAACTGGTGTTTGAAGAACTGGAGGAGTCCACAGCTCATGGAAAGAAGACTCCTGTTTCTAGAACAACTTTATCAAATGAATGTTTTGTCTCTATTCCTAATAAAGCCATTACATGATAATTAAACCATTTTCCACCTTGGACAGCTCACTGTTCAGAGGAGGCTTGCTTTCTTCTTTTATGGCTAATTTTAGTGTAAACAGAATATTGCCAGGCAGGGTTTCATTCACAGAATTTCTGGGTTAGGTGAGACTTCCACGACAGTGTATTATAACTCATACTTAAGCAAGAGTCTCTTCAACAACATTCCTGACAAATGGTCTTTCAGCTCCTTCTTGGAGATCTCCAGTGCTTATGACAGAGATATAATTGTTTCAAAAGTTGTATTGAAATCAAAGAGAAAAATCCTACTTTTCTGCTATTTCTACCTATTCCTCATATTTCTGATTTCTTAGTATTAATGACCAGAAGTTTTCTGCCAAAGTGTTGATGTCAAGGAAAAGGGGACATGTATTGAGTCCTTTTCCTTCCAAACCATTCCTTTATCTCCAACTATAGGGACATTATTAAGCTAACACCTAGTTGCAAGGTCTAGATCATTCACTAGTCATCTGGCTTCTTCCTATGTAGTGATATTTGAGGGGTCCATTGAAAGGCCTTCCAGCCCTAAAATATTTCTCCTATCATTCTGGGGCCTAAATTCCCACCATTACTTTCCCCTTTGTCTTAATATATCAAAGGCACTTTGCTATCTAGATGGAAGACTGAGAAGAGTTATATTAAAGCAGAGAAGCTAGGATTACTTTTAAAATTCCAAGGAAGTTGTGGGCAGTTAGGTGGTGCAGTAGACAGAGCACCAGCCCTGGAGTCAGGAGGACCTGAGTTCAAAATCCGATCTCAGACCAGACACTTACTAGCTGTGTGACCCTGGGCAAGTCACTTAACCTCAATTGCCTAAAAAAAAAAATAAACAAACAAAATTCCAAGGAAGTAATTGAATCCATGTAAATGTGATTTAGTGGTTTCCTATGCCTGGAATACTTTCCTTCCTCACTCCTGACTACTAGGTTTCCTTCAAAGAATAGATCAATGCTACTTCTTCATGGCATCCTCCCTTTCCCCACCTCTATCTTAGCATTCTCTCCTTCATGAAATTATTTTTACAGATTTTGAATTTACTTATACCCAGACATGTTGTTTCTCATGGTAGTTAAGTGGCTCAGTGAGTAGAGTACTGGACCTGGAGTCAGAAAGATCTGAGTTGAAATTCAAATTCAGACACTTACTAGTTGTGTGACCCTAGGTAAGTCATTGAACTTTTGTTGCCTCATCTTCTTCACCTGCAAAATGGGGATCTTAAAAGTACCTAACCCACAGGCTATTGTGAGGATGAATAAGATAATATTTGTAAACCTCTTAGCACAGTGCCTGGTTTGTTGTAGGCACTTAATAAATGTTTGTTTCCTTCCTTCCTCTTCTCTAATAGAACACAAGCTCCTTCAAGGCAAGCTCCTTGAGCACTTGACAAATGGTTGTTGAATGAATCTCTGATCCTTTGCCAGAATATAAGCTCCTTGAGGGAAGGAACTGGCTCATTTTTGTATTTGGATTCCCATGACCTAAGACAGAGCCAGTCCATAGTAAGCACTTGAGAAATAAATGTTGAATTAATGAACAACTGAATGTTTTATCCCTCTGATAGAATGTAAGTTCCTTGAGGACAGGGAGACTTCATTTTTGTCTTTATAACCCAGGTACCAATAACAATGCCATGCACATTATAGTATTTAAGGAATGTCTATTGAATCAAATACCTTTGTAGTTGTAAAATGAAGCGGCTGGACTGAATTATCTCTTAGGTGTCTTCTAGACCTGCCAAGGCTGCTCCTAGGATGTTTTGGGAATTCATCTTGGTTCCTTCACCTTCCTCTGACTAGTTTTTAGATGTTTAGGAATAACTTCTTAGAGGTTAACAACTTCTAACTCTCACCTAGTAAAAGAATCTCTTCTTTAACACTTTTGGCAGATGGACTCAGCTTGAGCTTCTCCAATGATGTGGAGATTACTACTATACAGATTAGAATATTTCACTGTTGGATAGCTCTCATGAGCAGAAATCACATGCTACATGTGCGTAGAATCTGCTATCCAAGTAATTGGTCCCAAACCTGTCTTTTGCAGCTACACAAAACCCTGCCTGGCAATGTTCTCTTTACACTAAAATCCTTCACATGATAACTCTTCAAGTATTTGGAGACCACTGTCATATCTTCCCTGGGTCTTGACTCTTCAGAGTCTCAGTCATTGTCTGAAATGTCTACCAGACTTCCCAATGAAGAGCTTGACCACTGAAGCCATGAGTTAATGTTGAGAGCATGCTAAGAGTAGCATTTTCATCTTTGGTACTGTATATCTCTCAAGAGAAGGCTGCCACAGAGATGAGTACTGTACCTGACTTTACATGAAAGAAGCATTACAGAGAAGCTGACTGTAGAGTATATTTCCATTAATTGAGCCATATTTTCTCACTTATTTCTGTAATAAAACTTAAAATAAGAAAAATATTGACTTAATGATGAAATAGAAATTAAGCTTAATAAGATAGCAAACCTTTAAAAATTGCACAATTCAAGAAAATGATAGATTTCAAGTATAACACATTAAAAAACATATTCTACATTTTTATATTTCAGTATTTGGAGTATTCTGTATTATAACTGAACTCAAGTATTTACTTTAAATACTTTATTTGAAACGTTGGCTGCCAAAATGTTTGGAGGAAGGAGGATGCACCCACTGGTTTGGGGATAGCTAAACAAGTTATAGTAAATGGCCATGATATAATATTTCTGAATCATAACACATGATGAATATGAAGAACTCAGAAAAAATGAGATGTTTTTATGAACTGATCCAGAGTGAACCAAGTGGAACCATGAAAACAATGTGCATAATGACTGCCGCAAGGCAAATGGAAAGAAACCATTTAAAAAAAATCAATGTTGAGTAATTAGGATTGAGGTTAGTCCCAGGGGAAACATGAGGAAACACATCTCTCTTTATTGGGGTGTTGTGGAAATTGAACATTGCACATATTGTCAGCTCTAGTCAATATCTTGATTGATTTCACAGGGATTGTGTTAGAAGTTATGGATACAAACACAGAAATGAAACAATCCATGCTCTCAGATCTATGGCATCCATTTGAGTCAGAGAGAAACAGAGTGGTTGGTAGTGTGGTGGGTGGTCAAAATTTGTGACATTACTCACAAGGGACTTAATAGTGGAAAGACTGAAGTTAAGACAGCAGAAATACAGTTTCTGGAAAGATTGAAACAATAGTCAGGGATGTTTACTCACAAGGCAGAAATTTACTTATTGGGGAACTAGGGCAATTGTCAGAGACTTGATGACAGGGGAGCAGAGCAAAAAACTAGGTAACTAGGTAACTGGGTGTCATAACCATGGCTCTTTATGTAGTGAGACCAAACAGGGATGGCTGGGATGAGACATAGTGATCAAAAACAGTCAAGATAGGGTATCAGGGGTAGTCCAAAAGTCATATAATATATCACTTTCCTTATATGTAAAATGGGGGGATTGGACTACATGACCTCTAAATCTCTTTCAGCTCTAAGATCTGATTCTAGTCACTTATTGTAATAAAAAAAATAAAAGTTTAGGTAGACAGGCAGCACTGGAAAAAACAGGCTACAGTTGAATGATCCAATAGGCAGCTAGGTGCCTGCTCTAGGGGTCAGATAATTGACTATCATCAGAGTACCAGGAAAATGAGGTCAGGAAGCAGATGGTGGGAACCAGTCACCAAGAACGAAGTAGAAAGGGTCAGTGGCAGTCAAGGCAAGACCTGAGACTTGGAAGAATTCAGAGATCCCAGTCAGGGAACCTATATAGAAATCCAAAAAATAGCAGTACAAGAGATGTCTAAAAGACATCTGAAAATGTCGCTGCCACTTTAAGCCTTGGAGCCGTACATTTTTGGATTGTCTCCAGCATATGACTAAGAGATCTCTAAGGTCCCTCCCAATTTAAACTTTTGTTTTTTTGGAATAGTTATTTAATAATCAGGGATAGGTCCCCTTCCTAGACTACAGGCTCTGAAATCAACTTCTGACCACTACTCACACTGAAATATTGGGGCCCCAAGCAGTGGCTGACTTTTTATTGTTGTTGTATCATTTTAGTCATGTCTGACTCTTTGTGACCCCATTTGGGGTTTTCTTGGCAAAGATACCGGAATAATTTGCCATTTCCTTCTCCAGCTCGTTTTATAGATGAGGAACTGAGGCAAACAAGGTAAAGTAACTTGCCCAGGGTCTCATGGCTAGTAAGTGTCTGAAGCCAGATTTGAACTCATGAAGATGCGTCTTCTTTATTCCAAGCCCAATGCTTTCTCCACTGTAGCACCACCTAGCTGCCCAGTGACTGACTACTGATCTTCTTAAGGTCACCCTGGGGTCACCCTGTAAGTGTTGTTGGTACTATTGCTTATTAACCCCCATCCAGTGTTCTCTCTGTTGCAATTTAGCAATATGTCCTTAATATCAATTTAGCAATGAATATCAAATAGCTTGGTTCAGAGAGTTATTGGCTGAGAAAGTTTAACAAGGGCCTAAGTATAACAACATGCCCCCAAATGGAGGCATGCTCTCCTCTCTAGACCCCAATTCAACTTTGGGGAAAGTAAGCTAAAATTTGAAGTGACTGTTATTAAAAATTGCCCAACCCCCATGAGGCGATGGGATACTCTTTGGTCCTGGGAGTCATTTTCTCCCTTTAGGAAGTCTTCCCCAAGTTCACTTGCAGGTGTGCCATACCCACAAACAAGTTCCTTCCTTAATTAGCTACACTGGCTTCTCAGGGGGCTTCATTAATAGGTCCCTGGCTGTTCTGCTGGCTTCTCACTGGACTCAGTGATTCTCACTAACTGTAGACTGTTACCAACTACTATTACTAGAACTCCGATGATTCTCCCCACCTTCTGAAGGTCATGAGGTTCTAACTGGTCTGTTCCAACTTTGATATCCATTCATCTAAGATCTGGAAAGAATCAATACAAAGAGACAAAGAAATGTAATGCATTCATATATACAGAGGGGTTTGGTAGGATATAGGACTGAATGGCCCTCTTGAACCACAGCAGTTCTTCCTCACTGAAAAGTCACATCAAAGAGAGAGGCTGCCTATAAATATTTTGTCTATACACTTAGCTCCAGCTCAGTGGCCAATTAAAAGGCTTTTCATTACCACAATTAAGACAATAGGAAATCTATGCTCTGATGTAGAGAGAAGGGCCCCTCCATTGCATATGCCTAAAGCAGACTTATCAATTATCCACATGGATTGATAACTGGCAGTACATGCTTGAAAGATTGTGCCCTCATTTCCCTGTCCTCCCATTACAAGGATTTAGGGCTAGAAGAGACCTCAGAGTGTACCTTTTAAATCTCTCATTTTACAAAAGAAGAAACTGAGGGTCAGAGAAGTTAAGTGAATTGCCCAAGGTTACATAGGATGCTAGCAGTGGCAGAGTGGGGAAGCCCAGGCCTTTGATTCCAAATACAGCATTCTTTTGGCTGCACCATGCTGCTTCCTATTTATAACCAAATAGAAGCAAGCCCCTGATAAAAGTGGAAAGCAATGGGCTTTCTTTTGGGTCACATCTTTTAATCATTTAAGAGTGCTAGGCCAGGGCATCATAGAAAAGGCAGCCTGTCCATAAAGCAGGTCCTTCTTTCTTTGGCTAAAAGGCCCTGCCTAACCTAGGCTTAGGCTAGTATCTCAAAGATCCCACATTCATAGAATTAGAGCTGAAAAGGATGTTGAAGTCATGTAGTACAATATATTCCTTTTACAGAGGCAGAAACTGAGATCACAAGTTTAAGGAACTTGACCAACCCCATGCAGAAAGCAGGAGAGCAATTCTTTCCCTTTTTTTCTGTGAAGAAGACTCAGACCTCAAACCTTATATGTTATAACCTAGAATTTTGATCACTGAGTTCTAGTTTCCAGCTCTAAGACACTATTCTATCATCCTGTTGTCATAGGAGAAAATCTAGGTAATTAGGAATGAAGAGAAAGTAGCAGACAGTCAATTGCTAGGAATGGGTCCTGAGGTAGTACCCTGGAAGGAGGAGCATGGGAATGAGGACTGATTCTAATGTCAGGAGACCTGGGTTGAAATCCCAGCTAGACGGGATCAAGAAAGGCTTCAGTTACAAGAGTTGGGGGCAAAAGACAAGACTTTGCCATGGAAACAAACCAAGAGCACAGTTATTAGAATCAGGACACTGGGTCAATATAATGTCCCAACCATGGACAGCCTCAGTTCTAGTCTTGTGCCAAGGCACTATGTGGGCTTTTGTCTCCAGATATGAAGATTAAAGTGATATGGGAGCTTGGAGGCAGGGGATGGTTAGTCTGTCTCAGCCTGCTTTGCATACTCTCCCATTGCCAAACAAAACAAAAGAGAGCTGTGGGTCTTGATTCTTTAGCAATGTAAGAAAGCTTTTTACTAGTTTCAAGCACAGAATGCATGGATATAATACCTACTATGCACAAAAGACTGTGTTGGATGTTGGGAGAGAAAAGCAAAAGTGTATAGTGCTTACCCTCAAGAAGCTAGATTCTACTGGGTATATACAACATGGCCATCGACCATTGCATTACGAGATTATAATAAGATGAGAAGCAATTAGGACAAAGGAGAGATTAAAACAAAGTACTATAGGATAGTTTGAAGGTTCTACTGGGGGCTTGGCTTGTGTAGAGTGCTCAGCTTGCTTGGCTGCTGCACCTTCCCCATACGGAGAAACTGATGAATTTGCTACTTTCCAAGGACTAATGGAAAAAGTAGTCAGGGACAATGAACTACCTGACAGTGTTGGTGTGCCTTGATGACATCATTGTCTTCGGGAAGATGCTGTAACCACTGTCTCTAGCATCTCCATGTGGTGGTAGAGTCACTTGAACCAAACAAGCTGAAGTATTCTGAACAGGCACTAGATGTTCACTATAGGAAGAAAGGACACTTTCAAGGTGGGGGAAGGGAATTAGGAAAGACATTAGGAATTAGGAAACTAGGAATTAGGAAAGACAGTAGAAAGGAGATGGCACAAGAGTTGAGTGTTAAAGGAATTAAAGGTCTCTGAAAGGCATGGTGAAGAAGGAGTCAATTGATAGATGTGCAAATGCATTGGCATGGGAGATGACATATTGAAGGGACAAAAAAACATTCTATTTGATTAGAATATAGTGTGTGAGAAGCAATGTGAAATAAGGCTAGAAAGGTAGGTTGAAGTGAGAATATGGTGGGTCTTAAACATAATGGATAGAGTGCAGTACTTGGAATCAGGAAAACCTAGCTTTGAAGCCTACCTCTCACACACTATGAGAATGGGACCCCAGGCAAGTTATTCAAATACTGCAAGCCTTACTTTCCTCATTTGTAAAATGGTGATGATAATAATAACTACAATCTCACAGAGTAGTTATGAGGCTTAAATCAGATAATTTTTGTAAAGTATTTTACAATCCTTAAAACACTATATAATTATGAGCTATTATTACATTGTAAACTTCTTGAGACCAGGTACTTGCCTCTTATGCTGTCTTAGGCCTACTTGACCTCCCCCTTACCCCAACCCTAGCTGCCCTACTCTCCTTTGGGTGACTCCATCTTGAGGTCTGCTCTCCTGATTGGTGAGTCTCTGGCCCAGATTTTTGTTTCTTCAAGGGCTCCAAGCCATGCTACTCAATTCACTCCCATCTCAACTCACTCACCAAAACCTACTTTAGCATCAGCCCAATTCCTCCTATATGGAATGGGGGAGCTGTAGATAAGAGCAGGAGTAGGGTATCTCATAATGAATATGAATTGTTAGCCTAGGAGATGCTGTTCCTTGGCAAAGACTGGTAACTTATTTCATTTGACATAAATCATGAAATTCAGGGATCAACTGGGCAAATCTTTGTTAAATAAGGGAGACCTGTAAAATATGTGAATAAATGTGTTTTTTTTTAATGGAAAAAATGTTGTTAGCAACCATCTGGAAAGTTTTACAGAAATCAGAGAAATGCAAGTTAAAACAACCTTAAGGCATAACTAATGCTCAACAATTTGGCAAAGATGATTTTTTAAAAATCAATGCTGGAATGGCTATGGGAAGATAGACATGTTCACTTATTACTGGTAGAGTCATGAATTGGTCTGATCACTCTGCAAAACAAATTATTTTAATTAAGCAGAAAAGTTACTACATTGTTTTTATTATTTGTCCTAGAGCTCCCAGTATTAGGACTATACCAGATGGAGGTTAATGACAGCAGAAAAAGACCCATATGTACAAAAATATTCAGGATGATCTGTGATAACAAAAAACCGGAAGCAAAAAATGTACTTGAAGATGGAAGAACTACACAAACTGTGGTATGTAAAAGCCATGGAATATTATTATTCTATAAGGAATGATTGATAGAAAATTTCAGAGAACCACTAGAAGACTTGTATGAATTAATGAAGAGGGAAGAAACCACATCCTGGAAACAAAATACCCAATGATCATAACATTGTAATTAGAAAGATACAAGTATTTCAACACAACATAAAAAAAAATGTAAGAAACAACAAATGAACAGTCAAGTGAAACCGGGTGATGGATACTTCTAACAATCACATATTTTGGTGGTTTTATATTCACCAAAAGATAGGGAAAATTCATGCTTTACTAGTAAAGATTTTCAAAAAAATCTAAATCTAGTTGATATTTAAAGTTGTCATCATTGTGGCTTTAGGATAATAAATTTAGAGCTGGAAGAGACCGCAGTGGTCCAGTACAGATACCTACACACAGTAAATGTTTAATATGTGTTTGTTGAACTCAGTATGATTTGATATAAGGTAATAGTTACATGTATATCATGAGAAATAAGCTAATTTTATTTAATTCTATGGTTTTATTTGAAAGGAGAGGTTGATTCATAGAGTCCATCTTGTTAGTGGAACAGAGATAACAGACTTCCTTGAAGTGGAGTAATTCACAGAAAAGCTAAACCTAAGAGATAACACATTTCCACTAATTGTCCAAGGACAGCCAGTGGTGTAGAGATAACAGGTTTCCTTCAATTAAAAGTGATTTATAGGGAATATGAACTCTTAAACCTAAGATAGCAAGCTTTTAATTTAAGTGTTTTAATAGGAAAACTGAACTTTTAAACTTAACTTAGAGAGGAAGACTAAACTTTTGAACCTGCCAATTTCTGAATTGAACTTAAAGACAAAGGAATGTGACTTTAGGTAGTTATAAAAAATGTTGGTGGTGATACAAAATAGAATAAATTACAAAATGGAATCAGAATCAATTTGGTTCTCTCAATTCCCCCCTTTAATAGATGGTAGACATGTCTCCCACGGATCACTTATCCATGAACTATTTCAATAAGATTTTTTTTAACATAATCATTGGCACTAACATAAGCTTTTCTGGAACAAGTTTAGAAGAGGCTTTACCACAGCAACTAAGGAAAAGTCTAAAAAACAAATAAGACAGAAGGCAAAAAAGTGCCCATTTACCAAGGGTGGCAATCAGGTCATTTCCCTGAAGCAAGTGAACCAAGAAGAGGGGTTCCAGCAGAGGTCATCTATAATGGGCAATTATGTCTCTGCTATCAGTTGTTGAATTTTATGAATACTGGTAACAGTTTCTCCTGATTAATGTAAGGACAAGATTGATTAATTATAGCCCAAGTCATAGTAAGAATATTTAAAACTATGGACTAATTTTAGAAGGGAAATTCACATCACCAAACTAGCTAAGAAAATTCGGCAAACATAGATACCATGAAACAAAAAGTCAAAGTGATACAGTTACTATAACAATATTAACTAATATCATGTCTCCTTGTATGCTAGTAACCCAATCCAAATGTCCATGTAATTAACACGTTTCGTCTTGGATCACAGATGCCCCATGTAGTCATCTGGTGCCTGGAAACATCTCTTGGACATTCTGGAAAAGGCCTAGTTTCAAGGCAGCTCTGAAGGGGGCTCCTCCTAAATGGACTTGTTTCCCTGGTTCCAAGTTACTTTCAGAGATTCCTGGGTAATTTTTGCCAAAATCTGCCAATAACACAGCTCAATACAATTTAGTACAACCTCCAAACTTTTCTCTTCCAATAACTGGTTCATGTGGCAAAACTCAGCTCAAACCTTAAGGTTCTGACCTTACTAACAACAAAGCTATAGGAAAAAACACTAAATTAGGAACCTATAATTTGCCTGAAACTTCAGAGAAATTCTGTTTTTACATACCACTTGCTGTTTCTATCTTTACCTAAACCCTGTAACTGATATAGACCCTGATGCCAATAGGCTGAAGGAAGAATCTTAAAAAGAATCTATGAGGGTCTGACTTGTAAAATGGGTCATTCTTTCTTTTAAAATTATCAGATTAATACTTCAAATAGGAAAATAATTTCACCCTCTCCACAATTATCATGCAATTTTATATGTAAAATCTTTAATACAATGTTGAAAAGTTATTACTAAAACATACTCAGAGTCTGAATTTCTCATTAGAAACACATGGAAGCCAATCATATACATAAATTTACAACTTCATTTAATTAGAAAACTTTTAGATCTTTGTCTTAATTTTTTTTGCATCTTTATCTTAATTCTCCCCCCTTAGAAGAATATCATCTCCATGTCATCCTAAAAGAACATATTTCAAGGACCTAATATTATACATAAACATATAACTATTAGCAAGCCTCAAAACTAATTTACTTAGTTACTTAGGATGTGAAGTTGCCTTCCAATTCAGATAGAAAATCCAGATGAGTTGAGACCCTCTGGTGCAGTGGAAAGAAGGCTGCATCTTAAGTCAGGGAGGCCTGGATTTGAATTTCACTTCTAACATTGACTAGCTTTGGGACTCTGGATAAGTCACTTAACTTCTTTGTGCCTCAGTTTTCTGAACTGGAAAATAAAGATAACAATAGAGTGTAGTACTTCTCTTACAGGCTTATTGTGTGGATATCATGGCATCATACTAGTAAAGAGCTATTTAGTAAATATTAAAGGACTATGCAATTGTTAGCCATTGTTAATACCTGAAATGACTTTTTATTGGCTGTGTGTAGCCATAGCACATCCACACTTTCTTTCTGTTTTCAGGAGTGTCACTGGATTACTGATCTGTCACTTTTTGTCAGATCTACCAGTGATAGACACAGTTAATTAAACCCATTAATCTGCTTGATATTGGTTGATAGATCAACTGTCATTTATTTGTTACCTGCTATGTGCCAGCCAGGTACTGTGTTATGCATTACAGATACAGAGACAGAATAAAAACTCAAATGACCAGTGATTAGGTATGCAGGAATGCAGAAAGATGATTGGCAATGGATATGTCTTCCTCCTTTTCCTCTCTTATATTCATTTAGCACAAGTTAAAAATAGTGAGAATCCATGTGAGGTCACAATGCCTCATTTACTATTTTGATATTAAGAAGTTGAGGAAGAGATTTAAGCCAAGGCCAGGGCATCTCCAAGTATGGCATTACTTCAAAATGTCCCATGATGGTTACTTTATGTCCTTGGATTTCAAGTACCAATTCAGGCCAGGAAGGGAAGTATTGGGAGGCAGTTAAGTTCTTTAGTATCCTTCAAATGATATTTTGGAGACCCCTGACAACTTCATCTATTGTATAAGATTTATCCCTGATGACATGTCTCTGTTTACATGGCTCTCTCTCCATAAAAAAAAGCAATTTTTCTGATTTTACATCCATGGAACACAATGATGCCACCCCCATGGGAATATGGAAATATGTTTCCCACTGGGACCATGTTTATAAATTTCAAAGAAGTGTATTGACCAAAGCTTTGTGTCCGATTTGATTAGCCCGTATTTGTGGAGAGGCAGGGTGGATAGTGGGTAATTGCTGTAGGCAACCCTCTGTGACTGCATTGCAATATGCTGACCTACTTTGGTAGAGAAAAATTCCTCACCCAGGACTTCCCCATAACAATGACATCAGAGGTCATCCTTTCCCTGTTCCACATATTTGGAAACCTAACTTTTAGAACTGCTGCTGAATTTCTTCTAGGTAGGCCTTCCCTAATTTCATCTGGTTCCTATTAACATGTATTTCTCTTGAATTTCATGGCTCATCTCAAGTGCAACTGACTTTAAAAAGTCCTTAGTTTAGAAAGAAAGTTATGTTAGGCTGCTAGGGCTGTTGATTCTTATTGTGAGAGATGAAAGGGGCCAAGTCCTTCATTTTATATATAAGGGCCCGGAGGAGTTGAGTTGCTTGACCAGGGTCACATGACTAGTTAGAGGCAGAACTGGGAATTGAACAAAGATCTTCTAACTTAGCTCAGTGCTCTTTTAGGGATCATGGCTTATTTTATTCAATCCAAGGAAAGCCATGATTCCTGCAAGCTTTGTTTTCTGAGCTAGTCTCCTTTGTGAGACATATCATAGTAAACACACCCTTGAAAATGAACCAGCTTTGGCCAGCAAGCCATTGGAGTCTCTAAAAGCTGAACCTTTAAAAAAATAGAAAGAACATGAAACATTTCATTCGAGATATCTAATTGACATATATGCACGAAACAAGACTCCATTTTTCTTTGAATTGAGCTAGTTGTTGTTGTTGAAGTAATCAATTTGTCTAGAAATTAGCAGGGAGGAAAGAACAAGTTGTCTTTCCAAATGTTGATCAATTTGGTTACTATCCAATCACCAGCCATGTCTTGTTCCTTCTGCTTCCCTAACATCTCCCACATCTTTTTTCCCCTCTCCTTTCACTCCCTATCCTAGTTCCAATTCTCATCACCTCTTTCCCAGACTAATGGAATAGGTTTCTGATTGATCTATCTACCTCCAGTCCCTCTCCAGCTCAATCCTTCCCCCCAGCTACCAAAGTGATCTTCCTAGAGCACAGCGCTGACCCTGTCCCTTCTTTGCTCAAGAAGCTCAAATTGCCTCTGGGTTCAAGTATGAGCTGTATTTGGTATTTCAGGTCTTCCCAACAAGATTCAATCCTATCTTTCCAGTCTTTTTACCTTTTTTCCCCTTTTCACAACATTCTGTAATTTAGGAATATTGACCTTCTTACTGGTCCATAAACATAAAATTCTTTCTCCCATCTCCATGACTCTGTACCATTCCCAGAATACCATTCTTCATCTCTTAGTTTTAATTTTCACTGAAAACATTTTTCCTTTCCTAGTTTATTCTGAGGCTCAGTTCAAATGCCATTAACTATTTTCCTACATTAAGCTTCTTCTAATCCTCCTAGTTGTTAGGGCTGAGTTTTGTTCCCCCCCCCCACCTAATAACTGGAATTTATTTTTCTATGTAACTTTTTTTTTTTGAAAACTCTCTAGGACTATAAGTCAAAGAGAAGGCAGTTGTAAAAGGAGTTTCCTCATCTGGGAGTTTCCTAAACCAATAAAATCTCATGTCTATTCCCTATTCCTCCATTCTGAATATATGTATATGTGCATCAGCTATCTCTCCTGATGGAATTCAGGCTCTCTGAGAGTGTGGTATCATTTTTGTCCTTGTAACCATGGTGACCAACACAGTGCCTGACACACAGTAGGCATTCACTTAGTGCTTGCTGATTGATTTCAGTTTGAATCCCTGAACTACTTCTATGCTGGTCAGGTGACCATAACACCAGGGGGCAGCGTTGGATAAGCTCAGCTTGCTAGGCCAGCCTCATCCTGGCCATGTAGAGAAAGGGCTAACTTTCCACAGTTTATCTTGGATGCTGGAATCAACCTGCTTCCCCTGGTGTCCTCGGAGCTTGAGAGGTGGGTCTTGTCTCCCTTGATGTCATACCACAATGAATGCCTTCATCATAGAGTGGGTGTTTTGTAAACAATTTTTAAATCAATTGAAAGAGAAACAGAATCAAGATGGTGGGCTAGAGTCAGCATTTTTACCTAGCTCATCTAACACATCTCTTTCACAACAACATAGAAAATTCACTAGACAGAATTCTTATTGGGGGAGCCAAGAAAAACAACAGTGAGTTTTTTTTTCTTCCCAGGGCAGTTTAGGAAAACAGATGAGAAAGTCTGCTGACATTGGGGTGGGGACTAGCTAGCAGCATGGCAGTCATAGCAATGGGGAGACAAGGAACATTCCAGAATCCAAAAACAGAAAGGGAAAGAGCACCAGGAAAGGAAGTATCAGAGCAGAAAGAGATCCCTGGTGAATCCTGACCTAACATTGGGAGTGGGAATGAATGCCATCTGGCAGATGATCTGTCACTCATTCCTTAGTTTGAGATCACAGATCCAGCTTGGAGAGGAGTGACCATGACTGAGCAAAGAGTCCTAAATGAGTGCTGATCACAAAACTCATTTCAGAAATTTATCTATGTGGCTCTGGGAAAAAAGAGCAGAATTAATTCAGTTCTACTCTTTAGTCTAGCACATAAGCTCGCAGTGAAAACCCAGGGCAGGAGTCCAAGACCAAAGGGGAGCCAGAAGTTCAGTCTCTCTGAACCTGCAGAACCTCACAGAGTGCTGAGAGTGGCTGAATCCAGCAACAGTCTACTGCAACTCAGCTACACACAAGCCAACAGACCCAAACCTGGGTCAGTAACTTGCAAAGCTCAGACCAAGAGGGCAATGAATAAGCCTCTCCTTGGATATCACACAACTCTGGAAGCACTGAAAGCTTGCAGGTTTCCAGAATGATTTGTGAAAGCAGAAGAAACTTAGGTCAGATGTCTTCCTAGAAGTGAGCAAAGCCTGACTCTAACATAAAGTCCAAAGTCAAGTTCCAAGGCTAAGAAAGCAAGCAAACAAAATGAAAAAGAGCCCAACCATAAAGAGTTACTATGGTGACAGGGAAGCACAAGACACAAACACAGAAAAAAAATGACTTGAAAATATAAACAAGCAAAGTCTCAAAGAAAAATGCAAATTGGACACAAAGCCAACAAAAAATTCCCCATCAGAGTTAAAACAAGATATAAAGAAAGAAATAAAAAGAGAAAAAAAATACAAACCAAAGAAGAGTGGAATAGATAAAAATTAAAAAAAAATGTAAAACAAAATAAAATCTATCCAAGAAAGTTCATGAGAGAAAGAATTAACAATTTGGCAAAAGAGGTAAAACATTTTACTCAAAAAAATCATTAAAAATTAGAATTTGACAAATAGAAGCTAATGACCCCATGAGACATCAAGAAATAAAGAAATGGATTCAAAAGAAGGAAAAAAATAGTAGAACATATGAAATATGTGACAAGAAACCAATCTTGAAAATAGATTGAGGAAAAGTAATTTAAAAATCAGTGGGAGAGGTGGAGCCAAGACAGCAGAAAAAAGACAGAGACTCACCTGAGCTTTTCCCAAAACCCTTCAAAATAACTTTAAATAATGCCTAAGACAAATTCTGAAGTGGCAGAACCCACAAAAGGCTGAAGTGAAACATTTTTTGAGCCCAAAACAACTTAGAAGGTTGGCTATTGGTCTATTACATCAGGGTGAGAATGAAGCTCAGTCCAGTGCTCTCTGAGCCCCAGCACCAGCAGTAGGTATTGGGGGGGGGGGATGCCTGAATCAGTGACAGCAGTGGTGGTCTCTGCACCTCTTAGCCCACAGATGGTAAGAGGATCAGATAATTGGTAAGAAGGAAATTACATGAGTCCCTTCACTGGTACCAGGGGCAGCACTCAGTTGCTTTGCCCATAGTTGGATCTGGGTCTCATCTTAGGATGAGTAGGAGTACTAGCACATTAGAGCTTGCAGCCACAGGGAAGTTGGGACCCTGGTCACAGTTCCAGGACAGGAAAGAGTGTTTTTGGTTGCTCACAGACTGGACCACATTTCAGGAGAGGAGTAAACATGTCTCTTCTTAGATCATACCATCTTGGAAGAACCAAAAACTTACAAGGTGCCCAGAATTATCTCTGAAAACGGCTGCTCACAAAAAATCCACTGAAGCTTGGGACAATGCCCCCTCTACTCCACAAGCAGAGCTCCACTTTAGCATAGAGTTAAATGTCAAGAAATAGATGGAAAAATAAGAAAACAGAAGAAAAATATCTTGACTACAGAAAGTTACCATGATGACAGAGAAAATCAAAACAGAAACTCAGAAGACAACAAAGCCAAAACTGCTACATCCAAAGTCTCAAAGAAAAATATGAATTGGTCTCAGGCCATGAAAGAGCTCAGAAAGGATTTTTTTTAAATCAAGAGAAATAAAGAAAAAACTGGGAATATGAATGAGAATGATGAAGCTAATGATGAAAAGAGCCAACAACTTGGTAAAGGAGGCACAAAAATACTGAAGACAATGAAAACTTAAAAATGGAATATTCCAAATGGTAAAAGAGGTACACAAATTCAATCAAAAGAAGAACTTCTTAAAAGGTAGAACTGGCACAATGGAAAAAGAGGCACAAAAATTCACTGAAGAAAAGATAACCTTAAAATGTAGAATTGGCCAAATCAAAGAGGAGATACAAAAGCTCATTGAAGAAAATGATTCTTTAAAAATTAGAATTGAGCAAATGGAAGCTAATAACTACATGATAAATCAAGAAACAATAAAACAAAATTTAAAAAATTAAAAATAGAAGAAAATGTAAAATATCTCATTGGAAAAACAACCGACCTGGAATATAGATCCAGAAAAAATTATTTAAGAATTATTAAACTACCTGAAAGCTACGATAAAAAAAGTGTAGACATCATCTTTCAAGAAATTACAAAGGAAAATTGACTTGATATTCTAGAATCAGAAAGTAAAATAAACATTGAAAGAATCCATCCATCAATCACCTGCTGAAAGATGCCAAAATGAAAACTCCCAGGAATATTATAGTCAAATTACAGAGCTCCCAGGTCAAAAAGAAAATATTGTAAGGAGCCAAAAAAAAAAAACAATTCAAATATCATGGAACCATAGTCAGGATAACTTGAGATTTAGCAGTTTCTACTTTAAAAGAGTGGAGGGCTTGGAATATGATATTACAGAGAGCAAAAGAGCTAGGATTACAACCAACAATCACATATCCAGAAAAACTGAGTATAATTCCTCAAGGGAAAATGGATATTCAAAGAAATAGAAGATTTTCAAGCATTCTTAATGAAAAGACCAGAGCTGAATAGACAATTTACTTTCAAATATAAGACTCAAGAGAAGCATAAAAAGGTAAACAAGAAAGAAAAATCATAAGAGATTCAACAAAGTTAAAATGTTTACATTCCCACATGGGAAAATGATAATTGTAACTCCTAAAACTTTTCATTGTTAAAATGAGTCTACATAAATAGAGGGCATGGGTGTGAGATGAATATGATGAGATAATGATCTAAAAAATAAAATTAAGGGTGAGAAAGAGGAATGCATTGGGAGAAAGAGAAAGGGAGAGGTCAAATGGGCTAAATTATCTTACATAAAAGAGGCATAAAAATGTTTTATAATGGATGGGAAAATAGGGGTTGTGGGCTGGAGTGCATAAACTTAACTCTCATAAGAACTGGCTCAAAAAGGGAGCAATGTATGCACTTGTTTGGGTATATAAATATATCTATCCATATAAGAAAGAAGGAGGGAAAGAGGATAAGAAAGTGGAAGGTGGCTGATAGAAAGGAAGGCAGACTGAGGGAAGTAAAAGTCAGAAGCAAAACACTTTTGAGAATGGACAGGGTGAAAGGATGGAAGGAGGGGGAGAGAGAAAGGGGGAGAGAGAGAGAGAGAGAGAGAGAGAGAGAGAGAGAGAGAGAGAGAG
>NW_020952679.1:1231689-1256137 GCF_900497805.2 Vombatus ursinus
GAGAGAGAGAGAGAGAGAGAGAGAGAGAGAGAGAGAGAGAGAGAGAGAGAGAGCGCATAGGATAAAATGGGGGGTGGGAATAGGATGGAAAAAATACATAGTAATCATAACTGTGAAAAAAATTTACAGCAAGTTTCTCTGATAAGGACCTCATTTCTCAAATATATAGAGAACTGAGTCAAATTTATAGAAACGAGAGCCATTCCTCAATTGATAAATAGTCCAAGGATATGAACAGATGGTTTTCAGATGAAATAATCAAAGTCATATGAAAAATGCTCTAAATCACTATTGATTAGAGAAATTAAAATTAAACCAACTTTGAGCTACCACCCCACACCTATTAGATTGGCTAATAGGACAGAAAAGAAAAATGGGAAAGGGGTTGTGGGAAAATTGAGACACTAATGCACTATTGGTGAAGTTTTGTATGGATTCAACCATTCTGCAGAGCAATTTGGAACTATGCCCAAAGGGCTATAAAACCCTTTGACCAAGCAATACCACTACTAGGTCTGTATCCCAAACAGATTAAAAAACAAACAAACAGAAAATGACCTATAAGTACAAAAATATTTATAGCAACTCTCTTAGTGGTGGCAAAGAATTGTAAATTTTTTTTGGGGGGGTGTCCATCAATTGGGGAATGGCTGAACAAGTTGCTGTATGTGATTGTGATGGAATACTATTGTTCTATAAGAAATGATGAACAGGATGCTCTCAGAAAAACCTGGAAAAACTTACATGAACTGATGTAAAGTGAAATGAGTAGAAGCAGGAGAACATTGCGTACAGTAACAGCAATATTGTATGATGATCAACTGTGAATGATTTACCTATTCTCAGCAAGACAATGATCTAAGACAATTCTGAAGGACTTATGATGAAAAATGCTATCCATTTCCAGAGAAAGAACAGATGGAGTTTGAATGCAGATTGAAACTTACTTTTTCCTTTACTTTCTTTCTTTTTCTTTTCTTTTATTTGTGTTTTCTTCCATAACACTATTAATGTGGAAATATGTTTTACATAACCCCACATGTATAACCTCTATCAAACTGCTTGCCTTATCAATAGGTATGGGGAGAGAGGGGAAGAGAATTTGGAGCTCAATTTTTTTTAATGAATGTAAAAATTGTTTTTACATGTAATTGGAGGAAATAAAATATTAAATTTAAAAGGAAAAAAAATCACTGAAATTCCTGAAAGCCATGAATCCAAAAAACAAATGCCTAGACATCATATTTCAAAAAAAAATTATAGAGGAAAACTTCCAAGATACTACAGAACCAGAAGATGAAGTAGAATGAAAGAAACCACTCATCACCTCCTGAAAGAAGCTCTGAAACAAGAACTCTCCGGAATATTGTAGCCAAATCTAGACCTTCTAGGTCAAGGAAAAAATATCATGAGCAGTCAGTAAGAAAGAATTCAAGTACCATAAAGCCACTGTCAGGATCACACAATATTTAGCAGCCACAATTGAAGAGCAACAGAGGGTTTAGAATATGAAATTTCAGAAGTCAAAGGATCTAGGTGTCTAACCAAGAATAATGTGCCTAGGAAAACTGAATATAATCCTACTGATGGAAAATGAGTATTTAATGAAATAAAAGACTTTTAAGCATTCCTGATTTAAAAAAATACTACGGTTAATTAGAGAATTTGACATTCAAACACGGGACTGAATAGAATCATAGAAAGGGAAATACAAGTGAAAAATCAAAAAGGACTAAAAAAGGTTAAAATTTTCCCAATATTTCATAGGGAGCTGACAAATGCAACCCATCAGAATTCTGATGGAGAGCCTGAGTAAAATTCTACTATGTTTGGATGATCTCAAAAGAACAATGGAAGGGTGGGGAAAAGGAATTCAGTGGAAGATTGCAGAAGGTAGAGGAAGACTAGGTAAGACCATTTCACATAAATGGAGTGCTCAAGGAAGAATTTGTGTAGTGGAGGGCAGTGTGACACACTGGATCCTAACTCTCATTTATACTACGTCAAGGAGGGAAGAAGACACTTACATACAATTAGGTGAAGGAATTCTTATTAAACAAACAGGGAAGTAAAAACGAAAGAGGTTAAGAAAAAGGTGGGGGGACAGATAAAAGGGAGAGTAGATGAAAGGAGCCAGTGGTCAGAAACAAAACAGAATCTTAAAGAAGGAATAGGGTTTAAAGAAAAAAAGAAAGAAGCATTAGTAGAAAAGGATAGAAGGAAATACACAGTTAGCATTCATAACTGTAAATAAGAATGGGATGAATTCACCCATAAAATGGAACAAGATATCAGTGTAGGTAAGAAGCCAGAATTCAAAAACATGTTCACAAGAAATACACAAATGCGTGTTGAGTTGAAGAAAGGGCTGGAGCAGAATCTGTTAGTTTTTGTCAAAAATAAAAAGACAGGAGTGGCAATCCTGATCACAGACAAAGTAAAAGCAAAAATAGGCCTTATTAAAAGAGATAAACAGAGAAACTACATTTTACTAAAAGGTAAACAATTAATTAATAGGTAATGGATTAATATCAAAGTTGAACATATATGCCCCAAATGGAGGAGCATCTCTATTTTTGGTAGAGTTTTAAAATATTTTATTTTTTTCCAATTACATGTAAAACAATTTTTAACATTTGTTCTCCAAAATTTTGAGTTCCAAACTCTCACCCTCCCTCCCCTCCCTCTTCCTTGAGAATGCAAGCAATTTAATATAAGTTATACATATGCAGTCATGCAAAACATATTTCCACATTAGACATGTTGTGAAAGAAAACATGGACCAAAAAATGAAAAGGAAAATAAAGTAACAAAAAATATGCTTCATTCTGGATTCAGACTCCATCAGTTTTTTTTCCTGTGGAGGTGGAGAGCGTCTTTCACCATAAGTCCTTCAGAGTTGTTGTCTTAGAGCATTGTATTGCTGAGACGAGCTAATTCATTCACAGTTGGTCATTTTATAATATTGCTGTTACTGCATGCACTGTTCTGGTTCTCCTTATGAAATATTTTGCATAAGTTCATGTAAGTCTTACCAGTTTTTTTTTTCTGAAAGCATCCTACTCATCATTTCTTATAGTATAATAGTATTCCATTACATTCATATACCACAACTTCTTCAGTCATTGCACAATTTATGTGCATCCCTTCAGTTTGCAATTCTTTGCCGCCGCAAAAAGAGCTGCTGTAAATAGTTTTGGTACACATAGGTAATCATCCCATCATAGTCAACTCACACCCATGCCCTCTGGTTATGTGTACTCCTAACTGTCCTAATACTGAGAATGTTCTTAGAAGTTACAAGTATCTCCTTCCCATGTAGGAATGTGAACAGTTTAACCTTATTGAATCCCTTATGCTTCTTTTGAATCTTGTATTAAAAGTCAAATTTTCTGTTCAGATGTTTTCATCAGAAATGAAAGTCCCCAATTTCATTAAATATCCATTTTCCCCTTGAATTAATATGCTCAGTTTTGCTGGGTAAGTGATTCTTGGTTGTGATCCTAGCTCCTTTGTCCTCTGCAATATCATATTCTAAGCCCTTCCAATCCTTTAATATAGGAGCTACTAAATATTGTAAGATCCTGACTGTGACTCCACAATGTTTCAATTGTTCTGGCTGCTTGTAATATTTTCTCCTTGATCTGGGAGCTCTGGAATTTGGCTATAATATTCCTGGGAGTTTTAATTTTGGGATCTCTTTCAAGAGGTGATTGGTAGATTCTTTTAATTTCTATTTTGCCTTCTGCTTCTAGAATATCAGGGCAGTTTTCCTTGATAATTTCTTGAAAGATGATGTCTAGGCTCTTTTTCTTGATCATGGCTTTCAATTTGTGCAATAATCTTTTTTTAATAGTAGTTTTTTTTCTAATTACATCGAAAGAAAGTTTTCAGCCTTCACTTTTATAAGATTTTGAATTCCAAATATTTTTCTCCCTCCATCCCTCCTTCCACTCCCCCTCCCCAATACAGCAAGCAATCTGATATAGGTTATACATGTACAATCATATTATACATATTTCCACATTAGTCATGTTATGAAAGAAGACACAGAACAAAAGGGAAAAAAACAAGAGAAAGAAAAAAAGGTGAAAATAGTATTCTTTAATCTGCATTCAGACTCCATAGTTCTTTCTCTGAATGTGAATAGTATTTTCCATCATAAGTCTTTCAGAATTGTCTTAAACCATTGTGTTGTTGAGAAGAGCTAAGCCAGGGGCAGGGAACCTGCAGCCTCAAGGCCACATGTGGCCCTCTAGGTCCTCACGTGTGGCCCTTTGACTGAATCCAAATTTCACAGAACAAATCCCCTTAATAAAATAATTTGTTCTGTAAACTTTGGACTCAGTCAAAAGGCCACACCCAATTTAGAAGGTCACATGTGGCCTTGAGGCTATAGTTTACTCACTCCTGAGCTAAGTCTATCAAAACTCATCATCACACAATATTGCTGTTATGGTGTACAATTTTCTCTTGGTTCTGCTCACTTCACTCAGCATTCATTCATGTTAAGTCTTTCCAGGTTTTTCTGAAATCCGCCTGCTCATCATTTCTTATAGCACAATAGTATTTCACTAAATGCATATACCACAACTTGTTCAGTCATTTCCAAATTGGTGGACATCCCCTCAATTTCCAGTTCTTTGCCACCACAAAAAGAGCTGCTATAAATACCACTCTATATATCAAGGAAATTAATGAAAAAAAAAATACAAAGGAAGGTGGCCTAGCTGTATCAGATATAAAATTATATTATAAAGCAGCAATCATAAAAACTATTTGGTACTGGCTAAAAAATAGAGTGATGGATCAGTGGAATAGATTAAGTATGCAAGACACAGTAGTCAATGACTATAGTAATCTACTGTCTGTCACTGAATATGTAAATCAGTTCAGGTAGAATTTTTACTTTTATTCTATTAGCTTGGCAGGTATATTCCTTTCTATCCCCATTTAATTTTCTCCAGAGGTCTGTCATATCTAAATTTTATAAAATTCTGTTCAGCTCCTTAACTTCTTTCTTATTTATTTTGTGGTTAGATTCATCTAGTTCTGAGAGGGGGAGGGTGAGTCCCTCACTAGTATAGCTTTGCTATCTATTTCTTTCTATAACTCACTAAACTTCTCCTTGAAGAATTTAGATGCTATACCACTTGATGCATGTATGTTTAGTACTGATATTACTTCATTGTTTATGATACATTTTAATAAGATGTAGTTTCCTTCCTTGTTCTTTTAATTAGATATAGTTTTACTTTTGCTTTGTCTGAGATCAGGATTGCCATCCCAGCTTTTTTTTTCTTTTTTGCTTTAGCTGAAGCATTATATATTCTGCTCACCCTTTTTACTTTTACTCTATGTTTATCTTTCTGCTTCAAATGTCTTTCTTGTAAACACTATATTGTAGGGTTATGGTTTGTAATTCATGCTGCTGTCCACTTCCATTTTATGGGAGAGTTCATCTCATTCACATTCACAACTATGATTACCAATTCTATATTTTGCTCCATCTTAATTTCCCCCCCATTTATATTTTTCTCTCTCCTTTCATCCTTTCCCTCCTCACCAGTGTTTTGCTTCTGACCATGACTTCCTTCAATCTGCCTTCCCTTCTATCAGTCTCCATTTTTTCCCCTTTCCCCTCCTACTTCTGCCTTTCCTTTTGCTCTCCCTTCCATTAACACTCCACTTCCCTTTTCTTTCCCTTTCCCCTTTTATTTCCCTATAGGGTAAGATAAATTTCTAAATTGAGTGTGTGTTATTCCCTCTTTGAGTCAAATCCAATGAAAATAAGATCCAAGCAATGCTCATGCCCTCCCTTCTTTACCTTTGCTATAATGGGTCTTTTGCACCACTTCAAATGATGTTAATTTACCCTAATTTGTCTCCCCTTTCCTCTTCTCCCAGTGCAATCCTCTGTCTATGTATACTCCTTCTAACTACCACAAAAAAGAGATAGTTCTGAAGAGTTACATGTATCATATTCCTATCTAGGGATGTAAACAGTTTAATATTATTGAATAACATGCCTTTTTTTTCTTTCCTGTTTACCTTTATATGGTTCTCTTGAGTCTTGTATTTGAAGATCAAATTTTCTATTCAGCTCTGGTCTTTTCATCAGGAAAGTTTGAAAGTCTCTTATTTCTTTGAATGTCCATCTTTTCTCCTAAAAGATTATACTCAGTTTTTCTAGATAGTTGATTCTTGGTTGTAATCCAGCCTCCTTTACCTTATGGAATATCATATCCCAAATCCTCCAATCCTTTAATGTAGAAGCTGATAAATCTTGTGTTGTCCTGACTGTCATTCCATGATACTTGAATTGTTTCTTTCCAACTGCTTGCCATATTTTCTCCTTTACCTGATAATGCTATCATTTGGCTACAATATTCCTTGGAGTTTTCATTTTTTGGATCTCTTTTAGGTGATAGGTGTAGTATTTAAAATACTATTTTACTCTCGGGTTGTAGGATATCTGGTCAGTTTTCCTTGATAATTTCTTTTTTTATTAATTAATTTTGATTTATCAACAATCACTTTCATAAGCTTTTGAGTTTTAAATTTTTCTCCCCCTCCCTCCTCACCTCCCTCTCCAAGTCAGTGCACAATCTGATATAGGCTATACATATACATTACTATTAAACATGTTTTCACATTAGTGATGTTGTAAGTAAGAATTAGAACCAATAGGAGGAACCACCAGAAAGAGGAAAAAAACACAACAGCAGAAAAATAAATTGCAAATAGTATGCTTCAATCTGCATTCAAACTCCACAGTTCTTTCTTTGGGTGTGGATAACATTTTCCATCATGAGGCCTTTGGAGATGTTAGGATCTTGGCATTCCTGAGAAGGGCTAAGTCTATCAATATTAGTCATTGCACAATGTGGCTGTTACTAGGTACAATGTTCTCCTGGCTCTGCTCACTTCACTCAACATCATACAATACAAGTCTTTCCAGGTTTTTCTGAAGTATGCTTGTTCATCATTTCTTATAGCACAATAATATTCCATTACATTCATAAACCATAACTTGTTAAGTCATTCCCCAATTGATGGGCATCCTCTCAATTTCCAATTCTTTGCCACCATAAAAAGAGTTGCTATAAATATTTTTGTACGTGTGGGTCCTTTTCCCATTTGTATGATCTCTTTGGGATATAACCCTAGAAGTGCTATTGCTGGGTCAAAGGGTATACACATTTTTATAGCCCTTTCGGCATAGTTCCAAATTGCTCTCCAAAATGGCTGGATCATTTCACAACTCTGCCAACAATGCATTAGTGTTCCAATTTTCCCACATCTTCTTCAACATTTATCCTTTTCCTGTTTTGTCACATTGGGCAATCTGATAGGTGTGATGTTGTACCTCAGAGTTGATTTGATTTGCATTTCTTGAATCAATAGTGATTTAGAGCATTTTTTCATATCACTATAGATGGCTTTAACTTCTTCATCTGAGAACTGCCTGTTCATATCCTCTGACCATTTATCATTTGGGGAATGACTTGTATTCTTATAAATTTGATTTAATTCTCTATGTATTTTAGAAATGAGGCCCTTATCAGAGTCACTGGTTGTAAAAGTTCTTTCTCAATTTTCTACCTTCCTTCTAATCTTGGTTGCATTGGCTTTGTCTGTGCAAAAGCTTTTCAATGTAATGTAATCAAAGTTATCCATTTTGCATTTCATAATGTTCTCTATCTTTTGTTTGGTCATGAATTCTTCTGTTCTATATAAATCTGATAGGTAAACTATTCCTTGCTCTCCCAGTTTGCTTACAGTATCAGCTTTTATAACTAAATCATGACCTCATTTTGACTTTATGTTGGTATAGGGTGTGATATTTTGGTCTATGCTTAGTTTCTGCCATACTCTTTTCCAGTTTTCCCAGCAGTTTTTGTCAAAGAGTGAGTTCTTATCCCAGAAGCTGGGGTCTTTGGATTTAACAAATAGTAGATTGCTATAGTCATTGACTACTGTGTCTTGCATACTTAAACCTATTCCACTGATCCACCACTCTATTTTTTAGCCAGTACCAAGCAATTTTGATGATTGCTGCTTTATAATACAATTTAAGATCTGGAACGAGTAGGCCACCTTCCCCTGCATTTCTTTTCATTAATTCCCTTGATATTCTGGACCTTTTGTTATTCAAAATGAATCTTATTATTATTTTTTCCAGCTCTATAAAATAATTTTTGGTAGTTTCATTTGTATGGCACTGAAGAAGGAAATTAGCTTAGGTAGAATTGTCATTTTTATTATATTAGCTCGACCTACCCATGAGTAACTGATGTTTTTTTCAATTATTTAGATCTGACTTTATTTGTGTGAAAACTGTTTTGTAATTGTGTTCATATAGTTCCTGGGTTTGTTTTGGTAGATAGACTCCTAAATATTTTATAATGTCTATGGTAAGTTTAAATGGAATTTCTCTTTCTATATCTTGTTGTTGGGCTTTGTTGGTAATATATAGAAATGCCGATGATTTATTTGGGTTTATTTTATAGCCTGCAACTTTGCTAAAGTTGTTCATTATTTCAAGTAGTTTTTACTTAATTCTCTAGGATTCTCTAAGTATATCATCATATCATCTGCAAAGAGTAATAGCTTTGTTTCTTCTTTGCCTGTTCTAATACATTCAATTCCTTTTTCTTCTCTTATTGGTAAAGCTAACATTTCCAGTATGATATTGAACAACAGTGGTGATAATGGACATCCTTGTTTCACTCCCGATCTTATTGGGAATGCTTCTAGCTTGTCCCCATTACATATGATGCTTGCTGAAGGTTTTAGGTAGATGCTATTTATTATTTTAAGGAAGACTCCATTTATTCCTATGCTCTTGTCAATTTATTTTTCTGAGATGGGATTATTTAAGTATTTTACTTTCTCTTCTGTTAATCTGGGCAATTTATATTTTTGTAAATATCTATCCATTTCACTAAGATTGTCAAATTTATTGGCATACAGCTGGGCAAAATAGTTTCTAATTATTACTTTAATTTCCTCTTCCTTGGTGGTGTATTCACCCATTTCATTTTTGAAATTGGTAATTTGGTTTTCTTCTTTCTTTTTTTTTAAATCAAATTAACCAAAGGTGTATCTATTTTGTTGTTTTTTTTTCCGTAAAACCAGCTCTTAGTTTTATTTATTAATTCAATAGTTTTCTTAATTTCACTTTTCTTAATTTCTCCTTTGATTTTCAGTATTTCTAATTTGGTGTTTAATTGAGGATTTTTAATTTTTTTTCTAGTTTTTTTTAGTTTTATGCCCAATTCATTGATATCCTCTTTTTCTATTTTATTCATGCAGCATTTAGAGATATAAAACTTCCTCTAAGAACTGCTTTCACTGCATCCCATAAATTTTGGTTTGTTGTCTCATTATTGTCATTCTCTTGAATGAAGTTATTGATTGTTTCTATGATTTGTTGTTTGATCCATTCATTTTTTAGGATTAGATTATTTAGTTTCCAATTATTTTTAGTCTATCTTTCCATTGCCCTTTATTACATATAATTTTTATTGCATCATGGTCTGAAAAGGATGCATTTAATATTTCTGCCTTTCTGCATTGGATTGTGAGGTTTTTATGCCCTAATAAATGGTCAGTTTTTGTGTATTTAGCATGTACCACTGAGAAGAAAGTCTATTCCTTTCTCTCCTCATTCAATTTTCTCCAAAGATCTACCATACCTAACTTTTCTAAAATTCCATTCACTTCCTTAATTTCTTTCTTGTTTATTTTGTGGTTAGATTTATCTAGTTCAGAGAGGAGGAGGTTGAGGTCCCCAACTAGTATAGTTTTGCCATCTATTTCTTTCTGTAAGTACCTGAACTCCTCCTTTAAGAATTTGGATGCTATACCATTTGGTGCATGTATGTTTAGTAATGATATTACTTCATTGTCTATGGTGCCTTTTAGCAGGATATAGTTTCCTTCTTTATCTCTTTTGATAAGATCTATTTTTGCTTTTGCTTTTTCTGATTGCTACCCCTGCTTTTTTTTTTTTACTTCACCTGAAGCATAATATATTCTGCTCCAGCCTTTTACCTTTACCCTGTGTGTGTGGCTCTATTTCAAAAGTGTTTCCTGTAAACATTTTGTAGGGTTATGGTTTTTAATCCATTCTGCTATCTGCTTCAGTTTTATGAGAGTTCATCCCATTCACATTCACAGTTATGATTACTATCTGTGTCTTTTTCTCCATCCTATTTGCCCCCTGTTTATGCATTTTTTCTTCTTTCTCCCTTTCCCTCCTCCCTAGTGTTTTGCTTTTGACCACCGCCTTCCTCATTTCTGTCTCCCTTCTATTAGCCCCCTCCCTTTTCTTCTGCTTTACCTTTACTACTTCTTCCCTCCCTTCTATCCCCCCTGTCTTTTTTTCCCCTTTTCCCTCTCACTGCCTATAGGGCAAGTTAGATTTTTATACCTAACTGATTATGTTATTCCCTTCTTGCACCAAATCTGTTGAGAGTAAGGTTCAAACAATACTCATCTCCCTCCCTACTTTCCCTTTACTTTAATAGGTTTTTGTGCCTTTCCCTGTAATGTAATTTACCTTTGTCTACCTCCTCCTTTCCTTTTCTCTCAGTACATTTTCTTAGGTCAGATTAATCCACTTGTTTCCATTTAACCCACTTGATTAGATTTTTTTTATCATTGCATGAAAGTCAACTTATACCCATACCCTCTATGTATACCCCTTTAACATAGTGTAATAACAATACAGTTCCCAGGAGTTACAAGTGTCATCTTCCCTTGTCAGAATGTAAAAAGTTTGCTCTTATTAATAACATATTGTATTTTTTTCTGTCCTGTTTACCTTTTTATGTTTTTCTTGAGTCTTGTATTTGAAGATCAAATTTTCTGTTGAGCTCTGGTCTTTTTATCAGGAAGGTGTGGAAGTCCCCTATTTCATTGAATATCCATCTCCTCCCCTGAAAGATCATGCTCATTTTCACTGAGTAGTTGATTCTTGTTGTAATCCACTCTCCTTTGCCTTATGGAATATTGTATTCCATGCCTTATGATCTTTTAATGTAGAAACTGCAAGGTTCTGTGTAATCCTGACTGTGGTTCCATGATATTTAAATTGTTTCTTTCTGGCCACTTGCAGTATTTTCTCTTTGACTTGTTAATTTTGGAATTTGGCTATTATATTCCTTGGCTTTTTCAATTTGGGATCTCTTTCATGAGGTGATCAGTGGATTCCTTCTATGGCTATTTTAACTTCTGGTTTTAGGACTTCAGGGCAGTTTTCCTTGATGATTTCCTAAAAGATACTGTCCAGGCTCTTTTTTTCATCTTGATTTTCAGGTAGACCAATAATTTTTAAATTGTCTCTCCTGGATCAATTTTCCAGGTCAGTCATTTTACCAATGAGGTATTTTACATTTTCATCTATTTTTTCATTCTTTTGTTTCTGTTTGGCTGATTTTTGCTTTCTCATAGAGTCATTAGCTTGCATTTGCCTAGTTTTGATTTTTAACAAATTGTTTCTTATTAGATTTTGTACTTCTTTCTCCATTTGGCCAATTGCATTTTTTAGGGACTTGTTTTCTTCAGTGTATTTTTTTTTCCAGTTGGCCAATTGTATTTTTTTTAAGAACTTGTTTTCTACAGTTAATTTTTGTCCTTCCTTTTCCAAGCTATTGACTCTTTTTTGCATACCTCTTATTTATTTTCCCAATTTTTCTTCTACCTCTCTCATTCCACTTTTAAAATCCTTCTTGAGCTCTTCCAAGAAGGCTTTTTGGGCTTCAGACCAGTTCACATTCCCTTTTGAGGTTCCAGATGTGGGTTTGTTGACAATATGGTCCTCTTCAGAATTTCTACCTTGATCTTCACTGTGTGTTTCTTTTTGTTCATAGTGTTTGCTTATTTCCTGACCTTTAAAGAGATTGAGCTCTCCCGCTAGGGAGCAAGGGGCACTGGCCCAAGCTTCTTCTTCTTCTTCTTCTTTTTTTTTTTTTTTAGGCAATTGGGGTTAAGTGACTTGCCCAGGGTCACACAGCTAGTAAGTGTCAAGTGTTTGGTCTGAGGCCAGATTTGAACTCAGGTCTTCCTGACTTAAGGGTCGGAGCTCTATCCACTGCGGCTCCTAGCTGCCCCCCAAGCTTCTTGTGTTGGGAGTCCAGGGCCTGTTCACTGGCTTTGTGTGCTGGGGCCTCTGATGCTGGCAGTTGTAGGCTGTAGGTTCTGGCAGCTTACCTGGTGTTGGGCTGGAATCAACAACACTGGAACCCTAGGGGTGGATGGGACAATCTGTCTCCTGGAGGTTGTCTGCTCACCCGGGACCTTTTCTTCCTTTTGCTTTCTTCAGCTTCTTTCAGATGGATGTTGCAGGGTGTTTCTCCGCCTGGAGCCACCTGGTCGCTTGGTGGTTTTTTGAGCTGGTTTCCACCAGTTCCCCTGCCCTTACTGAGGAAGGGGTCCTGATGTTGGTGTTTGCCTGCTCTACCACCTGGGTTTCAGGATCTCCCCATATTATGCTGAGGTAGGGCTTTCTGCTAGTTTGCTGGGACACCTCCCATTCTATTCTGTACTACTCTCCTTCCCCCAGGGCAAGAGGGGCTTTTCCCATTAATCCCTCAAGCTACATGGACTATGAGACTGCTGCACCCCATCTTCTGGTTAAGTTGTTCCAGGGTTTTTCCTGGGTCAATATTTTCTGGGTTTTCAGAGGTTAATAAGGGATGGTAAGAGCTACTTACTTCTTACTCCACCATCCTGGATCCCGTAAGTGCAATTTCTGATAATTTCTTAAAAGATGTTGTATAGGTTCTTTTTTTTTTATCATGGCTTTCAGGTAGTCCAATAATTCTTAAATTATCTCTCTTGGATCTATTTTTCAGGTCACTTGTCTTTCCAGTGAAGGATTTTAAACTTCTATTTTTTTCTTTCTTTTGATTTTGTTTGACTGATTCTTGATGTCTCATGAAATCATTAGCTTCCGCTTGCCCAGTTCTAATTTTCAAGAAATTGTTTTCTTCAGTTAGCTTTTGTGCTTCCTTTTCTATTTGGCCAATTCTACTTTTAAGAAGTTCTTCTCTTCAGTGAGCTTTTGTGCCTCCTTTTCCATTTTGCCAATTATATTTTTAAGAAGCTGTTTTCTTTAGTCAATTTTTGTTCTTCCTTTTCTAAGCTGTTGACTCTTTTTCATAGTTCTCCTTCATAACTGTCATTTCTTTTCCAATTTTTCTTCTACTTCTCTTACTTGATTTTTTTTCAGCCAAAGCACAACACGCAGGTCCTGCCCAAAAGAATTCAACACAAACCTTCTTTCAGCCAAAGACAAGATTTATTAGAACATCAATCATATTAGGTAGACTCTTAAGGAGTCTGAACATGAGTAAGCAGTGGCTAGATTTTAAGAATCTCAGCCTCTCTTGGTTTTTAAAATCCTTTTTTGAGCCCTTCCAAGAAGACTTTTGGGGATTGAGACCAATTCTTATTCCCCTTTGTGGCTTCACATGCAGGCATTTCAATATTGTTGTCATTCTCTGAGTTTCTGTTTTGACTTTCCCTGTTGCCATCATAACTTTCTATGGTCCAGGCTCTTTGGGGGTTTTTGCTCATTTTTAAATATTGAGCTCTGCTCCTAGGACACAAGGGCCATTGTTCAAAGCTTCCTGTACTAGGGGCCAGGGACCTGGTTCCTGGATTTCCACCCCAGGGCTTCAGGTCCAGGCACCTTGCTGACTCTGCTGGGGTGGTCCAGCCTAGTTGTATCTTTTGTGCTTAAGTTCCAGAACTGGCAATTTGCCTTCTGCACTGGGGTTGGAGGCCTCACAGCTAGCCTGCTGTGCCACTAGCCTGCTAAGCCAGGACAAAAGGACCTCAATTGCTTCTCTGTGCTGTGGCTAAAGGCCTCCTACTGGCTTGTCCAGACATTATCTGTGCTGGGTTGTGCACCCCTTTGACCCAAGTGAGACAGACCTTTCCTGAAGTCCTTCTAAGTAATATTAAGCTGGAAAATTGTTTCACTCCATCTTTTTTGTGGGTTCTGTCACTCCAGAATCTGTTTAGTGGCTTGATTTAATGCTGTTCCTCAGTGAAACTGTGGAGAGCTCAGAAAATTCCCTGGCTTCTCTCTGCTATCTTGATGCTCCATCTATTAACCCAGGAATTTTCTCCAGCTGCCCCCCTCATGCCTGCAATGCTCTCCTTCTTCATCTCCATCTGAGATTCCTTAGTTGCCTTTGGTTTCAACTCAAATTCCACCTCCTGCAGGAAGCCTTTCCCAACCTTTCTTAATTCTAATGCCTTTCCTCTCTTATTTATTTCATATTTATTCTGTATATAGCTTGTTTGTACATATTTGTTTCCTTATTGTCTCCCCATTAGATTGTGAACTCCTTGAGTGTAAGACCTGTTTCTTTCTTCTCCTTTGTATACCCAGCACTAAGCACAGAGCCTGACACATAGTAGGTGTTTAATAGATGTTTATTGACTGACTGAGATGGGGTCAGTCTTTTAATCAAGCATTTTGCTAAGTATTTATTATATCCTAGCCACTGTGCAAAGTTCTGGGGATGCTAAGAAAAACAAAACAGTCCCAACCCTCAAAGAGCTTCTATTCTTAAGAGAGAGGGCAGCATGCACATAAGAAACAGAACAGAAGAAATATACAGAGCGATACAATACAATCCTTGATGGCAAAACACTAGTAGCTGTCCAGGGGGATTTGGCAGAGATGAGAAAAGAAAGCATTCCAGGCACAAAAGAAAGCCAGTGCAAAGGAATGGAGATAGGTGATAGTGCAGCTGTGTTTGGAATGCCACATAAAGCAGTGTAGCTATATCATAGAGTGAATGAAGGGGAGCAGAGTGTGAGAGGACTGGAAGGGCCAGACTTTAAAAAAGTGTCAAATAAAGGGGCTTATGTGTCTTACAGACTATAGGGAGCCAGTGAAGTTTATTGGGAAGGAGGAGTTGATATAATCAGGGTTGTACTTTGGCAGGTGTGACGAGGATAGGTTGGAAGGGGGAGATCTAGAGACAGGGATCCACTTGGATAGTCAGTGCAAGTCCCAGAATCATAGAAATTAAGATTTGGAAGGGATCTCACCAGCCATCTAGTCCAACTGACAAATGAAAAGAATCCCCGATATACCTTCCCTGAGAAGTGGTTTTCTAGCATCTGACTGAAGACCGCCAAAGAGGGGAAGGCACCTCCACATTGCCTGTTTCCCTATGGGATGGCTCCAATTGCTAGGAAGTTTTCCCTGGCGTTAAGCCAAAATTGGCCTTTTTGTGTCTTCCACTCATTTCTCCTGGATCTGCTCTGTAGTTCAAGAAGAACAAGGCTAATAGCTGTCACACCCTTTCTTAGTCTTCTTTCTCCAGGTTAATCATTTCCACTTCCTTTGACTGATTCCTATATGGCATGGACTCAAGACTCTTCATCTTACTGGTCGCTTTCCTTTGGATTGTCTTCTCCCACTCATCAATGTCCTTCTTAAATTGTCCTGCCCAGAAATGCATACAAAACTCCAAATGTGGCCTGATGACAGAACAATGCAGCCATGCCCACCTCCCCAGTCTTGCAAACTCTGCAGCTCCTAAGGCAGCTCAAGAAGTCATTAGCCACATCGCATGGCTGACTCACCCTGGACTTCAACCTTCTCCTGTATGCAAGGAGATTGAGCTCCATTTGGTCACACTGTGAACTGACACAGGCCACGTGGATTGTGGCACATAGATAGTGGCAGAGACAAGATTAAAATGATAAGGTCATAGAGTTAGACTGGGAGGAGATCTAAAAGGTCATCTGGTATGCCCCCCCTCATTTTATGGATAAGTAAATGGGTCCAAAAGGTGCAATGACTTCCTTAAGGTCACATATTCAGTCGACAAGCATTTTATTAAGCACCTACTGTGTGTCCAGCATTGTGCTCAATTCTGGGGATATTAAGTTCCCTGTTAGCATCCAGAACACCACCATACTCTCAGTCACCCAGGTGCACAACCTTAGTGTCTTCCTCTACTCCTCACCCTCATTCACCCCACATATCCAGGCCGTTGCCAAAACGTGTTGCTTCTGTTTTCCAAACATCTCTTGTACATATTGCCCTTTCTTCCCTACAGCGCTGGTGTCAGGTTTCCTCACTCCTTCCATGGACTATGGTGTTGGCCTTCTGGTTGGTCTCCTTGCCTCAAGTCTCTGTCCCTCTGGATCATCCTCAATTCAGCTCCCAGTCATTTTTCTAAAGCACAATCTGATCACACCGGTCCTGCCTCTGTGAGCTCTAGTGACTCCCTCTCTTCTCTAGGATCAAACATGCAACTGTCAGATGGACATTCAGTGCTTCATAATCTGACCCCTACCTTTCTCCCTCTTTCACAAGGACTCTCCATTCCAAGAACACTGGCCTATTTGCAGTCCTCAAACTTGAGGCCCCATCTCCTCTCGCTGTGCCTTTGTACTCCCTGTTCTTGATCCCTGGAATGCCCTCCCTTACCTATGCTTCTAAGTACCTCTGACCTGCTTCAAGATTCATTTAACATCCCACTTCCCCAAAGATGGATTTTCTTGTTTTCCTCCTTACTGTTGTTTTCCCCTCTCAGAGTGCTCTCTATTTTTTTCTGTCTATATCTTGCATGTGCCTGGTTATTTTCCATTAGAATGTGAGCTCCTTAAGGGCAGAGACTATTTTCACCTCTCATTCTATGCCAAGTGCTTGGAAAATTGCCAGGCATACAGTAACTAGTTAATAAATGCTTTTTGACTTGACTTGTCCAAGATCATATGGTTTGTTGAGGTAAGCTTCAAGCCAACACACCAATGAAATTTTGCTACACAGTTCCTTTGAAAGTTGGGGGTGGTCTGAATTCATTTATTTTAAATGTGCTGAGAACATATCTCTGCCTCTTGTTTTTAATCAGACCTAAAGCCAAGAATCATGTTTCCCATGACTAGGCCTAACACATCATGTCTTTTTTCTTTTTGTTGCCGGGTTCTATGTTTACAGAATTCCATAATGCCAAGACATGTGTTTTCTTGTATCTTCTTTCTTGAGGTTACGCTGCATCCTGAATGAAAGTCTTCCCATCATTAACAATCAGAAACTACCTGCCACCCTCGAGGCTGGCCTATATCACAAATCATCTGATATGAATTCAACTTCAGAGACAACAGTTAAAGGAGTATTTGGAATCCAAGGGAGCAAAATCAGCTCAAAGGCTGTTGAGTATCATCAGGTATCATCATAGAGAACCCAAATAACATAAATTAAAGGGGATGGGCTAAAAAAGAAGATGCTGTCTTTCCAGGCAGAGAAGCATGGGAGTATTAGGCAAGATAAATACATATTTTTGCATGTAAAAAGCTGGAGAAGGAAATGGCAAACCACTCCTGTGTCTTTGCTAAGAAAACTCCAAATGGGGTCATGAAAAGTCTGACTGAAGTAAAACAACCAAACAACAACAACAACAACAGGTACACATCTTGGAGGGGTCTTCGACTGTTTTCCAAGAAAAGAATTATAATGTACCAGGTTGAAAAGCATGGAAGGGCTGATTGAGAAAAGTCATATTTGAGGCTAAAGCTGCTACTAGAAGATCCAGGAATGACCAACAGGCTTCTTGTGTAGAAGAAATAAACAAGGCTGAGATGGAAATAAGCAAACCACTGTTTAAGGACCTGCTCTGCCCACCTCTAGGACACTATGGTGACTTAGCACTGGATTGGAGGCAGAGACCCTATGTTGGGTTCCTGGCCCCACCTCCCATTTCTTTTATTTAAATTTAAGCAAGTTACTTAACCCCAATGGGTCTCAGCTTTCTCATCTGTTAAATGAAGAAACAGGCAGAAGAGAGCCTTTAATCTCTCTATCCCTTTTAAATCTGGTATCTTGTCAACCAATTCCATTTGGCTGCTGCAGAAGAAGATGAGGGTTTCCAGTTGGATTAGCATCCTCTGTCTGCTACCTTGTCCATCACTACACAATGCTATAGAATAGAAATAGAAGGGAAAAGTCCTTCAAATGGAATTATCACCATTTTGAGGTAAACAATAGCTAAGACAATTGAAAACATAAACCACAGTGTATGTGTGTGTGTTTATATATGTGTGTATATATATATACATACATACATATATACACATACAGTATACAATACACACACACACACACACATATATATGTATATATATATATATATATATATATATATATATACACATATATGATGGGGAGCTAAAATTCTACAGGGAAATTTAGCCCAGAATGGATAGGAGCTCTCAAGAATCAAATTCTGAAACTAAAAGAGAAATGATTCAAATGAGGATAAAAAGGAGAAGTGGTCTAAAGATAATAGTGCATAGAGAACTCAGGCATAAGAAACAATTTGTGTGTGTGTGTGTGTGTGTGTGTGTGTGTGTGTGTGTTTAAAGGGATGTAGGGAGGATGAGGACCAAACCAGGCAATGAATGATGGACACACAAGCTCATCTTGGAAGGGTAAGAGAGTCACCCAGAATTACCAATCATGCTAAAAGTCAGAATGAACTAAGATTATCAAGAGAAGCTAAGTATAGCAAAAGGGGTGGGCTTGTTTTTAGCACATTGGAGACATAAAGAAGATCAAAAGAATCTTTCCTAGGGACAAGGGGATTATGGATATTGATGATCAAAAAGAAGCATAGTTGCTAAGTGATGGAGTTAGCTTGGTGGGGACAACTTCCTGTAGAATGTCATAGACAAGAAGGAGAGCAGAAAAGAGGAGATGGGAGGAACAGAGAGGAGAGGAGAACGGAGACGAGAGATGGGAAAGGAAAAGAAGGGAGAAGAAAGAAAGAGGGGGAGACAGATAAGATAGGAGAAGAAAGTAGAAAAGAGGACAGAACAGGACAGGGCAGGAGAGAAAAGTGTTCCATGTACAGGAAGCAGCATGAGAAAGGGCATGGATATGTGGATGAGGGAACAAGTAAATTCTGCATGATCATAAAGTCTGGACTCTTACTGGCTAGTCCTCCTTACATGTGTACCTGGGACTTACTGAGAAGTGTGCTGATTTGGGTGGAGGAGCCATTTCTGGGAGCAGTCTACTGAGGCTCTTCAGAACAAGTTGAGGAGTTGAGATTGAACCCAAGGTTCTACAGGGATTCACCTTTTGACATATTAAGATGAATTTCATAGGAAGTGTTTTTCCCTGACTTGACATCTTTATTTTCTGGCCATTTCCCGACTCCCAAAGTAAGGGATTGTCTTAGGTTTTTTCCAGGTTAGGGAAATGCAATGATTTGCCACCTTGAAAACTTTTCCTGATGGTCTACCACTTGAGGAATTTTCTCACCCTTTTGCATAGAATCAGCCCATTTCCTCTTTCCCTGGATTTAATTCCATACCACCACCATTGACTGTGAGCTTCCTGGGTTCAGGCACTTATCCTCAGCCTCCACCTTCCACCTATCATGACAGGTGGCTTTCTCGGTATACCATAGGCTCCCATTTCTTCTGCTGCCTCTGTCAGGACCTTTAAACTCCCTGCATGTGCAGATCCATCAAGACAGCTGGGAGATGGGCAAAGCCTGAGTGTCAGGACTGTCAATCAGGAGCCAAGAACAAAATGAGCTGAGCCAGCTGGATTGAGCACTTCGTGTAAGCACAGTGATTGGCCTCCCTCCCAATTCCACACTTCAATATTATAATGCAGAATGCTGCCCTTTGCTGAAAAATAACCCCTGTCATCTAGTGTTTTGAATGCTAAGGACATGAGGTGCCATTCAGGATGTGAATCATCTTCTGAGACCTCTGCATCGAATGCTAAGATCATGAATAGTGTACAGGGAAACAAATTCTCCAGAAGGCTGATAAGCACGCATGATGAAGAGAAACACAGATTTCCTGTCAGTTTCTGGAAAGCAAACACATTGCGTGGCCTCTAAGCTGAAGAAGGAAGGACTCAGATTTATAGATCTGATTATGAAAATAAAGAAATGAAAAATGCCTAATGGGGACCACCTGCCGTGTAAACTCATATGAATATTGAAAAGGCATCAGAGCTGCAGATAAATGATGAGGTAACCTCAAGAGTGGCGGTCAGAGATAATAAGACAGGCAGTAGGAAAGAGAGGGAAACAATTAATAGAGAGTTTCTGAATCCTCTGGTTCATGAATGCTCATCTCCTTTGGAGAGATAGCATTGTACATAATGGAGTCAGTAGACTGTCATTACCATCCCTTGGATAATCTCCTCTTGGTTCAGAATATGGTTGATTTGGCCAGGAACTGCATGTATCTAAAATGCTACTAAAATAATAGTATAAAATCCTGGAGATTATTCTAACTGAATACAGAAAACAAAAAAAGAAATGCTCCTTTGAGCCCCATTCCATGTTCGTTTCCTTTGTGTGTGTGTGCTTTGATTATGCAGGTCTCCCAATCGGGGGAAGGTGGAGAGCACCCTCATTAATTCAAAACACGAAGGACCTTGGAAAAATGAACCTTGAATGAAATGGATTTTCAATTTTTATGATGAATCTGAATTTTTATTAAAAAGCTGATATATCCACCCACCCACCCACCCATCCATCCATTCATGTTACACCTAGCTATTGCACATCTACCCTCTGGCTGTTAGAATGTAAAGAGGCACAGAATCAATCCTCATGTAGTTTCTAGAGTGGTTGAGGAGATGAGACAAATAAATATTCCTGAAAATGTCAACGTGCACAGGTCTTAAAAATCACAAAGATCTTCTTAGGAGCAGTTGGGTGGCACAGTGGATAGAGTATTGGGTTTGAAATCAGGAAGATTTGAGTTCAAATCTAGCCTCAGACACTAATTTTGTGACCCTGGGCAAGTCACGAGCTCTGTGTGCTTCAGTTTCCTCATCTGTATAATAGGGATAATAATAGCATTTACCTCCTGAGATTGTTTCGAGGATCAGATGAGATAATATTTGTAAAACACTTAACACAGAGCCTGACATATGGTAAGCACTAAATAAATGTAAGCTATTGATATGATTAATTACTGTTATTATCATTAGCTTAGCTTTCCAAACTTTTCACTTTGTTAAGTCAAAGTTACCGGAATTCCCTCACCTCTGCCAGTGATCGAGACATAACCCCATGGCCTGGGATGTTCAAAAGACCATAGATTTAGAGCTGGAAGGAATCTCGGACATCATTTAGTCCAACCTGAGTTTACAGATGAAGAAACTGAGGCATAAAGAAATAAGATGACTGGAGATTTAAACCCAGGTCCTCTGACTCCGGATCTTTGCATTGTATGCTTTTCCCTTTGTATTCTCTGTGCTTAGCACAGTGCCTGGCACACAGTAGATGCTTAATAAATGCTTGATGCCTTCCTGACTTCCTTTACCACTGGTTGTTGAATTTTTACCCTTAGAGAAGCAACATGGTGATGTGGCAGACACATTTGCTTTGGTGTCAGAGGCTCTGGGTTCAGATCCTGGCCTTGCTATCTGTTAGATGTGGAGCTAAGACCCATGGACTGTCAGTAAAAGTAGCAACTAGCTGCTTTCTCAATTCTCTTTCAGTTCAGTCATATGCACCTTCCAACCTTTCTAACCCCAATGAGAAATGATTGTTCCTTTCTTAGACCTTGAATAGAACATGTTTTGTCTCATCTTTAAAAAATGTTATTTTGCTGCATAATTATTTATTTCCACACCTTGTCTCCCATTCTAGATTGGAAACCCTTTGGGGGAAGCAATGGCAGCTTCACGTTTACGTCTCCCACCAAGCCCATGTGATGTGGTGTTTTCCATAGTTTCTAATTGATGATTCCTCTCAATTATGATCTATTATATATGTATGCATATATTTAATATTCTATGTGTGTTTGCATGCATGGTGTTATGCTTGCCATACTGTAAGCTCCTTGAGGGTGTAAACTGCCTCACTTTTTTTTATTCACAGAGCCACACAGCGTCTGGCACATAGTAGGTGCTTAAGAAATGTTTGTTGACTAAATGATTGAAGGATAGGTTATGAGATCGTATACTTTCAAGTTAGAAGGGTCCTAAAAGATTACCTCTAACCTCCTTGTTTTACAGAGGAAAGTGAGCTGCCATGAGAAGAAATAGAAGGCAATCCTGGTGTTGTGAGGAGAGTTCCTCACATGGAGCCAGAAAGCCTTGGCGCCTGCCCCTTTTTAGATGTGTGATCCTGGGAAAGTCCCTTCCTTCCTCAGTGCCCCTAGGTAGCAACCCCCAGCTACACACTACAGACAAGGTACCAGGCTGCAGAGGGCACTGAATTCCCACATCAAAGAAATCAGAAGACCTGCAGAAAACGACACTTTTTTTCTTTCTGGTAATGAAGATCAGAAGAAGTTCATTAGTGATTCACTTCTCCCTTAGATCAAAGGCACCCCCTCTATCTGAAACATGTCACACCTGGGGGAGCCAGCTGACCCAGAGGGGCTAGTCTAGTGCCTGGACTTGGAGTCAAAAGGACTCAAGTTCAAATCCTGCCTCAGACCTGACTTCACCATACGACCTTGGTCAAGTCATTTAACCTCTCTTCAACTTGATCTCAGAAAATCATCCATAAAATAAGGCTAATGATAACTGCAATATTGACGTTTGGTATTTACCGAACATTTTACATGTAATATTTAATTTGATCTTTACAAAATCCTAGTGAGGTCTATTCTTAGTCCCACTTTAATAGTAATAATAGCTAGCATTTATATATGTCTTTGAGATTTGCAAAGCAGTGATCCCAGGAGACAGGTGCTATCATGGGGCAGCCAGATGGTGATATGAATGGAGCACTGGGCTTGGAATCAGGAAGACTCATCTGCATGACCTCAAATCCAGCCTCAGACACTTATTAGTTGTGTGACCCTGGGCAAGTCACTTGTTTGCATCAGTTTCCTCATTTGTAAAATGAGTTGGAGAAGGAAATGGCAAACCACTTTATAGTCAAGAAAACCTCAAATGGAGTCATGAAGAGTTGGATATGACTGAAACAACTCACCAACAATAAAGTACTATTATTATCCCAATTTATAAATAGGAAAACTGAGACAAATGTTGAATGACTTGCCCAGGGTTATCCAGCCACCTGAGGCTAGATTTGAACTCCTCCTGACTCAAGGTCCAGTGGTCAGTCTATCCACTGTACCACCTGAGGGTCAGAAAGATGAAGAGATTCGTCCACAGTCTCACAGCTAGCAAGAGGTAGGATTGGAACCAAGATCTTCTAATTTCAAGGTCTGCACTAAATACATTGAGCCAGCGGCTACCCTGAGAGAGGACATGAGCCCAGGGTCTCCTGACTCCATGGCCACCAATTTAAAGTTGAATAGGGCTTGGATAGGCAGGGAGACAAATCATGTTGGGCATTCTTGATAAAAGGAACAACATTCACAAAAGTGGAAGGCAGAAAAATACACTCTCTGAGAAAGGATGAGAAAAGTTTTTCTAGAAATAAGCATTAATAATTGAAAGTGGTGAAGATGCAATGGAAAGGGTTGGATGCAGATCCCAGAGGTTCCTGTACATGATAGCCATGAGTTGGGGGGCTTACCATTCTTTGCATCCCCTGTGCATAATAGATTACTCTGGGCTTAATAAATGACTAGTGATTGACTGATTATCCTACAGGTAACACAGAGCAATTGAAGGCTACAGGTGGGCCTGTGAAGTCCAATGATGGAACTCCTAGCCAGCTTGAAGTTTAGGCAAAGACTGAGATGAAATGGTGGGGGCGGGGAAGGAAGATGAACACAAAAGAAAGTGATTTTTGTACCTGGACTCACTGATGTTTCAATGAGAAAAAAAGACAAAAACAAACAAACAAAAAAACAAGAAAAGTATCTGCTTCTCCAGGACACTGCCACCCATGTGCTTGTTTTCTAAACCCCTCTGGTATGTGGGCTCCAACTTGTCTCGACTTGGTAGCTCCCCACATAGGATTTGTCAGACAGCAGCCACTGCAGAAATATTTGTTTGTAATAAATTCAATACCTATTTGAATTCATTCAAGGGAGAATTGAATTCAGTGAAGTCAACTTCCAATGAAACATGTATTCAGCACTGTGCCACGTCTAAGGGTGGCAGCTACTACTACCATACTACTGCTGCTACTACTACCACCATCAACACTGCTGCCACCACTGCTGTTGTTGCTGCTAGTACTTTACTATTACTATTACTACTCCTTCTACTCCTGCTACTACTACTGCTGCTGCTGCTGCTGATGTTACTACTACTACTACTACTACTACTACTGCTGCTGCTGCTGCTGCCGCTGCTGCTGATGTTACTACTACTACTACTACTACTACTACTACTACTGCTGCTGCTGCTGCCGCTGCTGCTGATGTTACTACTACTACTACTACTACTACTACTACTATTGCTGCTTCTGCTACTACTACTATTACTACTGTTGCTGCTGCTACTATTACTACTGCTATTGCTGTTACTACTACTGCTGTTACTACTGCTGCTGCTGCT
>NW_020952679.1:1256147-1266518 GCF_900497805.2 Vombatus ursinus
CTGCTATTGCTGTTACTACTACTGCTGTTACTACTGCTGCTGCTGCTACTGGATACAACTTGTGTAGCACTTTAAGGTTTACAAAATTCTTTACAAACATTTCCTTTTATCCTCACAATAACCTTGGGAATTGGATACTATTACAGCCCCCCCGCCCTTTTTTTTGTTTTTTTGTTTTTTACAAATAAGAACACTGGACAGAGGCAGAGTGAGGTTTGGTGACTTGCCTAGGGTCATACAACTATTAAATGTCTGAAGAAGGATTTGAATGCTTGTCTTTGAGGAGCTCACTGCCTGCTGGAGGGCTGCTCCAAGGCCACAGATAAGTAATGTATATATGACATAATTCCAGGAGTAAGAGACTATTCCCAGCTGCCTAGAGGAGATGAGGAAAGACCTGTCCTAGAGATATCACCTGAGCTGTGACTTGAAGGAAGTTAGGCATTTCAAGCTAGGCTCTCAGCAGGAAGTACATTGTGGATCTTTTTTAGGATTACAAAATTTAAAACAAAAGCATTTTGGTGTTAACTTCTTCTGATGACTGGCCATCCAGATGACAGCGTTCGGCAATATTCAAGGGATAACCTTCAGCTGAGGAAGATTCCTTATAAGAGAATGACAATGACTGACAAACAGCAGGAAGCCAAGTGCCTAACTGGAATAAATGAGATCAAAAAACATTTCTAGAGCGATTATGCCAGGCATTGTGAGGACACCAACACTAAAGAGGGCGAGAGCCCGCATAAAGGAGCTGGTGCTCTAAGAGGCAGGAAGCCAGTCATATAGAGATGTGTATCCAGGGAAGGGAATTTTGGTGTGGAAAGTCAGGAGGATCCTGAATGGAGCTGTAGGGCAGACAGTTGATAAACGCAGATAATACGCAATAATACACAGAACAGCAGAATGAAAGAAAGTCAGAGTAAAGAAATATGCTCAGGTCTGGGCATGGCTAGATATAGTGAACTCTAACCAAGCAGGACAGCCTGGTTTTAGTGATAGGTTAACATCCTGAGGCCATGTAACACTTCAAAGTTTCCAATAGCCATGACCTTATCCTTGGGGGTGTTTCCTCTGCCCTTGCATACTGCTGACCAGTCAGTGCTTTACTCGATGTTTTTTTTTTTGTTAGACAATGGTGTTAAATGACTTGTCCAGGGTCACACAGCCAGTAAGTGTTATGTGTCTGAGACTGGATTTGAACTCAGGTTCTCCTGAATCCAGGGCCAATGCTCTTATCCACTGTGCCACCTAGCTGCCCATACCAGATGGTTTCATAAGTTATCATTACCCTCCACCCATCCAAATACATCCTTTGGTGACTGGTCAGTGGATCAACATTTCTGGAATTAGTTAAGGCAGGTGCTCAAACACTGCACAATCCTTCACTATGTCTATACTCACAGGTTTTTTTCATGTTAGTAGGCCTTCCTTGGCAGCTAGATGCCAGAAGTAAGGTCGGGAAGACTTAAATACAAAACCACACTGAGAAATTTATTAGCTGTGTGATCCTGTTCATCTCGGTTTTTTCTACTGTAAAATGGGGGTGATAATAGCACCTATCTCTGAGGGTTGTTTTGAGGATCAAATGAGATAATATTTCTAAAAAAGCCTTTGCTGTTGTGCCTGAAACATAGTAGGTATTTAATAAATTACTGTTTCCTTCCTTCTCCCTTGTGTTATGTTGGCATTTCCTTTGAAAGCTCACAGGTTCTCCCCTCCAATGGAGGAATTAGAGAAAAAAATAGGAAAAAGCATGCAGAAAGTAGACCTGATTCTCACAAATTTGTCAAGCTGAGGAGGAGACTGGCTAGCCCTTCCCAGCTTCACCAACTTTTACCTTAGCACTGATGGCATGTAGGGGTCTGGGGTTCAGGCCACCCTGACAAAGTCTTCAGGACAGCAGCCCAGTGGGGAGGTGTAACATGGTATGGTGTTATTGAATGTTTGTATAATGCTGGGGCCTCCTTACTATCCTACCAATGACATAAAGGAGAAGATCCACGAATGCTATCTGCAATTATCAATTTAGCTTTGTTTGATGACATACTATTGCAAGCACATGATCCCAAAGACCCAGGAGGTAACCATAGACATTTCCAGAATGAATGCTTATGCTTGTAGAGGTCTCTGATGCTTCCTTGCCCCTTGTGTGACCTGGGTCAAGTCATATCCTCTCTCCTGGCCTCATTTTCCTCCTCTATAAAATGAGGGAGCTTGAGTAGATGGCCTTGGGGGTCCCTTTCAAGTCTAGGTCTAGGAGCCTGTGGACCTCTGAATAAGCAGTAGGACCATGTGAAAGGAGCCAGTGGAAGGAAATCCAGCTTGAAGGACCATGGGAAGTCTCCCTCAAGGTGATAAATTTGAATTTTCTAGGCCAATTCTCTCCTTCTATATCCTCATTTGATATTATGGACTGTGATACTGAATGGAACACAGGTATTTTACAATGGCTAGAGATCTTCTTAGTTAAGGGGAAGGGGGAGAGTAGAAAGTCAATAGGGTGGCCTCTCAGAAGTAGAGTTGGGTTAAGAGTATAGGCTAGGGGTGGGGACCCTGCAGCCTCAAAGCCACATATGGCTTTCTAGGTCCTCAAGTGTGGCCGTTTGACCAATCCAAACTTCACAGAACAAATCCCCTTCATAAAAGAATTTGTTCTGTAAAACTTGGACTCAGTAAAAAAGCCACACCCAAGGACCTAGAATGCCACATGTGGCCTTGAGGCTGCAGGGGTGGGCCATTCCTTACCTCCAGGACTGACCATGGGCCCTAGAGTAAAAAATCCCGCTTTAAGTTCTGCTATTTGCTGTCTGTTTAACCTTGGACAAGTCACTTTATCTCTATGAAGCTTAGTTCCCTCCTCTGTAAAATGAAGTGATTAGGCTAGGGTAGCTTTCATCTCTCAGTCTATGTTTCTTTGATTCTATGGGACATATGGGACAATGAATCTCCATAGATGTCTTTGAAAATCTCAATTCTTAGGTTCCTAGCCACTCTGTTTTGCCTGCACTTAAGGTAATGGTGTGTTCTCTTAGGAATTTCCAAATTTCTTCAAGGGGCACCAGACACACTTCCCCCCCCCCCCAGCTATTTCTAAAGCAGCAGTTGGGGATCTAGCATTGCTTACTACTGGTTGTCAGAAAGGATATTGGAGGCACCTAGAAGAGATTGTGCCCCTCTCTTTCCTTCCAGGAAATGAATGTTTCTTGAATAACAACTGTATATGCAAATAACCCACTGGGGAATCCAATCCATCAGATTATTTTATAATTAGTATAACACTGGGACTGATATTGATGCTAATGTTTGGTCCCTGGAGTGATTGAATTTTCTTTGTCCTCATTGGTTAAAGGCTGCCCTGGGAAACGAACATTTGGAATATGAACATGGGAGATATAGTAAATGAAGAGCCCCAGTGTAATTTCTGTATGCTCATTTATAAATGAATTTTTGTACACTAGTTATCCAACAGCCCCCTCAGGGTAGGAGTGCCTTTCTATCTTATATTTTTGTCCACTTCAATGTCTTCAGGACTAGTACCTATCCTTTGCTTCCAGTTGTGAGACAAGATCTAGAAAGAGTGAGGATGATAAGGGAAAAAATAGGAATGATGAAAGACAGATAGGGAAAAATCATGCTGCTAAATTACAGAGCAATTATGGAAGATCTGAGTCTCCGGATTGGGCAAAGCAACTAGAAAATCAAAATACCCCAGTGGCTCAATAAATGGTGATTTGTTACAAGATTATGTTTAACTGAAAGGAGATGTAGGCACCCTTGCAAAGTCACCCCTCCCCCAATGCAATTAGCTGTATCTAATTACATGCTGTACATTGAATTCTGTTCATCAAATGTGAGACCAGAGGCTTTGCTCCTGTTTCTTCAGATGGAAAAATAGTCTTTCCTACACCCCCAAAGGAAGGACATATTCATGCATCTCAATGAAGCATTTTTAAAAACTCACTGGATGCATCATAAATTCAGTACTTGACTATCAGATATACAGTCTACTTTCTGGGGAAATTCTAGTACTTCAGAGCCATCCAATAATGCTCCTCTATGATGTTCTGGGGGAAGGTGAAGAAAGGTTGTGAATGATGTTGTTATTTCACGTGTATACACTGAGAAATTGGGAATAATAATAGCTTATTGTTATATAGTACCTTGCAGTTACAAAGTGCTTTGCACTCTATCTCATTCAAACCTCCTAACCATCTTGTGAAAGAGCTAGTGCAGGGCTTGTTATCCCCATTTTACAGAGAAGAAAACTGAGGCTTAGAGAAGCATTGTGGTGGAAGAACATGAAAATTAGAGTCAGAAGATGCACTTGCTATCCAGTTGACTCTAAGTTTCTTAGCAGACTCTGTAAAGTTCTCGAGGGTAGGTTTGCATTGTGGAAAGAGTGCTGGACTTGCAAACAGAAAGACCTGAGTACTGAATCCTGCCTCAGATATATACTAGCTAAGGAACCTTGAGAAATCAATCAGGCTGTCATTTTCAGTTCCTTATCTGTCAAATAAGTGATTGGATTTGATGGCCTCTAAGACCTTTTCCAGTACTAAATCTATGATCCTATGACTATTTTCAGTTTTGTTTCTGTATCCATAGTATCCACCACAGTGCCTAGCACAGAGGAACAGAAGTCTAGAGCTAGAAGAGACCTTAGATGCCATCTAGGGAAAAGAGAGCAGAGAAAAGAGAGAAGTAGCCAATACTCCCATTTTACAGAGAGGGAAACTGAGACTCAGATCAAGTTTAAGTGTTCAAGTGTCCAAGATGAATTCTGAGCCAAAGGTTCTCTCTAAGGATCAGACTATTTCCACCATAATATGCTACTCCTCTAAATGCTCCTTAAAGACAGCTAACTCTGTGTTTAATTTATCAAGAAAGTTTGGATGGTCTTAACATATGAATGAAAGGGAGGACTTAAGGTCAATTCTTCTGAAACTTTTTTTTTTTTTTTGCAATTACCATACAGTAATTACTATACTAAGGAATACTCACATGGACAAATTTCTATCTGATGTCTTTATAGATAAGAGTTCCAGTGTGGCATATTGGATGGAGAGGTGCCCTCATAGTCAGGAAGACCTGAGATCAAGTGCTGCCTCTTGCATTTGCTGGCTGTCTGATCCCTGGGCAAGTCATTAATTAACCTCTCAGTAAGATAGGCAGCTGTCTAAGACTAGGAATTACAAAGAGAGAATAATACTATTGGGCAGCTAGGTGGCACAGTGGATGCATTGGCCTTGGAGCCAGGAACTCTTCCTGAGTTCAAATCTGGTCTCAGACATTTATTAGCTGTGTGACCCTGAAGAAGTCACTTAACCCTGTTTGCCTCAGTTTCCACATCAGTAAAATGCACTGGAGAAGGCAATGGCAAACCACTCCAGTATCTTTGCCAAGAAAATCCCAAATGTAGTCACAAAGAGTTAGACACAACTGAAAATGTCTGAACAATAACAATACCACAAGTCTCACAAAAACCCTCCACAGAAATAAGTTATTTATATATGTAGTTAGTTACCTACATATTTATCTAGTAATATATCATTCATCTATGGAGTGATCTATCCTAGTACAGAGTCAAAGATCTTATAAACATTAAACAATTTAATGTGATGGTCCACATCCATGAAATGAAGAATTTAGTTCTCGATTTTTACATGTCCGCCGGCAGGTGTACGATTTCTCTGAACTGTTTAAGGAACAGCTCTCTTTGAGGTGTCATGAATTCCACATCACTGTCCACATCATGAAGGACACTAAAACAGGTTCTTTGCTACGTTTTCTTTAAACATAAAGACCAAATATAAATTTCATTTTCCATGGATACCTTCAATGGACACACTTGATTCTGCACAATCAAACCATCATCCTCATTCATGGGGATTTAATGTGAGCCAACAGGGAGTATCCTTCTTGCCTTTCTCCCCTCTCAATTAATTGGGATTGGTTATGAGAGGTGCAAAGGCTTCACGTCTTCTGCCGGATCCTCACTGCTCCACGCCTGGAACACCCAAGAATCTAGGTCAGTTCTGACAGTACAAACAAAGGCTGATGGAGTGCCTGGGGAACTCGCCTTCAATCATTTCACGGGAAGCTCATTTGCTCTTTGTGACTGCCATGAGGGACTGAGTCTAGGTCATTCTGCAGGATCTATCCAATTCTTCAGGCAAAAAGCCAGACACTAAATCAATTGCTTTAGACACATTCTCCCCAAATAGCAGAAATAAGTGACACTGGCCCTTTTCATCCAACCCTTGACAGGATGATGCTTGCCCAGCCTAAGAAACACATTATCTTTTTCCAAAGAGTCCCTTTATTTGAGCCACTGGCAGCTGTGGCCTTAGGTATTAGTTATGTTGTTAGGAATGAATTGTGGAGAACAGTGGGGGTGGGGAAGGAGGAAGCAATAAGGGAAAACAGTTATAAATAAGATCAACTACAACATTATCCCTGAAGACTTTTTTTTGAGGTGTCAAAGACACACACTGTATATGCAACATTAGAAAAATGTGACCTGAGAGTAAGGGTGAGATGGGGAATTATTCGCTGAATAACCGCGCCTGCAGAGATAAGAAAGGGAGGAGGGATTGGAGGGAGCTGTGTCAATGCAGAATTCATAATGGACAACACCCTTTTCTTTTTTCTTTTAAAATGCATTTCATTGATAATTTTTATCTTCATATCACGCTGTCCACCTCCCTCCTCAAACTGAATCCTCTCTTGAACCAAACAACAAAAACCACCTGACACAGAAAGCTTATCTGATAATTTTCTGACCCAGAAAATCTTCCGCTCTTCCATTAATGGGGAGGGGTATTTAATGCTCTCTTTTCCAGCATTTCATTGGTTCCTTTTCTCACATTACTTAGAGTTCTTTCTAGGAACTGAGATAAGACTTTTTCTTTGTTTAGGGAAAATTCCATAGAGATCCAGTTTAGTATCTGTCATTAGCTGCATCAATTTGCATGTTACTTAACCTCTTTTGGTCCCAACTCTAAAGGAGGAAGTTAGATTTCTAGTAGGGAAGTAATGACTCAAGTCAAGACCCCAGAGAAACAAGCATGTGTAAAAGGGCTTGCCCCAAGTCCAAACCACCATTCTAGCTGGTGCTTGCCAGATCTTCATTCAGAATTGGTATACTGGGCATATTCTCAGACTTCAGTAATACTCATTATCCCAATTAGATGCTTACCATGGTTTCTGGATGTGATATACCTTCATAATCTTTCTTATACATATTGTCTGCCCCCCCCCCAGAATATGAGCTTTTTGAGGATTTCTTATTTTTCTGTTTGTGACCGTAGCACTTGATACAGTATTTTGCATATAATAAATACTTAATAAATGACTTTTTCATTTACTTATTCATTCAACAGAAACCAAGAGATAAAAAGGGTCTGTCTTAGGCCCATTTCTTAGGTTACTTCTTAAGCATCCATTACCATTTAGATTTCCTGCATTTGGGTCTCAACACATTAAATGAGAACAGGCATCATGTGGTTGATGATCAAACCACTTCTAACCTTAGCCTGGCTCATGCTGCTTCCCAGGATTCTTGGTATCCATGACAGATATCTCTCTCCTTGTGAAACTTTACTGAAGGAAGAAAATTAGCCTCATAACTAAAAAGTTTCAGATATGACATTTAAGACAATCTTGGGGTGGAGGAAGATGGTGGAAAAAAAGGAAGAGATCCACCTGTACCAAACATGTACAAAAAAAAAACAACTCTAAATAATGCCTAGAAAGAATCCACAAAAGGATGGGGTGAAACATTTTTTTCACCCAGAGACAACTTGGAAGGTCAACAAGAAAGGTCTGTTTTACTATTTTTACTTGGGTGAGAGTGGAACACAGCCCAGAGCAGGCTGAGCCCCAGCAAACCAGCAGTAGGCCTTTGAGTGGTTGAATCGGTTGTAGTAGTGGTGGTTTCCTGACCTTTCAGCAATGAGATGGTAAGGGGATCAAACAACTGGTCAGAAAGAGTTTATAGGGGTCCCTTTGCTGACACCACAAATAAGACTCTGTTGCATTACTCATACTTGGATCTGGGTCAGAGTCCTGAGTCTCAGTCCCAGGGTGAGAAGGAGCATAAGCACACCATAGCTTGCGGTTGCAAGGGAGCTGGAACTCTTGTCACAGTTCCAGGGTGGTTACTCATACTATGGTTACTCACAGACCAAAGCACAGGCCAGGACAGTAGTAAACACATCTCTCCCTAGATCATACCATCTTGGAAGAGCTGAAAACTTAGAGGTTCCTAGAATTATCTCTGAAACAACTGCATTTAAAAAAAACATGAAGAATGGGACAGTACCCCCTCTATTCCAGAATCAGAGCCCCACTTTAACATAGAGTTAAAAGTCAAGAAATAGCCTGGAAAAATGAGCAAGCAGGAAAAAAAAAAGATCCTGACTATAGAAAGTTACTTTAGCAATAAGGAAGATCAAAACACCAAGTCAGAAAAAGACAAAGTCAAAACTGCTACATCATCCAAACCTCAAAGAAAAATATAAATTAGTCTCAGGTTATAGAGGAGCTCAAAAAGAATTTCAAAACTCAAGTAAGAGAAGGAGAAGAAAAATTGGGAAAAGAAATGAGAGTGATGCAAGAAAATCATGAAAAGAGAGTCAACCTCTTGGGAAAGGAGTTACAAAGAAATGCTGAAGAAAATAATGTCTTTAAAAAAACAGAATAGGTCAAATGGTAAAAAAAAACAAAAACAAAAACATAAAAATTCAATGAAGAAAAGAATGCCGTGAAAAGTAGAAATTGGCCAAATGGGGAAAAAAAGATATGTAAAATTTCACTGAAGATAAGAACTGCTTAAAATGCAGAATTGGACAAATGGAAAAGGAGATACAAAGGCTCACTGAGGAAAATAATTCCTTAAAAACACTAATTGGACAAGTGAAAGCTAATGACTTTATGAGACATCAAGAAACAATAAAACAAAATCAAAAGAATGAAAAAAATGGAAGAAAATGTGAAATAACTTATTGGAAAAAAATAACTGACCTAGATCCAGGAGAGATAACTCAAGAATTATTTGGCTATGTGAAACTCATAATAAAAAAAAGAGCCTAGACATTACCTTTCAAGAAATTATCAAGGACAACTTCCCTGATGTTCTAGAACTAGAGAGTAAAATAAAAATTGAAAAAAAAAACACCACTCATCTTTTGAAAGAGATCTCAAAATGAAAACTCCCAGGAATATTATAGTCAAATTCCAGAATCCCGGGTCAAGGAGAAAATATTGAAAGCAGCAATAAAAGAAATAATTCAAACATTGTAGAGCCACAATCAGATTCACATAAGATCTACTAGTTTTTACGTTAAAGGATCAGAGGGCTTTGAATATGATATTCCAGAGTGCAAAACAACTGGGATTACAACTAAGAATCACTTATCCATCAAAACTGAGTATAATACTTCAGGAGAAAATGGACATTAAATGAAAAGACAACCTTCAAGCATTCTTTTTTTAATTAATTAATTTCTTTTCAGTTTTCAACATTCACTTCCACAAGATTTTGAGTTCCAAATTTTCTCCCCATCTGGACCCTCTCCTGCCCCAAGATGGCATACATTCTGAATACCCCTTTCCCTAATCTGCCATCTCTTCTATCTCTCCTCCTTTTCTCTTATCCCCTTCCCATTCAATTTTCCTGTAGGGCAGGATAGATTTTTATACCCCATTGCCTGCATATCTTATTTTCCAGTTGCATGTAAAAACAATTTTTTTTTACCATTTGTTTTTAAAACTTTGGGTTCCAATTTTCTCTCTTTCTCCCTCCCCACCCATCCTCCTTGAGAAGGCAAGCAACTCGATACAGGTTCTACATGTGTAGTCATGCAAAACACCTCCACAGTAGTCATGTTGTGAAAAACTAACTATACTTCCCTTAATCCTATCCTGCCCCCCATTTATTTTATTCTCTTTTCACCCTGTGCCTCTTTAGAAATGTTTGCTTCTGATTACCTCCTCCCCCAATCTGCCTTCCCCTCTATGATCTCCCTGCTCTCTTCCTTCCCCCTATTTTCCTGTAGGGTAAGACAGATTTCCATACCCAACTGAGTGTGTATGTTATTCCCTCCTGAAGCCAAATCCTATGAGAATAAGATTCACTCATTCACTCTCATCTTTCCCTGTTTCCCCTTCCCTGTAAAAGCCTTTTCTTGTCTGTTTTATGTGAGATAATTTATCCCATTCTACCTCTCCCTTTCTCCTTCTCCCAGTATAATCCTCTCTCACACCTTAATTTTATTCTCCAGATGTGACCCCTTCATCTTCAACTCACCCTGTGTCCTCTATCTATCTATCTATCTATCTATCTATCTATCTATCTATCTATCTATCTAT
>NW_020952679.1:1266528-1305435 GCF_900497805.2 Vombatus ursinus
TATCTATCTATCTATCTATCTATCTATCTATCTATCTATCTATCTATACATACATACATACATGTAATTTTTCCCTTCAACTACCCTAAAACTGATAAAGGTCTCATGAGTTACAAATATCATCTTTCCATGCAAGAATGTAAACAGTTCAATCTTAATAAGTCCCTTATGATTTCTCTTTCCTGTTTATCTTTTCATGTTTCTCTTGAGTCTTGTTTTTCAGAGTCAAATTTTTTATTCAGCTCTGGTCTTTCCATAAAGAATATTTGAAAGTCCTCTATTTCACCAAATGTCCATTTTTGCCCTGAAGAATTATGCTCAGTTTTGCTGGGTAGGTGATTCTGGGTTGCAATCCTATTTCCTTTGCCCTCCAGAATAGTATACTCCAAGCCCTGTAGTCCCTTAATGTAGAAGCTGCTAAATCTTGTGTTATCCTGATTGTGTTTCCACAATACTTGAATTGTTTCTTTCTGGCTGCTTGCAATATTATGTCATTGACCTGGGAATTCTGGAATTTGGCTACAATATACCTAGGAGTTTTCCTTTGGGGATCTCTTTAAGGAGGTGCTCAGTGGATTTTTTCAATTTCTATTTTGCCCTCTGGTTCTAAAAGATCAGGGCACTTTTCCTTGATAATTTCTTGAAAGATGATGTCTAGGCTCTTTTTTTGATCATGACTTTCAGGTAGCCCGATAATTCTTAAATTCTCTCTCCTGGATCCATTTTCCAGGTCAGTTGTTTTTCCAATGAGATATTTCACATTGTTTTCTATGTTTTTCATTCTTTTAGACTTGTTCTACAGTGTCTTGATTTCTCATAAAGTCACTAGCTTCCATTTGCTCCATTCTAATTTTTAAGGAAGTGTTTTTTTCAGTAAGCTTTTGGACTTCCTTTTCCATTTGGTAAATTTTTCTTTTTAAGGCATTCCTCTCCTCATTGGCTTTTTGGACTTTTTTTGCCATTTGGGTTAGACTATTTTTTAAGGTGTTATTTTCTTCACTATTTTTTAGGTCTCCATTAGCAAACTGTTGACTTGTTTTTCATGATTTTCTTGCTTCATTCTCATTTCTTTTCCCAGTTTTTCCTCTACTTCCCTTACTTGCTTCTCAAAATCCTTTTTGAGCTCTTCCATGGCCTGGGACCAATTCATATTTTTCTTGGAGCCCTTGGATGTAGGAGCTTTGTCTTTGTTGTCTTCTTCTGTTTGTATGTTTTAATTTTCTTTGTCACCAAAGAAAGATTCTATGGTTTGACTTTTTTTTCGAGGTTTGGTCATGATTCCAGACAACTACTTGAGTTATTAACTCTTTGTTAAGGTACAGGTCTGCTTCCAATGTGGAAAATGTATTGTCCCAAGCTCCTGGGGTTTTGTGCAGCTGTTTTCAGAGATACTTCTAGGGACTTGTAAATTTTCAATTCTTCCTAGGTGGTATGATAAGAGGAGAGGTGTTTACTCCTTTCCTGGCCTGTGCTCTGGTCTATGAGTGACCAGAAGCACTCTTTTCTGTCTTGGAACTGTGAGGAGGATTTCCTCCCCACAGCCACTACAAGCTTCACCACGCCAGAGCTCCTCCTCACCCTAGGACTGCCACCCAGAACTGTGACCCAGATCCAAGCACAGGCAATGCAAGAGGACTGAATCACAGGCAGCTGTGCTGGTTTCCAGACTTCTCAACCCATGAACCTATCTAAAGATGGTTACCATTAGACACAAATATGTGTGTGTATATATATATATATATATATGTATGTAAGTATATATGTATGTATGAATATATATATATATACACATACATGTATGTAAAATCATTCTATGCATACTTCTATGTCTTTTAAAGCTCTTCATAACCTTCACCCTTCCTCACTTTCTAGTCTTCTTAGACCTTACTTTCCTCCATGTATTCTGGGATCCAGTGACATCGGCCTCCGAGCTGTTCCTAGCACATGGCACTCCCATCTTCAGACTCGGTGCATTTTCACTGGCCTGTCCCCCATAACTGAAACTCCCTTCTCATCTCTGCCTTATGGTTTCCCTGGCTTCCTTCAAGCTTCAGCTAAAATCCCGCCTTCTGCAAGAAGCCTTTCTCAGTCCCTCTTGTGTTACTGTCTTTTCTCTGGTGATTATCTCCAATTTATTCTGTCTAGAACTTGATTGAATACAGATGTTTGCTCTTGTTCTTTCTCTATTGGATCGTGAACTCCTTGAGAACAGGGGCTTTTTTGTCCTTTGAAGTCACAGTGCTTAGGACAGTGCCTAGCACATAGCAGGTGCTTGATAAATGCTAGTTGACTGATGGTCTAAATGATACAGGTAGTACATGGCAGAGGGAGGATTCAATCAAGCCCAAGACTTTGGACTCCAGTTCCCCCATAGTTTTCACTACCTCATGCTGTCTGTGTGAGTTGGAACCCTTAGATTTCAATCTTAGTCCTGATACTTCCTTTTGGGCAAATATAAGAGCTGACATTTATGCAATGCTTCCCAAGTGACAAAACACTGCCCTCACTAGACCCCTATGAGGCATACAGCACTGGCATTACTGCTCTGACTTACAAATAAGAAAACTGAGGCTTAGAGAGCTACTGTGGCCATTGTATCAAGTAATGGGCCTGTAGCTTGAAAACAAGCCTTTTGGCTTCACACCCAGCATCCCTTACAATGAATGCATCAGGGTATGTTTCCAAGCCTCAGTTTTGTTATCTGTAAGATGAGCATAATGATCCATTCTTTGTCTAGCTCAGAGTTGTTCTTTTAAAAGAAAATTATTTTTATTGAAACTGTTGGCTTTACCTGCAGAATTGAACAGATATTCATGGAGAAGACACTGAATACATTTATACTTTTGGTCAACAAACATTTATTAAGCTTCTACACATAGTAGGTGCATAGGCACATAGTAGGCACTAAGACATTTAGTAGGAATAGAAGTAAAACAGAAATAATTACAGAAGTTGCATCTGTCTTTCAGTCAGTTATGGTTTACCGAGGAGATTTTAAAAAATAGATTATCATTGATATATTTTGTTTCAAAATACCCTGTATTTCTTCCTATATCACATTCACTAGTCCCAGAAAGCCATATATCATGCCTAACAAAGATTAAAAAAGGAGAGGAAGAGTAAATTAGCCAAACCAAATAGTGCATTTAACAATTCTGACATTATATGGAATGCTCCACAGTTGTGGACTTATCACCTCTGCAGAGAAGTCAGGAGAAATGTCTTTTCACTACTCTTTTGGAGGCCAAGTTTTTTGGGTCTAATTCTGTAGCGTTCATTTTTCTGTTTTTTTCTTTTTCTTTTTTTTTTTTGAGGAGGGGCGGACCTTCTGTCTCATTACATTACTATAGTTATCTAAGTTGTTTTCCTGACTTTGTTATCTCAATTTGCCTCAGTTTCTGGGAACCTTACCATGTTTATTTGTACTCATAGCACTCATCATTTCTCACATCTCAGTAATATCCCATTACTTTCATGCAGCACTTGTGCAGCCATTCCCCAATTGACTGATATCTGCTTTATTTCTAGTTTTTTGCTACCACAAAAAGATAGCTGCTATGAACATCTTGGTGTATATGGAGCCTACTTCTTCTTCTTCTTTTTTTTTAAATGACCTCCTTGGGTCATAGTAATGGAATTTCAGAGTCAAAGTGTATGGACATTTTAGATATTTTATTGGTATAATTCCAAATTGTTACCCAGAATTGTACTAAATCACAGCTCCACCAACAATGCATCAGTGAGTCTCTCTTTTTACAATCCCTCCAACACTGTTTTTTTTTTCTTCTTTCTTTGACAGCTTCCTGATTGAGAGGTAAAATCTCAAGTTTCTATTGATGTACCTTTCTTGTATTACTGGTGATTTGGAACTTTCTTTCATATAATTAATAGTTTGCAATTCTTTAGAGAACTTTGTTCATATTTTTTGACCACTGAAGTATTGAGGAATGGCTTTTGGAAATGTATTTATGTGTGTATTTACATACATATATGCATATTTGTTTGTGTTCATATACATACATATGAGAGGGGGGAGCAAGGGAAGGAAGGGAAAGGATAGGGAAAGGAAGAGAAAGAGAGAACCCAAAGATTGTCTATGTATCTTAAATACTAAATCTTAATTAAAGATACTTGATAGAAAGATTTGTTCCCAGTTCACCATCTCTTTTCTCATGCTAGATGTATTAACTTTTATGCAAAAGCTTTTCAGTTTTATGTAATCAAAATGATCTATTCTATCTTTTGTAATCATATCTATTCTTTGGTTAAGAAATAATTTCTTATCCATGTCTATGAAAGGCACATGTTCTGAATCACTTTTAATTTAGTATGACAATCTTTTTAATATTCAGGGCCCACCACTTTGAACTGACTATAGGTCATGCTCTGAGGTGTTTATCTAAGCTCATTTTTTCCAGGTTGCTTTCTCGTTGCCCCAGCAGTTTTTCCAAATATGGATTTTTTCCTAAGTAACTTATGTATTCAGACATATTGAACAGTAAATTATTGGGTTCCATTACTCCTGATTCTTCCTTGTCCAGTGTGTTCTATTGATCTGCTTTTCCATTTTTTAAGCGAAAACCAGATGGTTTTGATTATTGCTGTTTTCTAATACAATCTAATATCAAAAAGTGCTATTTTTCCTCCATTTCTATCTTTTAAAATTATTTCTTTTGGTTAACTAGATCTTTTGTCCTGGTGAAGGAATCTTATTTTATCTGGCTTTAAATAGCCCACTGGTAGTTTGATGATTACATCTTTGAATCTCTAAATTAACTCTGACAGTTTTATTATTTTATGATGTTACCCTAGCCTACCAAAAACACAGAATATTTTTCCATTTATTCCAGTTGTTTTTTATGTCCTTAAGGATAATTTTGTAATTTATTCTATACAGAGGAGGGAAGCAGAAAACTGGGAAAGAATTTTTACAACCAGTGTCTCTGATAAGGGCCTCATTTCTAAAATATATAGAGAACTAAGTCAAATGTATAAGAATGCAAGTCATTCCTCAATTGATAAATGGTGAAAGGATATGAACAAGCAGTTTTCAGTTGAAGAAATTAAAGCTATCTATAGTTATATGAAAAAATGCTCTAAATCACTATTGATTAAAGAAATGCAAATCATGACTCTGAAGTATCACATCACACCTATCAAACTGGCAACATGACAAAATAAGAAAATGATAAATGTTAGAGAAGATATGGGGAAATTGGAACATTAAAGCATCGTTGGTGGAGTTGTGAAATAATCGAATGATTTTGGAGAACAATTTTGAACTATGCCCAAAGGCCTATAAAATATTCATACCTTTTGACCCAGAAATAGCACTGTTAGTTCTGTATCCCAAAGAGATAATGCAAATAGGAAAAAGACCTACATGCACAATAATATTTATAGCAGCTCTTTCTGTGGTGGCAAAGAATTGGAAATTGAGGGGATGCCCATCAATTGGGGAATGGCTGAACAAGTTGTGGTATATGAATATAATGGAATACTATTGTGCAATAAGAAATGATGAGCAGGCAGACTTCAAAAAAACCTGGGAAGACTTGTATGGACTGAGGCTGAGTGAAGTGAGCTGAACCAGGAGAACGTTGTACACAGTAACAGCCGCATTGTACAATGACTAACTTTGATAGACTTTGCCCTTTTCAGCAATGTAAGGATCTAAGACATCTCCAAAAGTCTCGTGATGGAAAATGCTATCCACATCCAAAGAAAGAACTGTGGAGTTTGAATGCAAATTGAAGCACACTATTTGCTATTTTTTTTCTTTTGTTTTGTTTTGTTTCCTCTTTCTGATGGTTCCTCATATTGGTTCTAATTCTTCCATACAACATGACTAATTTGAAAATATATTTAATAGGAATGTATGTGTATAGCCTATAACAGATTGCATGAAGTCTTGGGGGGGAGATGAGGAGGGAAGGGGGTAAATTTAAAACTCAAAAGCTTATGGAAGTGATTGTTGATAAATCCAAATAAATGAATTAAAAAAGGTTAAAAATTTACTCTATACAGAATTTGAATATGCCATGATAGATTGACTCCCAAATATTTTAGCCTTTCCCTTTCTTTTACTGCTTCTTGGGTTTTGTTGGTATAACATAGAAATGCTGTTGATTTTGGTGGGTTCATTTCTTTGTTAAACATATTAATTACCTAATTTCTTCACTGGTATGCTAGCATGTTCTACATAATATATGGCTAGAACTACTTTAGAGTTTTACGGCCTGCAATCTCACTGTGAGTCAACAGGGTGATATGGCAGCCCCAAAATGCTAAAGCCACCCCAGGCTATATTTAGAAAATAAGAGTGGCTATAATGAGGGGTAGGGGGCAGGCAATAACCCTACTGACTTCTGTCCTGTTCATATCTCATTGGGAGTATTCTGTTCAGTTCTGTACAAAACATTTTAGGAAAGACACTGAGAAACTGGTGAAGACCATTAACCAGTCAAACAATAAGTACTTATGAAACACCCACCATATGCTGACCACTATGCTTGGGACTCAAGAATCAAAGACATAAATAAAGTGGTCCATGCAAAATGAAGAACCAGTGAAGGAATTGGGAATGTGTTACCTAGGGAAGAGAGAACTTAGGTGGGAAGTATTGAAACGTTTGAAAGGCTGTCATTAGAAAGAGGGAACTTACTCACTTTGTTTGGTCTCAGAGGGCAGAATTAGGAACCGTGGGTGATGAGTTGCTGCAAAGCAGATTTGGATTCTATAAGGAACTTCCTCACAGAGTTATCCAAGATAAGAATGGGCTGCCTTTGGAGGTTTTGGGACTGGAATGCAATAACTCAGTAAGGACAACTATGCCCCTTGTGGCCTTGCTTTCTGTTCTAGGGTTTGTTTAGATTTTAAATCACACACTTTGAAATAAAATTATCTCAATCTACACTGACAAAAATGTCTTCCATTTTTCTCTGGAGTGGCAATGTGTTTTGACTGCCTTTTGAGTAAAAGCATTTGGGTTTACATCCCAGCTCTCTGACACTTGCCACTTGGGTGACCCTGGGAGAGTCACTACAACCACCTTGGGTCTCAATTTGTTCATCTGTCAGTATAATAAGTCAATCTCAATAGCTTCTGAGGTCCTCTAAATCTATAATCATGATCCTTTGCTGCTATATGACCTTGAGCAACTTATGTCTCTGGGTGTCTGTTTCCACCTCACTAAAAATGATCTTCAGTCCCCCTACTCAGCTCATACTTCTAGAATTCTAAATCAATATATTCTTCCTTCATTGTTCCATTTTCCCCCTCTTTTATCCTCTTTCCCCCAAGTAGAGGGAAATCATTTATTTAGGTCAAGGTCATTGCTATATCATTGTTGCCAGTCCTGGATTTCAGGGAAGGTGACTTAATGGTGTAACTGATTATTATCCTTTCCCCAAAGCAGCTCACAAAACCATTCCAGGCTGAACAATTAAAATGTAATAAAAACAATAATAATTAAAGCCTCACCAGACATACTGTAAATGTCAACTATGCTCTTTGAAAGCTAAGATGCATTGTAAGAAAAAGGATAAAGACAATGACTCAAGGCATGTTCTCTGCCTGCCTTGTCAATGAAATTCCTTTAAAATATAAACACTGAAAATCAGCTGTCTTGCAGTCCCTTAAAAAACACCTGGGAAACCAGAAAGTTTTAAGGGAGAAAAATACTTTGAAATTGGGCAGCTTCAGAAGGCAAGCGACAGCCGGCCAGACTTCCTCTCTCCATTGGCATCCTTGCTGACTTGTAGCTAGTCATCATTTGGTTTTCCTAAGTGACAAAGAGATGGATCAACAAAACACTGACGTATCAGCAAACTGTGGAGAGCCCCGTCATTACAGGTTTGCACGATATTTCACAAATGTCTTAATTTGCAGGTCAAAAAGAACAAAAGAAGACTCTTTTGGGGCTGCAGTCTCCTTATTTGTAAAAGGAGATGCCTGGAGTACAAGATCTCTAAGTACCCTTCCAATCAGCAATCTGTGATTCACCTCCATGAACCAATCTGAGCCTCAATTCCACTATCTTGAAAAGGAGTTTGGATCAGGTGGTATCTCAGTCCCTTTTAGTTCTAAAGCTATAGTCACATTCCATTATATGTCCATATAATTTGTCCTCTCATGCTGAATTCAATTAAACTATTTTTTTCAAGTTATGCAATCAGTCTCTTTAGTATGAAACCATACTAGCCATCTGTGCATTTATACCAGGCAGAGAAACAAGGACTATGTTGCATTCAGAGCTTTGTGGGTGGGAATGTTAGACAGAGACTTGACTTCTCGATTTTGGGAAAATGCTGGCTACGTGACTTTCCCAGCCATCATTTAAATGAGCTTTATTGGTCAATTCTGTACCTAAAGAGCAGATTTCTCATTTGTAAACTAGCTTCTAAGTGCATTTTAAATTATATTTGATTCAGAGTCTTCTCAGATTTTACCAGAATTGTTCATTTAAGAATACACACGTACATACACACACCATACATACATACACACACACACACACATATATATATATATATATATATACACACACACATAAATCCTCAAACATTAAGGCTATAATGGACCTTAGAGATCATCTGGTTATGCTCTTTCATTTTACAGAAGAAGAAACTGAGGTCTCCAAAGGGAAAGCACCTTGTTTAAGATCATAGAAGTAGTCAGAAAGAGAACTAGGATTAGATATCAGGTCTCCTGTTTCCTGTCTCCATGTTCTTTTCATGAGAGAGATAAGGAATCAGAAGACCTGGATTCATGTATGGTCTCTGATACTTTCTAGTTCTGTGATTGTGGACAAGTCCTTTTACGTCTCTGAGTTGAAGTTTTATCATTTGTAAAATGGGGTTAATGATAATACCCAGAAGTAGCTGCTCATAGAGTTGTTATGAGGATTATGGGATCCTTAATCTAGGGCCAGAAGGGACCTCAGAGACCTTTTTCTAGTTCAATTCCTTCATTTTACAGATGAGGAAATTGAGGCTCAGGTATTTGTTGTCCTCTGTCTCTCAGAGTTAATATTCTTTCCAAATGAGATAATGTAATTAAGCTTAAGGCACAATATCAATCTTAGTTATTCTCAATCTTTGTGCACAATGTCAATATCTCTCATTCTTATGTCCATTGCACCAGACCCTAGACTTTCAGAGCTGGATTAGGCCTCAGAAGTTATCCAGTCTAATCTCTCCTGGAGAATGGGTCACTCTTACAACATACCAATAAGTGATCATCTCATCTCTGTGTTTGAACACTCATGATTATCATCTAGAGCTATGAATATCTTTTGAGATTATCTCATTCATCTCCATTTTAGATAGTAGGAACCTGAAGACCCCAAATATGAAATGACTTGCCCAAGATCACTAGGCAGAGCCCAGGATCCAAATCCAGAGCTCCTGATTCCAAAGTTAGGATTCTTTCCACTCTACCATAGATCTCTTTGTAATAGAGGGCCACCAACTCCTCACACAATTCATTTCAGGTAAGGGGATCACAGATTTAGAGCTAGAGGGTACTTCATAAATTATCTAGTTCACTCTTCTCATTTTACAGATGAGGAAACTGAGACACAGGGCTGTCTCTAGTGATAGACTATAGATTTAGCATTAGCAAGAATCTTAGAGGTTAATTAATTCAACCCCCTCATTTTATACATGAGGAAATGAGTGGGATTTGCCAGAAGTTGAATAAGTAGAACTCATCAGAGGCAGAATTTGAACCTGGATGCTGTAAGCCTAGAGTCAATGCTCTTGATGTTTACATTGTAATGAGTGAAGATCAGAAAGGAAAAGCCTGTAAGAAATGTTTGCCATATGGCAAGTACCATGGAAAGATCCAAATAGAAGAGTGAGATCACCCTTCTCTCAAATGGCTCCCATTCTAAAAAGAGAGACAGCATTGAAGGGCATATGGAGGGTCTCAGAAGTCCTAGAGGTGCCACATTGGGGTCCTTACTTTACATCAGTCAGTCAGATGATGGAATGGAAGGACTGGAGGACTTCTGTGGCAGGGTAGGGAGTTGGTGGTCCTCCATTTCACTGTAAGGAATAGTTGTGATATTCCACCTCATCTGAGCTCTTTGAGCAGTCAAGCAGCCTGGAGTCAAAGGTGGGAGAACGGCAGCCCCAGTGGTGGTGGGTCTTCTTATTGCCCAACCATTCTGAATCATTTCTGAGATAGTCCATGACCAGTCTGTCTCACTAAAAACCCAAGTTAATTTTATCTTTAATTATATATATATATATATATATTCCTAAAAAGAAACAAAATAAAACTGAAAACAACAACACCAAATCACTGAATATGTGTACTATCAAGGAGTCTTAAAAGTCTTAACCCAGTTGTTCCTCTTTGAAATCTAGTTTCATACCTGGGAATGACTGAAATTCAGGAATGGGCTTTGTTATTGGGCTCCAGGAGACACACTTAGCCTTATGCATGCCTCTAAGCTGGATACCACCCACCCTTCTACCACCCTTCCATTTTCTCTTCTCTTCTTTCCCTTCTCTCATCATTGGCCTTTTGTTAATTCTGGTTTGGGTAAGTTTGTTTGTGGCCCTGAGAGAAGAAATCTTTCAACATATAGATAGGCATTGCCCTGGGAAGATCACTCCAGATTTGTTTTGGTTAACGATACATTCCACTGCTCTTCTAAAAACCCAAATTTAGTTTGATCTCTAATTATAAAGCTAACTAAAAATAAGAAATTTAAAAAATCAATCCCAGAGTGACTGGAAATTCCGTGATGGTGGGTATCTTATCACGGCAGCTGCTTTTTCTCTGAAAGTTACTTATGTCCACAGAAGGAGCATCCAACATCATCCGATCATCTGTAAATACTTCCCATGACCAATCTGCATCTAACACAAACTCTCATTATCTAAAGGGGAAAATAAATTGCCTTAACATATACTTTAGTCCAAAAGGCAGCTCATTCTTTTAATGGCCCTAGGACTGTGTTCTCACTTCCCCAAAATCTGTTTTCCAATAGCCACTTAGAAAAGGCCTCCCTGAAGAGGAAGGGCTGCCTTTTGATTCGATTCAAGTGATTACCAAGTCAATTAGTTTTGATGAAAGCATGATTGACCTGGGTCAGGCCTGCAGGTATGACAGAAGACACCATGATGCTGTGAGGATTGGCAAACAAGCAGTTCTGTCTGTGAGTCTTCAGAGAATATAAGCTTTTAGAATTTAGAGCCAGAAGGGATATCAGCATTTGTCTGAGTCAGATGAGGCTTGGGCTTGAATCTTAGTCCTGCCTGATATGGATTCATGCATTACCACAGATAAGCCATCCTACTTTTCTTAGCCTCAGTTTCCTCACATGTGAAATGGGGCTAATACGGTCTACCTCTCTGATTTATTTTCAGGATCAAGTGAGACAAGGCATGTATCACATTTTACAAAATTTAGTATGATATATAAATGAAAAATTTCATTATGTGACCTGAGTGCAGGCCGGTTGTGAATCTGGTGGTTGGGCCAGGGGTGACATTGTATTAAGTATGTTGCAAATAGAGGGATATTATGGTAGTAGCAATATCAGCCCACATACAACTTGGTAAAGCCTATGGAAAAACAGATTGATGTTTGAGTATTCAGTCAACAACAGAATGTAGCTTAGGACTTGGCCACCAGGTAGTGCTACCCTCAAGATTATATCCATGGATTTATCTGAGGCAGTCTAGTGCTTATATATTGTCTTTCTTAAGGATTTCAGTCTCCCCACTACCCATTGGAGGGTCTTTTGTCTAGAAACATTTCGACTCCTACCATTACTTAGAGCTCACACAGACATTAGCCTCATTCAATATTGAGCCAGGCCAGTAGTTCTCAACCTCTTGGGTCTCAAGATTCCTTTACATTCTTCAAACCATTGAGGATGCTCAAAGAACTTTTGTTTGTGTGGTTTATAGCTATCAATATTTACTGTATCAGAAATGAAAATGCCTTAAAGAAAATGATTTTGACCTTACAGGTGCCCTGAAGGGGTATCAGGAAACTCTAGGGGACCCTGGACCCACTTTGAGAAACACTCATCTATGAGTATTGAAAAATAAAAAGAAATAAAACCTTGAAACATTAAAATTATGAACATCTCAATTTAACTCTATGCTTTATCCCTGTTCCTTGGGAAATTTCCTTCAATTCAATTGATGCTTTACACTTTATATTACAAAAGCAATCCAAACTATTACCACACATTTTATTGACCAAGAAAATTGAAACTATTGAAAATTTGAAAAGAATTTAGGAGAGAGATTTTGGTCCAATCTTGTCCTCCCAGCTGTTGAGACCACCCTCTGCACTCCCAGGGCATGTGGTAAGGATTAGAATAGAATTCTGTATACAGAACCCTGGAATTTTAACTGAAACACAAGGATGAAATGAAAAAAAAATGCTTGTCTCTAGTGATATGTGTTGATGCTCACTGCTGTTTGTTGTGGTACAATGGGCCATCCCAGGCAATCTGGAATGAAACTTCCTATCAATGTTCCCTGAAATCTGTTCCAGCAGCTTGCATCTCTGCTCCAAGTCCAGATCTCATCTCTTGCTGGGCCCAATTACAAAAGCTCATATTTCCAATACTTCTGAAGCAGTAATGACGATACATGGGACTGCATAGACTTCTGGGTAATTCTTTGACTCTCTCACTCTTTTGGCTCCCTGATGCTCATTTTGGTACCCACAGAGAAATGAATGGAAGACTAGCATTCTGAAAACAAAGAAACAAACCTGGATTGTGGACCAGTTCTTCCCAAGAATCACTGGACAAAAGAGGTGGAAGAAGGTGTGTGCATCTACATGTGAAATCCTGTCCTCATCATCCAATCTTTCACACATTCATCCCTAGAGTGAGTATTATCCTCATTCCTGTCTTATAGGTGAAGAAACTCACATCCAGAAAGTTAGAGTAAATTGTGCATGGTCACCAAGCCAGGGAGGAATAGACCCAGGATTTGAATACTGCACATTTGATTTCAAGTCAAGAATTTTTTTTTCACTCCACCCAGATGCCTCTCCTGAAAAAGCTACCTTAATTGAGCAGAGAGCACATGATGAATGTCACTTTCCAGCTTTCATTCCTTTTTTATTTTCACTATTATCCTTCCTCATAGAACATAGCAGTTTTCTTCCTCCTCTCCAATTCTTTTAATTCTCTTGTCATTGTAAGCTTTACAGGACCTGAATCCATTGAAATTTGATGATGGATGGGTGAGAAAGATAGAGGAGGGGAAGACACACAGAGAATAATAATTTTAGGGGCAGCTAGATGGTGCAGTGAATAGAGCTCTGGCCTTGGAGTCAGGAGGACCTGAGTTCAAATCTGACCTCAGACACTTGATACTTACTAGCTGTGTGACCCTGGGCATATCACTTAATCCTGATCACCTCACCAAAAAGAAAAAGAAAGAATTTTAGAAGATATATTTTCACCTTGAAATGTACTAATGATCCTGTCCTGATGTGAACAGCAATGTTTTAGAATGTGTTTCTGATAAAGTTCTTGTCTTTAGAAGAAAAAAATAACCTCATGTGAACTTGTTCCAGGTATTTTTACTAAAGAGAATCACTATGACTGTTGGAACCACAACAAAAATAAGCACAACAACAAAAACAACAACAAAACATCAAAAAGGAATAAAAGCAATTTCATAGAAATTAGCCTTTATTTTCTGCAAGTATATTTTAATTTTTGGAGTGTAATTAATTCAATACATAGAAATGTGTTTCTTTGGCAACATTTTGATCCTAGAGGTTCCCCACATTGCGGCAAATTGTTAAGGTAGTAGACCTACTTATAATGTGCAAATTTCTTGGTAATAAAAATCAATTTAGGTGAAGCCAAGATAGTGGAGTAAAGGCAGGGACTCACCTGAGTTCTCCCCCAGGCCCTTCCAATTAGCTTTAAATAATGACTCTAAACAAATTCTAGAGGGTCAGAACCCAAAAAAAGATGGAGTGAAACAATTTTACATCTCAAGACAACTTAGAAGATCAGCAGGAAAGGTCAGTTGCACCAGGGTGACAGAGGAATGCAGTCCAGTGCAGGTTGTGACAGTGGAAATCGAACCCCAGCAAACCAGGAGCAGGCCTCAGGGTGACTGAATCACTGGAAGTCATGGCAGTCTCCAGGCTTTCGAGCCCACAGATTGTAAGAGGGTAAAACAACTGGTCAGAAAGAGATTACAGGGGTCTGTCTGCTAGTACTTGGGGAAAGACTCTGTTGCTTTGCCCATACTCAGATTTGGGTCATAGTCCTGGGTGGCAGTCCCAGGGCAAGAAGGAGCACTGTGAGAACGCTAGAACTTGTGTCCACAGTGAAGTAGGGATTGTCATCACAGTTCCAGGGCAGAAAAGAGTGTCAAGAAAATCATGAAAAATAAATCAACAGCTTGGTAAAGGAGACACAAAAAAATACTGAAGAAGATAACACCTTAAAAATGGATTAGGTCAAATGGTAAAAGACGTACAAAAAGTCAATGAGGAGAAGAATGCCTTAAAAAACAAATTTGGCCAAATTGAGAAAGAGGCACAACAATTGACTGAAGAAAAAAAAAAGTCCTCAAAAAAGTAGAATTGGCCGAGTGGAAGAGGAAGTACAAAGTTTACTGAAGAAAATAATTCCTTAAAAAATTAGAATTGAGCAAATGGAAGCTAATGACTTTATGAGAAATCAAGAAACAATAAAACAAAACCAAAAGAAAGAAAAAAAATAGAAGACAATATGAAATATCTCATTTGAAAAACAACTGAGCTGGAAAATAAATCCAGAAGAGAAAATTTAAAAATTATTGGACTATCTGAAAGCCATGATCCAAAAAAGAGCCTAGACATCATCTTTCAAGAAATTAAGGAAAACTGCCCTGATAGTTTAGAACCAGAGGGCAAAATAGAAATTGAAAGAATCCACTTGTCACCACCTGAAGAGATCCCCAAAGGAAAACTCCTAGGAATATTGTAGCCAAATTCCAGAGTTCCCAGGTCAAGGAGAAAATATTACAAGCAGCCAGAAAGAAACAATTCAAGTATTGTGGAAACACAATCAGGATAACACAAGATTTAGCTACTTCTACATTAAGGGACCACAGGGCATGGAATATAATATTCCAGAGGGCAAAGGAGATAGGATTACAACCAAGAATCACCTACCCAGCCAAATTGAGTATAATCCTGCAGGGGAAAAAATGGTCATTCAGTGAAATAGAGAACTTTCAAGCATTCTTGATGAAAAGACCAGAGTTGAATAGAAAATTTGATTTTCAAATACAAGACTCAAGTGGAACACGAAGAGGTAAACAGGAAAGAGAAAATCATAAGAGACTTATTAAGGTTGAACTGTTTACATTCCTGCATGGAAAGATGATATTTGTAACTCATGAGACCTTTGTCAGTATTAGGGTAGTTGGAGGGGAAAAATTATATGTATGTATATATAGATATAGATAGATAGATAGATAGATAGAAGGCACAGGGTGAGTTGAAAATAAAGGGGTCATCTCTGGAGAATAAAATTAAGGGGTGAGAGAGGATTATACTAAGAGAAGGAGAAGGGATGACATAGAACGGGTAAATTATCTCACAAAAAAAAAAGAAAAGAAAAGGCTCTTACAGTGGAGGGGAAATGGGGGAAGGTGAGAGGGAATGAGTGAATCTTATTCTCATAGGATTTGACTTAAGGAGGGAATAACATACACACTCAATTGGGTATGGAAATCCTTCTTACCCTACAGGAAAATAGGGGGGAAGGGGACAAGAGAGTAGGGGAATGATAGAGAGGAGGGCAGATTGGGAAAGGGGGTAATCAGAAGCAAGTACTTCTGAGGAGGGCCAGGTTCAAAAGGAAGAATAGAATAAATGGGGGGATGGGATAGGATTAAGGGAAATAGAGTTAGTTTTTCACAGCATGTCTACTAAGGAAGTGTTTTGCATAACCGCACATATATAACCTATATTTAGTTGCTTGCTTTATCAATGAGGGTGGGTGAGGAGGGAGGAAGAGAGAAAATTTGGAACCCAAAGTTTTAAAAACACATGTTTTAAAAAAATGTTTTCACATGCAACTGGGAAATAAGAAATACAGAAAATGGGGTACAGAAATCCATCCTGCCCTACAGGAAAATTGAAGGGGAAGGGGATAAGAAAAGGGGGGGAGAGATAGAAGGGAAGGCAGACTAGGGGAGGAGTATTCAGAATACATGCCATCTTTGGGGTGGGGGGAGGGGTGAGATGGGGTGAAAATTTGGAACTCAAAATCTTGTGGAAGTAAATGTTGAAAACAAAAAAATAAATAAATAATCACCATAATATATAAAAACATTTAAAAAAAAAACAACTTATCTGAAAAGTAGATCCAGGAGAGATAGTTTACAAGTTATTGGACTACCTGAAAGCCATGGTCAAAAAAAAAGCTTGGATAGCATCTTTCAAGAAATTATCAAGGGAAACTTTCCTGATATCCTAGAACCAGAAGGTAAAATAGAAATTAAATGTGTCTAACTGCACATGTATAACCTATATTGAGTTGCTTGCCTTTTCAATGAGGGTGGGTGGGGAGGGAGGAAGGAAGAAATTTGGAACCCAAAGTTTTAAAAACACAAGTTTAAAAAAAGTTTTCACATGCAACTTGGAAATAAGAAATACAGGAAATGAGGTACCTAAATCTATTCTGCCTACAGGATAATAGAAGGGGAAGGGGATAAGAGAAGGAGGGGAGAGAGAGAAGGGAAGGCAGACTAGGGGAAGGGGTATTCAGAATGCATGCCATCTTGAAATGGGGGAGGGGCAAGATGGGGTGAAAATTTGGAACTCAAAATCTTGTGGAAGTAAATGTTGAAAACTAAAAATAAATAAATCCATTAAAAAATTAAAAAAAAACACAATAGTAGTTAGAAAGCAAATCAAATGTCTGTGATTCACCACTTCACATACATCAAAATGTCAAAAAATAATTATAAGTAATGAAAAAAATGCTGGTGGATTCTGAAGCAATAAGGTAACTTCATTTATTACTACTTGAATTGTAAACTAGTAAGAATCATTTTGGAAAACAATCTGGTAATAAAAATAATAAAAACAAAAAAAAACAAAACAAAAAAAAAAAGAAATTGAATGTATCCACCAATCATCTCATGAAAGAGATCCCAAAATGATAACTCACAGGAATATTATAGCCCAACTCCAGAACTCCCAGGTCAAGGAGGAAATGTTGCAAGCAGCTAGAAAGAAACAATTCAAATGTCATGCAGCCATAGTCAGGATAAGACAAGATCTAGCAGTTTCTACATTAAAGGATCAGAGGACTTGGAATATGATATCCCATGGGGCAAAGGAGCTAGGATTAAAACCAAGAATCCTAAACTACCCAGCAAAATTGAGTACAATGCTTCAGGGGAAAAATGGGCATTTAGTGAAATAGAAGACTTTCAAGCACTCTTGATGAAAAGACTAGAGGGGAATAGAAAATTTTATTTTCAAATGTAAGGCTCAAGAGAAGCATAAAAAGTTAAACAAGAAAGGGGAAATTATAAGGGACTTAAGGTTAAATGGTTTACATTCTTACATGGGAAGATGATACTGGCAATTCATAAGAACTTTCTCATTATTAGGACAGATAAAAAGAGTATATATAGACAGAGAGCACAGGTGTGAATTGAATATGAAAGGATGATATCTAAAAAGTAAAATTAGATGTGAGAAAGGAATGTACTGGGAGAAAAGGAAAGGGAGAGGTAGAACAGGGTAAATTATCTCCCACAAAAGAGGCAAGAAAAATCTTTTACAATGGAGGGGAGGAGGGGGGAGGTGAGGGGGAGTGAGTGAACCTTAATCTCATCAGAATTTGCTCAAAGAGGGAATAATAACATACTCATTTGGACATAGAAATCTATTTTACCTTACAAGAAAGTAAGACGGAAAGGGATAAGAGAAGGGTGGGGCTGACAGAAGGGAGGGCAGATTAGGAGAGGGAGTAGTCATAAGCAAAACACTTTTGAGGAAGGACAGAGTAGGAGAGGGAGAATAGAATAAACAAGGGGGGAATAGGATTGAGGGAAATACAGTTAGAAATAAGAACTGTGAAAAAAAATTGAAGTGAATTTTTCTGATAAAGGCCTTATTTCTCAAACATGCAGAAAATTGAGTCAAGGTTTATAAAACCTCAAGTCATTCCCCAATTGATAAACGATATGGACAGTTTTCAGATGAAGTAAATTATCTCCATTCACATGAAAAAATATTCTAACTCCCTATTGATTGGAGAAAAGCAAATTAAAACAATTCTGAGATAATACCTCACTTCTCTTAGATTGACTATGAGGACAGAAAATGAAAATGACAAATGATGGAGGGGATGTGGGAAAAATGATACATTAATTCATGTTGGTGGAGTTGTGAACTGATTCAACCATTCTATAGAGTAATTTGGAACTATGCCCAAAGGGCTACAAAACCATGTATACCCTTTGACCTAGCAATACTACTATTAGGTATTTATCTCAAAAGAGATAAAAACAAAACAAAAAGGAAAAGGACCTATATGTACAAAAATATTTCTAGCAGCTGTTTTTCTGGGGTCCAAGAATTGGAAATGGAGGGGATTCTCATCAACTGGGGAATAGCTGAACAAATTGTGATATGTGATGGTGATGGAATACTGTTATGCTATAAGAAATGATGAGCAGGATGCTCTCAGAAAAATCTGGACTTACATGAACTGATGCAAAATGAAATGTACTGTGTTCAAAATAACAAGAATATTATAAGATGATCAGCTGTGAATGATTTAGCTATTCTTAGCAATACAATGATTCAAGACAACTCTGAAGGACTTATGATAAAAAACACTATCCATCCCCAGAGAGAGAACTGATGGAGTCTACAGATTGAAGCATTCTCTTTTTATTTTCTTTCTTTTTCTTGAGTTGTTTTTGTCCATGTTTTTTTCCCCACAATACGACTATTATGGAAATATTTTGCATGACTATATATGTATAACCTATATTGAATTGCTTTCCTTCTCAATGAGGATGGGTGGGGAGGGAGAAAGGGAGGGAATATGGAACTCAAAGTTTTAAGAATAAATGTTAAATATTTTTTGCATGTAACTGTGGAATAATAAAATAAAAAAAGAAGGGAAAAAAGAAAAATCAATTTAATATTCCAAACATAGTCCACTCATTGAATGCTAATATTCTCCGAGTGGTAACATATTGAAAACCATTATTACAGAAGGATCCAAACTACAGGTCACTCAAAAGTCAATAAAGGGATACATGGTAGATAGCATTGTAAACTGCAACATATTGCTAAAGATGATTGGTGTCCAGGAAATGACCTGAAATATATCATCAAAGATGTGTAACCACAAAAAGGACACTGGTCAGTCATGCCTGGTATCCCCATAACATTTAAAACATCAGTGCATTTGTTCTATCCTGTATGGAGAATTCATGGAAAGTCAAGCAAAAGAATGCAACATGGGTCAGAACTTGCATCAGTAGAGGAAGTTTCCATATCAACGAGCGCAATCTGTTCACGTGTATGCACATGCATGTATTTGTGTGTGTGCATTTGTGTGTGCTGGTGTACGCACTTGTGTTTGCAGCATGCATGCATTTGCGTATGTGCTCATGTGTATTTGCTTATGTTTTTGCATTCATGCATTTGTGTGTGATTGTGTGTGTGTGTGTGTGTGTCCTTTATAGGTTTTATTGTTGGAAATTCCAGGGAAGAATGGAGGGGGAGAGGTGATAAAAAAGCAACATTGCCAAAGTTCATCAGTTAATCGCAGTCCTATGGACAAATTAGAGGAGCCAGGGTCCTGCTCACTGTATGTTGCTGGCATTATCCTCTCTAAACCCTCCCCCAGCACACATAGCTTATGCACTTGCTCCCCACATTTGATCAGTATCTGTACTAGATCAAGGGGAAGGATACTGTGATACAGTCCCTGCCTGGGAGTTAGACGGCTGGGGAGAAACTCATGGTCCGTTGCTTACTGGCTGTGTGACTTTGGCTTTGCCACTTCACATATCTTGGCCTCAGTTTCCTCCTCTGGAAAGTGAGTGGGTTGGACTGGCAGCTCCCTTCAGTTTCTTCCAGTTCTAACCCTACAGTTCTTAATTGAAAGTCTCTTGATTTGTTTTGGCCAGGTTATAAACCTTATTCTTTCAACCATTACTGTGGGGACAAAAGCCCCAATCCTCTGATGGGCACTATGGCTTCCAACTACCTCCATAGTCCTGGACACTATGCTTCTCTTAATGTAAACTAACATTTCATTTTTTTTGGATGCCACAAAAACACTGTTGACTTATACTGACTCTGCAGTCTGCTGAAGATGCCATGTCTTTTGCTGAGAAGCTACTTTCTAACCATACCTTACCATTCTAAACTAGTGAAATTTACTCCATGAACCCACATGTAAAACTTTTCATTTATTCCTGTGAAATTTCATCTTCTTAGATTTGCTCTGGTCAGTTCAGGTTCTGGTACTCCTCCCTCTCTCCTCCAGTACATTAGCTATCCCTCCCAGACTTTTTTGTCTCCATGCAAGTTAAAGTTTGAAATTCAAAATAGTACAGGGACAAGCACAGATCTCTGGGATATGATACCAAAGATATCTTGACTGGGCTAGGTGATCCCAAAAGAGAAGCCTTGACTCCATATAATGACAGCAGAGAGCACAGTTGATACATCTATTAGGGGGAAATATTTTTCTGACATAATTGCTCAGGGGGAAAATCATTCTGCTGTTTCAACATTGCTACCCACATCTGTGGGCACCAGCTGATTCACTGCCAAAATATTTAATCACTGCCTTGGAGACACTCCCATGGTTTTTATAAATTCACCATCAAAACTCCCCCAAACAGTTGAATTATTCAAATCTGGAACACAATTCTATTTTCAAAATGGGCAATTGGGCCCAGCTTCTCAGAAGATAAAGATCTACTCTGGCCGGTCTCCCTAGCAGTGTGGTGCAGTGGGAAGACACACGATTTGGAGTCAGAGGACCTGACCAAGGTCTGCCATCAACTGCTCGACCTTGGGCAACCTCCCTGAGCCTCAGTTTCCTTCTCTGTAAAATGAACGGTTTGGACTAGATGCATTTTGAGGTTCTTTTAAGCTTTAAATCTATGATCCTAAGCCAATTATCCTTTCTCAGCCTACATTTCTCCTCAGCAAAATGTGAGGCTGATGCTAGACAGCCTGGAATGAATGAATGAGTGAATGAATAAAAAAGTCTTAATTCAGTACCTACCATGGGCCAAACATTATGCTAAGCACTGGGCATAGAAAAAAACAAAGAAAGATAGAGCCTGGTCTCAAGGGGCTTACATTTTAATGAGGGGGGAGTGCAGAGAAAAAGAACCAAGAGAAAGGTCCAGCTGCAGGGCAAATGGAAAGGATTTGCAGTCCTTAGGATACAATGATTCCTCACAGATGCTAAGGAATATCCTTTAGCACCATTTCTCCTAAAGAAATGGTATTGATTTGTTGAACCATTTCACGGGGCCCAGTACACTGATGTTTCCTTCCAGATTTAAATTTATGATCTGGTGATATTAAGTCACCTCTCCTCTCCAGGCCTCAGTTTCCTCCTCTGTAACATGAAAGTTTGGATGATGTGACTCGGAGGTCCTTTCCAGCTCTTGATTTCAGATCCTTCCAGAGCTCATGCTCTATTGGCACAGCCTTGGAGAACCAGAGTCATCTCCAGGCCCCAGTGAGGCATTAGGGTAAGGCACTGGGGGAGGGGGCACAGATCAGATGAGATAAGATTTGTAAAGTGCTTACTTAGCATAGTGCCTGACACGGGGCAGACACTATATAACTGCTTATTCCCTTCCCCTCTTACTTGCTTCCCTCCCTCCCTCCCTTCCTTCCTTGCCAGTGCTAGGAGCATCGTAGGTGCTTATTCTGTGCTCCTTGATTGATTGATTGATTAATTGCTGACTGGGAAAGTCAATCTTCCCGGCACTGAACCAAGGTATCTCTCAGTAGTAATAACAAGCCATCCGTGATTCCTTGCACTGCTTGCTGATTTCTAGTTACATATGGTATTTCTATGTCCATCAGAAGATTTCCCAGTGAATTCTATGCTATTGAAATCTTCTCTAATCACTGCCTACATGTTTACCTCTTCTCTCTATCTAGGATAGGGACCTTGACTTTTGCTCTAGTGCGTAGCCCCATTCTGGGTGTGAGATAAGCACAGAAATCTTGCATCTAAGAACCAGAGCTCTCACGAGATCTTTGGACCCCTCAGAGATCAGCCCTTTCCAAGAGTTTTTTTTTTTTTTTGCTCTGGGCTCCAAATAATGAACTGACATTTAAAACAGATTGTGTACGTGACTGGTATTGGAATTTACTGACTTACTGAGTTCCATTATAGTCAGTCTCCACAGAATTTAAGTGGTGGGTCACCCAAAGGGCAATGAAATGGGGCTCATGAGTGGGCTGCGACACATTACCAATGAAAAATTCACAGAAAAAGCCACAGAGACCATGTCATCAATGAAATGTGCACCAGAAGACAAAATGAGCTGGTCATTAGTGAGAGTGATAGTTTAGGAAGAGCTGTTTCTGATTTGGGACCTTCACAAGGACAAGAGAGCTAGAGGAAAGCCATCTGCACGTTGGGTAGACTGCTCATAAAGGATTTCTGAGGAAGGAAAGAAGATTCACACAGGAGGAAAGGGTATCTGAAGGAGCAGAGCTCCTTGAGGGAGGCCCAATGAATGACATCCTAGAGCCTAGAACAGTTACTCAATTGATCAATCAACAAGTATTTATTAAGCACCCACTATGTTCCAGGTATACACATACAGTGAAATAGCCCCTGCCTTCCTGGAGCTTACATTCCATCGAGGAGACACCATTTTGCTGAAAAATAGATTCAAGAAGGGGCGGAGCCAAGATGGCGGAGGGAAAGCAGTGACTGTCTTGAGCTCTCCCCACACCCCTCCAAATACCCAAAAAAATGGATCTAAACAAATTCTAAAGCAGCAGAACCCACAGAAAAAAACAGAGTGAAACAAATTTCTAGCCCAAGATAACCTGGATGGTTGATCAGAAAGGTATATCGCACCAGGCTGGGAGAGGAGCGCAGTTTGGCATGGGCATGCAGGCCTCAGTGACCCTGGAGCAGGCCTCAGAGGACTGAATCACGGGCAGCTGTGGTGGTTTCTAGACTTCTCAACCTCTGAATGTCAGAGGCAACTTAGAAGGTCAGTGGGAAAAGTCTGTGACTGCGATGAGAGAAGAATTGGGTCTCAGCCTCAAGTCTCAAGCGCAGCCCGGGGCCGTGGCTTTTTCCTGAGCTTCCAGCCCACAGACTGAGGTGGAATCCAGTGGCTGATCAGAGGGGGATTGCAGGGATCTCTTTGCCAGTGCTGAGGCAGGAATCTCTTGCTCTGCCCATGCTTGGATCTGGGTCACAGTTCTGAGGGGCGTTCCTGGGGCAAGAAGGAACACTGGTGCAGTGGAGCTTGTTGTGGTGGTGGAGAGGAAATACCTCGCCCCTTATCATACCACCTTGGAAGAACTGAAAATTTACAGGTCCCTAGAAGTACCTCTGAAAACAGCTGTACAAACCCCCAAAGCTTGGGACAGTACACTCTTCACATTGGAAGCAGACTTTTACCTTAACAAAGAATTTAAAACTCAAGTATTTGGCTGGGATCATGAGTAAGCAGCACAAAAAGAGTCAGACTATATTATCTTACTTTGGTGACAAAGAAGATCAAAACATACAACCAGAAGAAGACAACAAGGCCAAAGCTCCTACATCCAAAGCCTCCAAAAAAAATATGAATCAGTCCCAAGCCTTGGAAGAGCTCAAAAGGGATTTTGAGAAGCAAGTAAGAGAAGTAGAGGAAAAACTAAGAATGATGCAAGAAAATCATGAAAAACAAGTCAACAGCTTGCTAAAGGAGACCCAAAAAAATACTGAAGAAAATAACACCTTAAAAAATAGCCTAACCCAAATGGCAAAAGAGGTCCAAAAAGCCAATGAGGAGAAGAATGCCCTAAAAAGCAAAATTGGCCAAATGGAAAAGGAAGTCCAAAAGATTACTGAAGAAAATACTTCCTTCGAAATTAGAATAGAGAAATTGGAAGCTAGTGACTTTATGAGAAATCAAGACACTGTAAAACAAATGCAAAAGAATGAAAAATTAGAAAACAATGTGAAATACCTCATTGGAAAAACAACTGACCTGGAAAATAGATCCAGGAGAGAGAATTTAAAAATTATTGGACTTTCTGAAAGCCATGATCAAAAAAAGAGCCTAGACATCATCTTTCAAGAAATGATCAAGGAAAACTGTCCTGACGTTTTAGAACCAGAGGGCAAAATAGAAATTGAAAGAATCCACTGGTCACCACCTGAAAGAGATCCCCAAAGGAAAACTCCTAGGAATATTGTAGCCAAATTCCAGAGTTCCCAGGTCAAGGAGAAAATATTACAAGCAGCCAGAAAGAAACAATTCAAGTATTATGTAAACACAATCAGGATAACACAAGATTTAGCTGCTTCTATATTAAGGGACCACAGGGCATGGAATATAATATTCTGGAGAGCAAAAGAGATAGTATTACAGCCAAGAATCACCTACTCAGCCAAACTGAGTATAATCCTGCAGGGGAAAAAATGGTCATTCAGTGAAATAGAGGACTTTCAAGTTTTCTTGATGAAAAGAGCAGAGCTGAATAGAAAATCTGATTTTCAAATACAAGACTCAAGTGGAACATGAAGAGGTAAACAGGAAAGAGAAAATCATAAGAGACTTATTATGGTTGAACTGTTTACATTCCTGCATGGAAAGATGATGTTTGTAACTCATGAGACCTTTGTCAGTATTAGGGTAGTTGAAGTGGAAAAAATTATATGTATGTATATATATAGATAGATAGATAGATAGATAGATAGATAGATAGATAGATAGATAGAGGGCACAGGGTGAGTTGAAAAAGAAGGGGTCATATCTGGAGCATAAAATTAAGGGGTGAGAGAGGAATATACTAGGAGAAAGAGAAAAGGAGAGGTAGAACAGGGTAAATTATCTCACAAAAAAAAAAAAACAAAACAGAAAAGAAAAGGCTCTTACAGTGGAGGGGAAATGGGGGAGGTGAGAGGGAATGAGTGAATCTTACTCTCATAGGATTTGACTTAAGGAGGGAATAACATACACACTCAATTGGGTATGGAAATCTGTCTTACCCTACAGGAAAATAGGGGGGAAGGGGACAAGAGAGTAGGGGAATGACAGAGAGGAGGGCAGATTGGGAAAGGGGGTAATCAGAAGCAAGTACTTCTGAGGAGGGTCGGGTTCAAAAGAAAGAATAGAATAAATGGGGGGATGGGATAGGATTAAGGGAAATAGAGTTAGTTTTCCACAGCATGTCTATTATGGAAGTGTTTTGCATAACTGCACATATATAACCTATATTTAGTTGCTTGCCTTATCAATGAGGGTGGATGAGGAGAGAGGAAGGGAGAAAATTTGGAACCCAAAGTTTTAAAAACACATGCTTAAAAAAAATGTTTTCACATGAAACTGGGAAATAAATACAGGAAATGGGGTACAGAAATCCATCCTGCCCTACAGGAAAATTGAAGGGGAAGGGTATAAGAGAAGGAGGGGAGAGATAGAAGGGAAGGCAGACTAAGGGAATGGGTATTCATAATGCATGCCATCTTGGGGGGGGGAGGGGTGAGATGGGGTGAAAATTTGGAACTCAAAATCTTGTGGAAATAAATGTTGAAAACAAAAAAATAAATAAAAATTACCATTAAAAAATGAAAAATAGATTCAAAATTACCACAAGGTGATTTGGGGGAGCACCTGGGGGGAGGAGAGTGTCAGATCAGGTAAAGCCCTGTATTGGAGTTTATGCTTGTGGTGACCTTTGAAACAAACCAGAGATTTTCAAGGGCTGAAGGGAGGAGAGTGGACATTCCCAGAAAAGAGGACAGCTAACCCAAAGCCACAAATGAACTGATGAATAAATGTTGGTTGACTTGAATGCAATCCAGTGAAGCATCAAAGCAGGATGATATAATCAATGCTGGACTGGGACCAGGAGACTGTCTCCCACCTGGCCCAGAAGTCTTATTCTGGGAAAGCCTAATTTCCCTCTAAGATACGCAATCAGGTCAAGTCCCCTCAACAAAGAGGTATCATGAATCTACCCCATTGTTTAAGGTGCCTTGAAGTTAATTACACCTAGTCCTTACCCTCAGAGAACAGCCTTCTTCAGAAGAAAACTGCAAATATTTTTTTTTTAAATTAGCTAACAACAAAACATTTACACGATGGTCCAAGATAAAAATTAAAAGGGCGTTGCAGGACTATATGTGACTAGTTGCCAAATGAAACATACAGACAAAACTATGAAAACATTTTGGGAAAAGATAGCTTGTCTGTCTCAGGGAAGGGTTTAATGCTCAGGGAGGGCTTTGCAAAGGAGATAGGCTTAGAGCTGACTGGGGAAATGTGCTTGTGATTTGGGCCAGCCTCAACAAACTCAAACTTTGAAATCTTTCTCATTTGTAAATGTGATCCTATTTGCTTCTCCACCTAAACTTCTTTGCCTTTTGAAACTATATGATAGAATAGAGAGTTAGCGTGGTATAAAGGTAGGAGAGCTGGCCTTGGAGTCAGGAAGACCTGGGTTTAAGTGCTTCCTTTTATACAAATACAACTGAACTAGTTTTCTTTCCCCTTAAACTTTCCCTGCCTCCTCTTACCTTCCCTTATTACTGTAGAGGGCAACACCATCTCCTGGTCCCTTAGGTTCACACCCAGGAGTCACCCCAGACTCCGAACTTTTTCACCTCCTGCATCCAATCTATTGTCAAGGCCAACTGATGCCACATTTGCAATAACTCTCCAAAATGCCCCTTTTTCTCCTCTCATCTCCTGATAGCCACCAAGCTGGTGGCACCAAAATCATCACCTCATTCCTAGACCACTACAACAGCTGTGGGAGGGGGGAGAGGAGGAGGGGTCTGCCTGCCTCAAGGCTTTCCCCACTCTCATCCACCTTCCATTGGGTTGTCAAAGTGATCTTTTTCTAAAGTGAAGGTCTAAACATATCACTGCCCTGCCCCCCATGTCCTACTCACTAAATTGCCTCCAGGACAAAATACAAAATCCTCTCCTCTTTGTTCAAAGTCCTTCAAAGGCAGCCTCATCCCATTCAGTGATGCTGGCCTCCTGGCTATTCCACCAGCAAAATACTCTCTCTTGACCTCAGGCATGGCTGCCCCCATGTCTGCAGTGCCCCCCTTCCTCATGTCTGCCTCCTGTCTGCTCCTGACTTCCTTCAAGGCCCAGCTATAATCACATCTTTTACAGAAAGCCTCCCCCAACCTTTCTCCATTGTTCTTAATTACCTTCCCCTTTTCCATCATTTTCCATTCATCCTGCATATAATTTGTACCTAGCTGTCTCCTTATTGTCTCCCCGATTGACGTGCGCTCCTCAGGGCAGGGCCTGTCTTTTGCCTCTTTGGTATCCCCAGCGCTCAGCACAGTGGCCGGCGCAGAGTAGGCAATTGATAAATATTTATTGACTGTATTGACTGACTGATATTGGCTATGTGATTGTGAACAACTCATTCAGTGTCACGGTCATCTACTCTATGGAAGTAACCCAAGGCTAACATAACTATTCCCTTTCCGGAAGCAACTGTGGTCCTCATTGCTATCCCAATCAAATCCAAATTCATCTCTCTGGCTTTTGAGACCCTCAATCAAAATGGTCTATCCTTTGCTTATTTATGTTTGTTCTACATTAATAAACATACACACACACACACACACACATATACACACAAACTCACACACATGCACATTTGCACACATTTCTTCAACAGAAAGAAGTGGTCCAGCCAGAAGAACTTACTCCATCCTAAGGAGCTACAAAGACCTGAGGGTGAAGGGTAATTGGAGGAAGGACAAACCCAGTTCATGGCAAAAGAAAAGTTGACTTCTTCCAGAGATGCTAAACTGAGGTCACTGAAAAGTGCGAAATGACCCACAGGCTCCGCTCTACTCTGCTGCCAACAGAGGCCCAGATAAATGGATGCTAATATTCTCTAGCTACAGCCCAGCTTAGAGGGCTATCATTCAGCAATAATGCTAAAGCTTCAATGCATACATTTTTTAATCGGCTTCAAGGATTCTATAGTCCAGTGATTTGGAAGGGAAAGGGCAGATCTGGTTATCAGTACAACCTAAATTAAAAAAAAAAAAGCTACTGTCTTTATTAGTTATCAAGATCTGATGAGCTGGTTGGTCATTTTTCAATCAAAAAAGAAAATAGTGTTTAAGAAACACATAAATTTGCAAGGCACCAAGTGAGGAAATGGAATGACGAGTCAGATAAGCAGCACACAGACAAGTCAAGCCAACCAGAGGAGTATGTGAAGGGAAGCTAGGGGTAATTGCCCTGGAGAGTAAACTCAAGATAGATTGTGAAGGGCTTGGATACCAAAGGAGTGTCTTTTGTCCTGGATTCAGGAAACGGCCATTGGAAGATTCTCTTCAGGCTTTGTGGGCCCTCTCCTAGTCAGTCAGCCAATATTGATTAAGTTCCTACTGCATGCCATGGCAGCTAGGTGGCACACTGGATAGAGCACCGGCCCTGAAGTCAGGAAGACCTGAGTTCAAATCTGGCCTCAGACCAAACACTTGACATTTACTAGCTGTGTGACCCTGGGCAAGTCACTTAGCCCTATTTGCTTCAGTTTCCTCAACTGTAAAATGATTTGGGAAAGGAATTGGCAAACCGCTCCGGTAGCTTGGCCAAGAAGACCCCAGATGGAGTCATGCAGAATTGGACATGACTGAAAAGACTGAAGAAGGAAAAAAAAAACTACATGTTAGTTCCCGTGCTAAGTACTAGAGACACATAGAAAGGGAAAAAACAATCCCTGCTCTCAAGCAACTAACAGTCAAATGCAGGAGACAACCTGTAGCTCCCTTGGGTGCCCCTCTCCCTTTCCCCTGATCCCTGCTGATACCTTTTGGTCACTTTCTGTGAATTAGAATGTTATTATCCTAACGGAGTAGATTGAGAAGTTAAAATATCTATTCAGAGCGAGGTGACAAACTTAGGAATGGCTAAGCCAGCCTTAGCCTGGTACAACAGGAGAGGGAGGGCTCCCATTTCATGTCAGAGACACTGTTTGCCCCCCAGCTTTCCTGGAGCCTCCTGTGGCGAAGCTGGGAAATGCTTTAAGAAGCTGCCATTTGTAATCAGGAGGAAGCATGCTGCGCTTGGAGCCAGAGGGTCTGAGTGGGACTTCCAACTTTGCCACATACCACTCTGCGACCTTAGGCGAGTCATTTTTCTTTTCAAGCTCTCAGTTTCCTTATTTGGAAAGTGAGGCCGACAGCCTCCAGAGTCTCTTCTGGTGCCGAATCTCTAATTTTGTGATTTATTTTTGTGTGTGACTTAAAGTCCTACGGGGCTGCAGCTTTCTCAACTCTAGAACGAGAGGCTTGGACTGGATGACACTGAGTCCAGCCCTAAGTGCTAGAAGACTCGAATTGCCCAGTGCTAGGGGCAGGCTGTCCTCTGGCCACTTACGGGGATGTCTACGGCTAGGGCACGTTCTGCAATCGGAGGCTTTTTCATGCTGCCCCGAGGAGCGCAATGTCCCACCTGAGATCTCGGGGGCCCCTTGTCTCTCTTAAAGGTAGCTCAGCTGCCACCTCCTGCAGGGACTTTTCTGAGCTCAGTTTGTTAAACTCATGGGCTCCAAACTCTAGTGCTAGAAGGTATCTCAGAGACCATCTAGTATAATACTCTTGGGTTTCGAATGAGCAAAGCAAGCAAAGTCACGTGCCCAAGATGACAAAGGGATTTGGGGACAAAGGCAGGATTTGAACCCAGGTCCTCAGATTTCAAGTCCCTTGTTCTGTCTGTCTGTCTGTCTGTCTGTCTCTCTCCTCTTCCTCCACTCTCTGTCTCTTTTTCTCCCCTCTGTCTCTCTCTCCCCTTCTCTCTGTCTCTCTTGCTGTCCCCCTTTCTTTCTCTTTCTTTGTCTCTCCATTATTTTCTATGCTTTGTATTTGGTTACTTGTGTGTATGATCTAGCTCCTACCTTGTAGTCAAATGAAAGTTTCTTGGAGGCAAGGGCTGGTTTGGATCCCCTGAATCCATCACAGTGCCTTGCTTATAGCAGGCAGTTGATAAATATATGTTGCATTGAATTGAAGGGACATGAGCATAGAGCATGTGCTCTAAGCCCCTCATTTTACTGAGGAGGTACCTGAGCCTCAGAGAAAGGAGGTGACTTGCTCATGGTCACATAGCAAAGTGATGACAGAATCAGGAGGAGGGCCTCCTAAGCCCCAGCCCAGCCGTCTTGCCTCTTAAGCTGGTGCTCCCCTCAAAGTGCTTTTCATGTCTCTGGAGCCCAGATCCTCAGGATAGGATGTGGCGAAATGACTAATCCTACAGCCGGGAGATGTAAGAGAGTGGCACCAGGCCCAGGAGCTGACTCAGCTCATACAGAGAAGACCACATCCTGCCATCTAATTCTGTTTTTCATTAACAGAATGTTTTATATGTTCAAAGAGTAGAGGAGACATTAATTGCAATCTCACAGCCAGGGCAAGACGTTTTAAAGATGAGGGAGAGGACATGCATTTGGAGGTCACTCCAGGCCAATGAGCAAGTCTGTGCTGGAGGAGAGATCAGAGCTCCTTCTGCTGACTGTGGGGCCATGGCCATAGCCTCCTGAAGGCGTTAGCTTCCTCACCACATGCCAAGTAGTTTGTAGTGACCTTCTTTCAGAAAGCACCCGGACTCTGTCTTGGAGAGCTGATATTAGGTGACCCCCAGCCCTCAAAGCTGGTTTAGGCCATTCCCCACTATATCCCAGGAATACATTCACTCTGCCGATCAACTAACAAGGAATTAGTGAGTGGTCCTGTGGCAGGTACTTCACTAGATACTGGGAATACAAAGACAAAAATGAAACAGCCCCTGCCTCCATGGGCTTACATTCTAAGCCAGTTGATACCATATGGGAATAGGATTTTGAACTGAAAATATGACAAAGAAACCCCTGACTCCGCAGGTATACCTCTAAAGCTCTTAGGGACATATGTAGCTAGCTGACCTCTGGGACATGACTTGCCTCAGTGAGTGAGAGGTTATAGACTCCAGAATCTATAAAAGCAGCATTCGGACATTTTCTATTTACTTATGTGTCTGTTTTTGCCTTTCTTTGAATCTCTGTTGCTTAGTACGGTGTCTGGCACACAGTGGATACTTAATAAATGCTTGTTGACTTCCTCAAGATCAGTCACCAATTAACTTAGTATCTCCTGCACACTGTTGATTGACTCAGCAGTTAGTACCCCATTAGCAATTCAACCAGTTAGCTCTTCAATAGCCGGAATATTCAATTGATGTCAATTAGCTTTTACAAAGGGATATTGACTGAAAACACATAGCAAGAACATAAGCACAAGCAGATCACTCCCAAACCAGGGGCACTCCACCCCCTTGGCCACTGGGGAGATTGGGCTGAAACTTAACTCGGGTGCTACCAAACATTCACCCCACCAAACTCCTTTCTGCTCACTTCACTGTTCCATGTTGCCTCTAACCTCAGAATGTTTGGAGCCAGGAAGGTCTGGATGAAAATCCTGCATTCCATATCTCCTACCTATGTGACCCTGGATAAGTCATTCAGCATTGCTTGGCTCCACATCATGTACCCCAAGACCCTTATTGTAATATAGCCCAGCCCCTCATTGTAATATTCATTTTCTTATTACTTGACCCATCAGAGTTGACTGCCATCCCTTGGGAACACCTACTCTTCAAAGGGCATATAAAGTGTGACCCTCCCACCATGAAGGATCTGTGATCTAAGAGATGGCCAAATGACCACCCTTTTATTAATAAACATGCTGGCATTATTAATAATATGATTAAATTACCCAGAAACTAGATTTTTTGAACTTTTTATCTTGACCTTAACTTCACAATGCTAAGGAACATGTAATTTAGGGCTCAAGTATGGAAATGCCAAAGAGGAGGAGATGTCTGGTATCCCTCTTGTACATTCAACATTAGATTGCCCTTTAAAAACCCAAGATACTAGCAAAACCTACTTTCTCACACCGTCTGAATTCTTTATGAAGGGCTGGATCGAACAGCCCAAGTTCTATTTCATAGTAAGTTTGAGAAAATAAATTATAACAATACAAGCCCTAATAGAATGCACAGCTTCCCTTGCTTAGCAAGCCACTTTTCTGTGCTCAATGATAAGGACAGAAATTAAAGGAGAACTTAATTTTGCTTTAAGTGGGAGCAGACACACTGAAGCTTTAATAACTCCAGAGTCAGCCTGGAGCAGATTAGATTTCGCTGCCTCCTCCCTTCAGAGAAGCTAATAGCAGACTGTATTTCTGTCATTAATTCATGCCTTTTGGCCCTTTTGCCTTTTTATCCCTCTGCCTCAAGGAGGAGGCATCATTAGCCCTGCTGTGGATGACTGCCCCAAGTCCAGACAGATTCATTGCAAGCTTAAAGGTCATGGACCAAAGAGCCAGGCTTCAAACAGACGGGAGGAATCTAAGATGGGGCCTGAGTCTCTAGGTGGTGGGTGGAGAGGGGGGGCAAGAAAGAGAAGACAGTATGTCCCATATTCGGTTGTCATGGCTTTGTGAAATTTGGAAATTAGTGCCACAAGAAGCCCAATTAATAGCTCCTGGAAAAGGTGGGTAGACCCTAGAAAAATCTATACTCATTTGGGGGTCTCTCCCAGCCCATCTTTCGATGCCCTGCTTCCAGCTCCTAGTTTTCCATCTCCTGCTTGTCAAGTCATTTAAGTTTAGATTTCTCTCAACTTATTCCTCCGGGGTTGTTCCTGATCATGACTAAAGCCAGGGGTCCCCCACTATCATCCAAGGAGGCATTGCTTTTCATTTCCTGGAAATCATGAGCTCACTAGCAGGAATGGAAGCATATCTTGACAGGAAACAAACTTCATAATGATCAGAGCTGTCCCAAGGTAGACTGGGCTGCCTCTAGATGGGTGATGGACTCCCCCTCCCTGGAGAAGTTCAAGTGGAGGCCAGATGCCTACCACTTGTCAAGGATGTTACAGTGGAAATTCCCTCCACATATGAGTTGGAGAAGATCCTACAGAAGTCCCTTCCAACTCTCAAATCCTGTGATTCTGTGACAGCAAAGGCCCTGAGTGTTGGGAAAATACAGCTGTTTTACAGTTTTATTCTGAAGCTTCTCATTGGTGTAGAGGAGGGATCCTAGAAATTAGAGAAAACAAACAGTAAAGAGGGAACATGGGAGGGACTCAGTGAGATTTACCAGTCAACTAGTTGGGTGATCTACCAAGACAGGTTTCAAGCATCCCTGAATAATCCTGCTGCTTGAGGACCCCAAGCTGAAGGGGTTAATCCTTCCAATGACATTTTTAGCTTAATGGAAGATTCTTAAGTACCACTATGCCTGCAATATCCAAATAAATAAATCTCTAATGGTAGAATTTTAGTGTAAGAGATTTGAAAGGGAGATAGATTCCTTCCCGTCATCTTTCAAAATTGTAGGTAGTCACCTTCCCTAGCTGCTAATAAGGCTAGCCTGCAAGGAAATAAATTTCCCCATTTTTCAAGACAGATAACAGGATTGCACAACAAACTGAGTCCTGACTGAGGTTCAATCCCAGTTCTGGTACTTCCTGCCTAAGGGATTTTGAGGAACTCATTTAACTTCACTGAGCCTCATTTTACTAATCTGTATAATGCGGGAGTTGAATGAGAAGACGGATCACTTTTATGCCATCTAAACTCCATGACACTCTATATGCGAAATATCTTGCACCATGAGCTAATGTCTAACATTATCCTAAACCTTTGCTAATTCACTATATTAAATTTTGTAATGGAGTGGAGTGGGGAAAGCTCTGGGTTATCAGTGAAGAAGCCCGTGTCCTGGTCCTTCCTGCCGTAAATGAGTCATCTGACCTTAAGAAAGTTACCTTCTCTTTGACTCAGTTTCCTCATTTTGCCTAGGCTTCCCCTAAGGAAGCTCTTGACTATCGCCAAACTTGTGTCTAGGTGCTTAAGAAGTAGGTGCTTCTTGCTTGATGGATAGATTCAACTTCCCAATTCATTTAAGAAAAAACAAATCTTGGTACTGAAGCTCTTGTATTTAATGGATGATCTTTTGCCATTGGTATCCCACTAAGCTTTGAACATTAATCAGTCCTTAGGACTAATAAAAGGTGTTAAGTAATAATTCTGGTGTTAAGCAATTAATTCAGCTGAATATTCAATACTAACATGAGTCTGTTGGTAATTCCACTAAAATGGGACGTAGATGCCCATTCTGGGATTTCCTGGCCAAAACCTGGTGTTCTCACTCCTTGGACAATTTACGTGAGCATCAAGTGTCAATCAATGCTATAAGATGCCTTTTTGCAAAGTAAGTTGTTGAATAGTTCGAATTAAGTAAGAGCTCTTAAGGAATCATCTGGAGATTCACCATTCTCATACAAGTTCCTGGAAATTGCCCTTTATGACTGAACATAAACCCAGTCACTCTAAGTTAAAAAAGCTTGAAGATAAAATCTTATATTAAAAAGGAATACACTAAAGGTCTAGAGTAGCCATGAGGTAGAAAGGGATGAACTAAGAGTCAGAAGACTTGGGTTCAAATCCATCCTCTGTCATTTACCACCTGTGGGATCAGGGACAAGTCACTTTGTCTCCCTTGTAGTCAATAATAATCAATAAACACTTGATAAGCACCTACTATGTATTAGACACTATTCTAAGAACTGGGATACAAATACAACAAAGACAGATAGCCCCTACCCTCATGGAGCTTGGAATCTGATGAGGCAAAACCACACACAAATATGGGATGTGGGGGGAAGGTACCTAGTGCAAGGTCTGGGTAAGAGGCCAAAAAACCCCAAAATGAGTGCAGCTGGGTGGGAATGAGGCCACTTCAGAGGAGAGGTCTCTTCTGTCCCCTCTCCTTCAATCAGAGTGTACTGATGAGGTGTGAGTAACAAGGTCGATGGGATCTTGTATAAGAATGAGATTTCCCTGTGAGTTGGCTGGAAGCATGAGGGAGAAGTCACAGAATTTCAAAATGGGTGTGGCTGGGTGGGAAATGAAGAGATGACAGAGGAGATGCTTATCCATGGAGAAGATTGGACTTGATGGCTTTGAAGAGCCTTCTAGTGATAACATCTCTGATCTTACTCATCCCAGTGGGTGAAGTCACCCAATGAAATGTCCCAACAGCCCCCATTGGTCAACTCTGCATTAAGTGACTTCAGCTGTTGGAACAGAAAGAGATCAAATGGTCAAGCAAGGTGGGGCAAGGGGAGAGATCCACTTTGTTTTTTATTAATGTCAAGCCACCACAGGAGTTTTCTCCTTATGGTTGTTTTTCATATGTTTCAGCATAATTGCAATACGGCCAGGTGGAGGGAGTAGAGCATGTGCTTGGAATGGAATTCTGAAAAGAGGCATATTTGGGGGCATGCGGTTTAGAGAGATTCTGGGAATCCTCTCTGGGGACTGTGGAATGCTCACTTCCCCCAATGGCTAGAGAGGAGTAAGGTATTAGAACGAATGGAATGACAAGAGCTTCGCATCGGAGAAAGACCAAGGATGAGGACTGAGAAAGGGCCATTGGGTTTGATAATTAAGAGAACAATGGGAACTTGGCAGAGTGTAGTTTCAGGTGGAATGACGAAGTAAGAAGCTAGATTATAAAGAGTTGGTTTAGGACTCAGTGAGAAGAGAGGAAGTAGAAGCAAAGAGTAAAGACCCACCAACACAGACACACACCTCTACACACACACACACACACACACACACACCTTTACACACACACACACAGACACCTCTACACACACCTCTACACACACACACACACACACACACACACACACACACACACACACACACGAGACTGAGAAAAAGGAGGCCATCCACTTCTCAGTTCCATTCTAATTCTAAATCTATGACTGTATGACCCTACAAACATCTAAGCAGATTTCTGTCTTAACTTACTGTGAACTTATTATTAGCTTATTGTCCTTATTTAAGAACTGAGTATTCACAGTTCTACCGAATGATTGTTATGATAGTGAAGGTTTGGGGGAGGAGGGTTGTGGTAGATCAGTGAGATTGGAATCCTGGTTTTCCTGGTTTGGAGTCGGGAAGACCTGAATTCCAATCTCACCTAGACACTTACTGTGCTGCTTTTACTCTCTCCATCGTCCCCACCTGTTCCTTTCTTTGAAACTGGGACTCTGACCTTGGGCCCCATGGTAAGCTTGCACCTCTGTTTGACCTAATCTAGACCTCCACTTCACTTCCCAGGCACAGTTTCCGATCATGCCCCACCCTTCTTCCCAGTCTGTGATCTCTTCCCCATTCTAATGAAAGATCCGTGAGGGCAGTGACTAATGTGCTTTCTTGTGTTTGTGTCCCCAGAGCACTTAGAATACTGTACCCCTTTAATGAACTCTCTATCTATCCTTCTACCATCCATCTCTCCACTCCATTACTCCTCTCTCCACATGGCCTAAAAGGAAGCCACTCACCACTAGTTGAGCCTTCATTTCAGGGAGAGGCTTCGGGTCATGAAAAACATTGCCAAGCTTTCAGAAGTTAAACCAGCCCATATTTCTCTTGTTCAACTCTGGAGCCAAGCTATTTTTCATCCACAATAATAGTACAAGATATATACGTACTGAAGGTCCAACCCGATGTGTTGTTCTTTAAGTTTACAATGGGCTGGATTCTTTTGAATTATTATGTAGTACATTTACAAGGCACTGATATCTTCCAGGGCTTGATCTATTGGCCCAATATCATCCACCACCATAAGCAGCTGATGGACCTCACCATATATGATGTGGGGTCAGGGATTTAACAAAGGGCAAACAGAGGCAATTATACGAGTGAGAGATCCTTTATTAACAAGGCATCCAACCTCATAATAGAGGGGTCTCATTGGCTGGCTTCCATTTTGTGCCAAAAGAACAAATAAAGTTTTCCTCATTTGTGAAATGGGGATGATAATAGCCCCTGCCTTCCAAGGTTGTTGTGAGGATAAAAACAGATCATATTTGTAAGTACCTTGCAAATTTCCCAAAGCTGTATGTTGTTACTGTTGTTTAAGCACTTCTATCATATCCAACTCTTCATGACCCCATTTGGGGTCTTCTTGCCAAAAATTCTAGTGCAGTTTGACATTTCCTTCTCTGGCTCATTTTACAGATAAGGAAACTGAGGCCAATAGGGTTCAAGTGACTTGCCTAGGGTCACACAGCTAATAAATTTCTGAGGCTAGATTTGAATTCAGGGAGATGAGTCTTCCTGATTCCAGAACCAGCACTCTATCCACTATACCACCTTGCTGCCCTGAATGCTACACGAATAATAATAATAATTATCAATAGTAATAAACATTATTATTATTATTTCTAGTGTCCTATCTTGTATGATATCAACATTCACATGGAAGACACGCTGTAGCAGCAGAACCTGTGAGACTGTTTTACTTTCTTGAATTGTGTGTTTCTTTGAGAGTCAAAAAAGAATCAAGACAGTGGGATGATTCATTCTCTACCCCAACAATCCTTGCCTCTCTAAAATGAGGATAACAATGCCAGTGTTTGCTCCACCCCTAGTCTTATTGGCAGGATCAAATGAGGTAATGCATATAAAGTGATGTGTAGCCAGGCATTGAGCACCTGAATGGTTCTGGATCAGCATGGAACTGCATTGATTTCTACACTGGGTTTTCTTTAGCAATTCACAAGATGCTGGTAACATGAGAGTAGAAGAAGTGGTTTCAGTGGTGTGTTTGATGGAGGACTCTACTTGTGTCTTCTTTCCCTTTCCAGCAATCACAAAGCAATTGCATCAAAGACAAACCCCCATTCTAACTCTGCCCCTCCCATATTGGGAGCTAAACAAATTACCTTCCCAAGACACATCATTCTCTTATTCAAAAAACAGTGTTTCTGGGACAAGGCACAAGTTCTTCTATTTGGCATTCAAGGCTCTATGTAATCTGGATCGAATTTACTTTCGTAACTTTATCTCACATTGATCCATTGGGTACAGCACTCTGCATTCTAGTCACACTGAATCCCATTACTGTGTCCTGTTCTCATCCTTCCGTAACATATCTCTTTACATTCCTGTAGTCTGGAATGGAATGTTTCTTTTTTTTCCTCCTTTTGCAAACCATCTCTTCCTTCAAGGCTCATTTCAGGAGCCACCTCCTTTCAATGGTTCCTACCACTCCATCACATCCAATGGAATTGAAAATGATATTGTCCTAGTGCAGCTAAGTGATGCATTGGATATAGCACTGGCCCTGGAGTCAGGAGGACCTGAGTTGAAATCCAGCCTCAGACACATAACACTAGCTGTGTGACTCTGGGCAAGTCACTTAACTCTAGTAGCCCCAACAAAAAAAGTTTATCATCCTCCTTTAAGGCTCACTCTGCTTGGATATCTCCTTTTGCCCTCATCCTAGTCTTTCTGGTTTCACAGTGTGTAGAATAGGAGTCAGTATACCTGGAGATAGGTGAAAGGTGAGAGTTATCAAAGGTAGTAAGGAGTTTTGGAGCCTTGGCGCCTGGGAGTGTAATGGGACCATCCTTCAGGAGAGAAGTTGGGAGCAGGGGGCAACTTTATGGGGAAAATGTTAGGTTCAATATGGGAGGTGCTGAATTTGAGATCCTAGGAGGAGCTGTCCATCAGACAGTTTAAGATGTAGGACTGGCATGCAAGAAAAGGGTTAGGGATTCAAATTCAGACCTCACATCATCTATACAGAAGTGATCATTGATTCA
>NW_020952679.1:1305445-1342087 GCF_900497805.2 Vombatus ursinus
ACCTCACATCATCTATACAGAAGTGATCATTGATTCATGAGAGCAGATGAAATCAGGAAGGGAGAGTACCAAACAAAGTGAGCCCAGAACAAAGCCTTTGGTGATACCATAATTTGGGAAGTAGATAGTGAATGATGACTAAGCTAAGAATACTGGGAAAAATAATTTGGCAGGATGAGGGATGAACCAAGAGAAATTAGTGATGCAAATCTAAGGGAGAAGAAAGTGTCTAGGAAGGGTGGTTGTCACCAATACTGCCAAATGCTACAGAGAAGCTAAGAACGATGAAGATTGAGAAGACTGTCAGAATCATAGGATCACAGGAACATAGTGTCATTGACCTTGTTGTGAGAGGGAGTTTAGATCCCATCAAGTTGAACCTTCTCATTTTACACATGAGGAAACTGAGGCACCTAGAGGCTTAATGACTTACCCAAGGTGATGCAGCTAGTAAGGATAGAATAAATTGGGAGATGCTTGTAAATGTTATCTTCTCCAAAGTTCTGTTTAGGAGGTTTGTGTGAAGAAGCCTCTTTTCTACATGGAGACAAAGGAGATTGGAGGTGGGAAGGCACATTCAGTTCTATAGGCATAATGCACTCCATCTTCCTCCTCACTACCTGAGTACCAGCTGTCACCCATGCTTGGCTCCACCTGGCTGCATTTTGGACTTCTCCATCATGTCCTCAGAAACCTCATCATCCTGCAAGATCAAATCAGCCTTGTTGTTACCCTCTGCCCCTCTCATTGAAGGGCAGGAGTGGAGAGCTCCTCCCATATCTCTTAGGAAGATGCCCAAGTCAGCTATCTCATCATTTCCTACCTGTCTGCAGCCTTTGTATTTCTCCATCATGCCCCGAGCTGGATACCTTCTCTGCCACCCCACCTGCCCTATCAGCTTTCTTTTTTTGTATGTGTTATCTTTCCCCATTAGACTGACCAGAACGTTCTAGTCAGTCAATAAACATTTATTAAGTGACTCCTATGTACTAGTCATTGTGACTGGCACATAGTAGGCACTGAATAAATGTTGATTGAAGCAGTAGAATGTGTTCTGTCCTCTTTTCTGCCTCTTCAAACACCCAATAGTGTTTAATGCTCAGCTCAAGTATTACCTCCCATAGGAAGGCTTTCCTCAACTTCCCAGTTGTTACTGCTGATGCCCTATCCCCTTGCCCTTATTATGTGATTACCATGGATGGATCTATGTATATGTTATTTCTCTCCAGTATAATAATTATAATAATAGCTGATATTTCTATTGTGCTTTAAGATCTACAAAGCCCTTTACATTTATTATCTTACTTGATTCTCACACCCCTCCCCCAAGTTAAGTGCTAGTATCATCTCCATCCATCTTATAGATAAGGAAATTCAGGCTGAGAGGGTTTCAAGTGACTAGGAGTGTGGGAGGCAGGATTGAAATGTGTGCCCCAAAGACCAAGTACAGTCCCCATCCTATGACAACAGCCAGCTGCTTCTAAAATGGCGGACCCTTGTGAGCTGGTTCTGTGTCCTTGTCTTTGTAGCCTTAGCCTCTCTCACAGGCCTGGGACACGGGAGGATTTTAGCACATGTTGAAAAATCAAATAAGATTGTATTGCACTGGATTGGTTTGGCTTGCTGTGGTTTGACTTGGATTGGATCACGCTGCATTGAATTATCCTAGCTTGTAAGAGGGTTGTATAAGGAAAAATACATTCAGTGCCCTGAGATAGTCTCTGCTTTCTGGCATTGGGAGTAGTCTTTGACATGTACTTCCTGGAACTCTCAATAGTAATTCCCATGTCTGATCTCATAGTACTCTGCACTTATTCCTCATTTATTTCCCTACATATCACCTTTACCTGTGCATAAGCCTCATCCCTTCTAGACTGTTTTCAACCCATTTGACTGTGAGCCTCTTAAATGCAGGGATAACCACTCCTTGATGCATAGCTATTCCACTCTTAATACATATTAAATAAATGTTTATTGAATGAATAAAATAAAATGACAATATATACTTGGATAGTTCTTTGAAAAACTTTTGCACTCATAGCCTTATTTGATTCTCAAAACAACCGCATCTTGTAGGCAGGATAGATACTATTGCACCCATTTTATGGATTCATAAAATAAGGCTGCAAGAGATCAAGGGACTTGCCAATAGTCAATAGCTGGCACCTAGGAAGTCAACCAAAAAATCCAGGTCATATCCATCCTATTTCAGAACTATACACAGCTTTTGTGGTAGATAATAGTGAACCAGTTAGTTTCAAATAAGTCAGAAATTAGAATTCAGTTAGAAAGATCTTTGAATTGAAGATTCTTATCCATATCTTTGAAATTCTCCAACCCTCCAACTTCAGACAGTATTAATCCTGTTACCTAAGCCCTGTGAGGGTTAGCATTGGCATTTTCTAAATAGCTGAAGCATATGGCATTTGCTATTTCTTCATCTAGATGAGCATTAACTATCCCAACAGCTGGTGCTCACATATCTTCTCTTCCAGGATAATTCTATAGCCTAATGGCTTTTGCAGATAGGATCTTCCCCTGGCATTTAGCTTTAATTACCATAGATTTTCTTTAATTTTATTTAATTACTCCTGTTTTAAGTCTCACTGTACCATGCTATTCGCTTTGGGCTTTAAAATCTTCCTACGTGGTTATTATCTCCCCTTGAAGCCTTCCTTTTGCCAAAAATCATGGACTGAAGGACTTATTGTTAAAAAATAACAACAAAAACCAAAGATTTTATCATCTAAGTCACTGCACTTATCCAGTTTATCACTGAGACTTATAAAATAGTTGTTGTGTGTGTGTGCAAACCAGTGAATTCATTTTTTTATTTTTCACATATATTTCCTATAAACTGGCATTATTAGATGTCCTCAAGTGATTGACTACAATGTCCTCCTGAGCTCATGATAATGACATTACAATATTTAGTGTGATATAAGGTAGCATTATAAGATGTAGAGGGACCAGGACAAGGGGACTGATTAGCCAGCTTCCTCTATCCAGGCTAGATCCCATCTGAAAGATTGTGGCCAGCTGTGGGGGGCCATACTTTACTACTGATATTGACTAACTTTAGTGGATCCAGAAGAAGGTACCCAGAAGCATTTTGAGGCCATGCCATATAAGGATGAATTGAAATGAAGTATATATGAACATAGATGGGACATGATTATTATCGAATTAGAATGTGAGCCCCTTGAGAGCAGAGAATGTCTTAATTTTCTGTTTATACTAATTTTCTGTGCTGAGTACAGTTCTGTACACTTTGTAAGTGCTTAATAAATAAGTCACTCGTTCATTCATTTATTCATGATGAGTTATCATTTATGGATGGAGCATCGTCTGATGGACAAAGTACTGATTTTGGGATCAAAAGAGTTGGCTTCAAATATTAGCTCGGCAACTTACTGCCTACATGACCAAGGGAGAGTCATTTGCCTTCCCTGGGTCCTAGTGTTCCTGTGAAATGAGAGGGCATGAATCAGAGGTACCTTCCAGCTCTAAATCAATGGTCATCCTCTGGGCCTATGCAATACTTCTAGGATTGTCTTTTGATAGAGAAATCAATCTTGTCTGGTCCTCCTCAGAAGGGCAAAATTGTTGCTGAGGAAAATTAGCCCTCCAAAAGCTTGAATGGCCAAGTACCAGCAGGGTCTGGGGATTTGTTAGACCACCCACAACTTTCTGAAGGGACTGGGACATAATGAAGATATCAGACTTTACTCTGGATGAGGGTTGCAGAAGCCTATGGTGTCTGTCACATTCTGACTTACGGAGCGAATGCCACATTATACAGCAGACATAATGTTGAATTTGGAGTTCAGAGACTTGAGACAAATCCTGACTTCCTCTTAGCCAACCAAGTTATTAAAGATGTACCATGAGTCCAGAACTATGTTAGGGGGTCACTGAAGATACAAAGAAAGCCCAAAGACACTTTATGTACTCAAGGAGTTCCCAGTCTAATGAGGGCGACATGTAAACAACTCTGTTTAAACAAGATATACTTAGGAAAATTGGAAATAATGAACAGAAGGAAGACACTAGAACTCAGAGGGATAGAAAAAGATTTCCTATAGAAAGTGGGACTTCAGTTAGGACTTCAAGGAAATTAGGGAAGTCAGAAGGCAGAAACAAGGAGAGAGAGAATTCCATGCAGAAGAGACAGCCAGTGAAAATGCCTGAAGGTAGGAGATGAGTGTTTTGCTTGAGGAACAGCAAAGTCAGTTTCATTGATCACAAAGTACATTGGGAGTAGGGTATGAGATGAAAGAAGACTGGAAAGGTTGAAGGGGGCAGGTAATAAAGGACTTTGAAAACCAAACAGAGGATTTTATTTGTGATGTTGAAGGCAATAGGGCATCACTGGAGTTTATTGAGTAGGGGAATTTCATGGTCAGATCTGTGCTTTAAGAAGGTCACTTTGGCAGCTGAATGGAAGATGAGCTAGAGTGGGGAGTTACCTATAGCAAGGATACCAACCAGTCAGCAACTGCAATAATTTGAGTGTGAGATGTTGCTTACCAGCCCTATGACCTTGGGCAAGTCTCTTTACTCACTTTGGTCTCTGTTTCTCATCTGTAAAATGAAGGTATTGGACTAGAAATCTTCTAATGACCCTTCTGGTCTTAAATCTATGATCTTATCACAGGTAGCCACTGTCTTCAACTTTCTTCAGGTAAAAACTACAGGAGCATTTGACCAAGAATCCCACAAGATAAGCAGGCATGGAATAGATTTTGATCTGCACTTGTGGAGGGAGTAGCCCCACTAAAAACAGCAATAAGATCACAGGTCCAATATAGGTTGGGAATCTATATATTGTCAGATGTGTACAGCTTTTACCTGTCTCCCAAGGCTCCACACTCAGAAGATGCTGGTTGCTGCCCACAACTACCTTGTTAGGAAGGTGACATAGATATTATACCCATTGTACAGATACAGAAACTTAGTCTTATGGAAGAGAAGTGATTTGCCCAAGACAATATGGCTGAAAGTGAGATGACTCACAACAAAACTCCCAATGTCTTAACCCATATCCCAGTGACATTTTCACTCCCTTGCCCTAAGTTTTCCCATCTCACTATAATTTAAGCCACCAATTGTCAGCAGCCCTTTAAGGGCTTGTAAACCAATCTGTACACTGAAAACATGTTCAGGATGATTCTGGCTTTTATTTCTCCGACACAATGTTCCTCATAGCCTCCAAAGCACTGCAAATATTTTACCACATGAACATAATAAAGGGTCTATTTCATTTAATGGAAATCTTGGAATTGTTTCTGTGTTTAATTCTGAGCAAACTCAAGTAAAAATGACTTGAATATCATAAATGATGACAGTAACATATAACTGGTATATATATTGTTGGGTGAGGTAAATTCTCTCATGTATAATGAATCTGTCCCCTCTTTTTTACTATAGCAGTCATATTGGATGGATACCAGTTTAGGTCATCATCACCTTTCTGGGTAAAGTGTTGGGCCTGGAGTCAGGAAGACTCTATTCCCTGAGTTCAAATCTGGCTTCAGACACTTACTAGCTGTGTGACCCTGGACAAGTGACTTAATCCTGTTGGCCTCAGTTTCTGACGTTATTTGACAATAATGACAAAACAGTTACAAGCAAAGTCTCAAAGAAAAATGTGAATTGAAGACAAATCCACCAAGACTTCCTGGAAGAGTTAGAAAGTGATTTTCAAAATGAAATAAAAGTGGTAGAGGAAAAATGAGGTAAAGAAATGAAAATGAAGGTTATAAAAAGACAGTTAACAGCTTGGTTAAAAGAGACACAAAAATACTGGAAAAAAATACCTCTTAAAAATAAATTGACCAAATGGTAAAATATTAAGACCTTTCTCATTTAAAATGAGATGGAGAAGGAAATGGCAAACTACTCCTGTATTTCTGCCAAGAAAACCCCAAATGGGGTCACAAAGAGTCAGACATTACTGAAATGACTGAACAAAAATTACAATAAATTATTTTTGAAAAATTTTTGATTTTTAAATTTTTCATCACCTAAATATCCTCCTGTATATCTTCCTGTGAAGAAATTCTATTTAACAAAGAAAAATGAAAAAGAGAAAAAATGATTAGTGCAATAGCCAAAAATTTTGCCAGTGTATTCATTGTTCCAAATTCATGGACCCACCACCTCTGCAAAAGAATTTGAGGAGGTGTCTTCTCAGATCTCTTCTTTAGGGCCAACCATGTTCTTTGTAATTTTACAATACTTATTTTAAATTGTTTTGTGATTGTTATTGTTTTTTTAAGGTGTTGAAGTCATTTGGTACAGCATTTTCTTGGCTTTGTTTACTCCTCTTCCCCATTTATTAGGTCTTTCCATACTTCTTCACATTCATCATACTGATAATTTCTGACAGCAGAGTAATATTCTATTAAGTTCATGTGCCACAATTTCTTTAAGTACTCCCCAATTGATGGAATCTGCTTTGTTTCCAGTTCTTCGCTACCCCACCCCCACCCCACACCACATGCTGCTATCAGTATCTTGGTGTTTATGTAACATTTGTTTTTGTCACTGGTTTCTTTGGCTTATAAACTTAGCATTAGAATTTCCTGATCAAAGGGTGTAGACATTTTAGCCATTTTATTTGTATAATCCCAAATTGCTTTCCCCAACGAATGCATTAAATCATAGCTCCACCAGCAATGCATTACCGTGCTTATCTTTCCACAATCTCTCCAATGTTGACTTTTCCCATCTTTCACGTCTTTGCCAGTTTGCAGACTGTGAGGTGAAACCTCAGGGTTGTTTTGATTTACGTTTCTCTTATTTAGGGCGATAAAACATTTATTAAATGCTTTCTATGTTCCAAGCAATGGGGATATTAAAGGAAGAAAACAATATGGTCTTGACTCTCAGGAAGCTTATAAAGGTTCCCAAAGTTTAATTTTTTTTTTAATTTGCTAAAGCTTAGAACTGCACTAAAACTACAGGACAGGCTATATTCTAATAAAAAGAAAACAGGAAAAGGAGGTGGAAAGGAGAGCTGGGCTTAGCCTAGAAAAGGATGGGAGGTCAGTGGGTGAGTGGTACTGGACAGAGAGGACACTGGAATGAGAGTGAGCAGCATGGCTGGGTTTTCTCATGATATGGTGGTTGTAGTAATAGATTCACAAATCATTTCTGCATTTGGAACTTTTTTTAAGGTTGTTCATTGGAATTGTTAGTCTGTAAGTTTGATAGTTTGTAATTCTTTTGAGAACTGTTTGTCTATCTTCTTTGACTACTGCTTTTGGAGAATGGCTTTTGGAGACACATGCATGCAAGTATATGTATGCATGTATGTGCTTGTGTGCATTGTTTATCTATGTGTATGCATGTATGCATGTCTGTCTTATCTTGTTTACCAAACTGTTATCTGAGAAATTCAATACAATGTTGCTTTTTATGCCATCCTATTGCTTCTCTTCTTATTCTACACTTATTAATTTTATTTGTTCAAAAGTTTTGGCATGGTGGATATAGCTCTGGGTTTGGAGTCAGGATGACCTGAATTCAAATGCAGCCTCAGACACTTATTTACTAGATGTGTTACCTCGGTAAATCACTTAAGCTCTGTTTACCACAGTTTTCTCATCTGTGATAAATGGATATTAATACCATCTACCTCTCAGGGTTGTTGTAGGGATAACATCAAATCACATTTTTAAAGCAATTTGCCCACCTTAAAGAGCTATACCAATGCTAGTTATTATTATTTGCTATTTTTTATCTTTTGTATTTGCTTTTATATTTATATATTATTAATATTGTATTGTTATATTATATATTATATTAATATATTTATTTTATTTTATATTAGGTTAAGAATTCATTACTTATCCATATATGTGAAAGGTTGCAATAATCTCTTGACTAATCTACTTGCTGCTAATCTCTTTGATTCAGTCCTGTCCATCCACCACCACTAGATTCATCAACTAATTCCATCTTCCCTATGATCCTGTGAGGGAGTAGAGAGCATACTGGACCTGGAATAAGAAGAGACTCAAATCTGAATGCTCCCTGGACATGCCACTGATCCTCTCTGAGATTCAACTTCCACATCTGAACAATGAGTAAAATAATAATCCTAGTGCTTCCATCAGGGCACCTGGGTGGCACAGTGGATAGGGCACCAGCCTGAAGTCAAGACAATTGATCTTCCTGAGTTCAAATATGACCTCAGACACTAGCTGTGTGACCCTGGGCAAGTCACTTAACCTTGTCTGTCTCAGTTCTTCATCTGTCAAGTGAGCTAGAGAAGGAAACAACAAACCACTCCAGAAATTTTTGAAAAGGAAATCCCAAAAGTGGTCACAAGGAGTTGGACACAACTGAAAATGGCTGAACATCAACCAAGTGCCTTCACCACAGAGTTCTTGCTAGGTCACTTAAAATAATGTGGGTTAAGTGCTATGGAAACTTCTGAGTGTTATATAGATACTACCTATTATCTTTATTGATGGGTTTGACCACCTCATTCCTCTTTTCAATAACTACCAGTTACCACTGAATTAAGTCTTACAGAATATTAAAAACAGGGAAGTGGGTGGGGAAAGGGATGAAAAAAAAGTGGATTAAGAAAAAGAGAGCAGACAAAGGAAAGCAGTGGTCTGAGGCAAAACAGATTTTAGAGAAGTGACAGGATGAAAAGAGAGAGAGGAGGATAAATAGGAGAAAATAGGATGGGAGGAAATACACAGTTAGTAATCATAACTGTGAATGCAAATGGGATGAATTCACCCATAAAATGGAAATGAATAACAGAATAGATTAAAAACCAGAGTCCAACAATATTTATTTACAAGAAACACACTTGAAATAGAGACATACACAGACTTAAAATAAAGAGCTGGATTAGATCTATTATGCTTCAACTGAAGTAAAAATTAAAAAAAAAGCTGAGGTAGCAATCATGATCTCAGATAAGAGAAAAACAAACATACACACACACATACATATAAATATAGATAGATAGATAGATAGATAGATAGATAGATAGATAGACAGACAGATAGATACACACATATAATTAAATGAAATAAGCAGGGAAACTACATTTTACTAAAGGCACCACAGACAATGAAATAATATAAGTACTAAAAAATATGCACCAAACAGCATAGCATTCAATTTCTTAAAGGAAAAGATAAGCAAATTACAGGAGGAAAAAGTAAAACTACTAGTGGGAGACCTCATCTTTTTCCTCTCAGAGCTAGATAAGTCTAATAATAAAATAAATATGGAAGAAGTTAAGGAGATGAATAGAATTGTAGAAAAGTTAGATGTGATAGACCTCTGATAAAAATGAATGGGAATAGATAGGAGTATACCTTTTTCTTGGCTATGTATGGTGCTGTCACAAAAATTGACCATATGTTAGGGCATAAAACTTCCAAAACAAGTTCAGAAAAGCAAAAATATTAAATGTATTCTTTCCACATTAAATGCATTCTTTGATGCAATATACATTCAATAAAAAGTCATGAAGCATAGATTAAAAATTAATTGGGAACTTAATCTAGTACTAAGGAAGATTTGTTTGAAGAACAAATCAGAGAAACAATAATTTCAACCAGAAATGACAACAATGAGACAAAATAACAAAATTTATGGGATGCAACCAAAACTTAAGGGAAAATATGTCTCTAAGTGGAAAGAGCAAATTAATGAAATGGACCTGGAACTGAAGTGGAAAAAGAATAAAAATTAAAATCTGCAATTAAACACTAAAATGGAAATCCTGAAAATCAAATGAGAGATTAATAAAATTGAAAGTAAAAATAAAAAATGAACTAATAAATAAAACCAGGATTTTTTTTTATGAAAAAGCCAATAAAATAGATAAACCATTGGCTAATTTGATTAAAAAAAGAAAACCAAATTACTAATGTGAAAAATGAAAAAAAAAGTGAATGCATTGGCAATGATGATGAAATTAAAGCAATTATTTGGAGTTATTTTGTCCAATTATATGTCAGTAAAACTGACAATCTAAATGAAATGAATTTTTATAAAAGTATAAATTGCCTAGATTAACAGAAGGAGAAATAGAATACTTAAGCAACCCTATCTTCAAAAAAAGAAATTTAACAAGCTGTCAATGAACTCCCTAAGAAAAAATCCCCAGAATTAGGATGATTGACAAATGAATTACAGCAAACATATAAGGAACAATTACTCCCAAAACTATATAAACCATTTGGAAAAAAATAGGTAAAGAATGAGTCCTAACTTTTTTTGGTGACACAAATATGGTTTTGACATTTAAACCAGGGAAAGCAAAAATTGAGAAAGAAAACTATATGCCAAATCCCTAATGACTATCAATATAAAAATGTAAATAAAATACTAGCTAAGAGATTACAGCAATGGAATTTATACCAGGAAGTCAAAGTTGGTTCAATATTAGGAAAAGTATCAGCATAATTGACCACATCAATAACAAAACAGCAAAAATCATATGGTTATCTTAACAGATGCAGAAAAAAAAAACTTTTAACAAAATATAACACCTATTCTTATGAAAAACACTAGAAAGTATAGGAATCCATGGAGCCTTTCTTAAAATGACAAATAGTATCTATCTAAAACCAAGAGCAAGCATTATCTGCAATGGGTATAAACTTGAAGCTTTCCTAGTAAGATCAGAGGTGAAGCAAAGATGTCCATCATCACCACTATAATTTTTGTATTGTATTAGAAATGTTAGCTATAACAATGATAAGAAAAATAAATTGGGGCAATAAAAAAAATCAATGAGGAAATGAAACTACCACACTTTGCAGATAATAAGATGGTATATTTAAAGAACATAAGAGAATCAACTAAAAGACTAGTTGAAACAATTAGCAACTTTAGCAAAGTTTATGTAAAATAAACCCATTTAATTTCTATATATTACCAAAAAAAAAACCCTAGGAGCAAAAGATAGAAAGATAAATTCTTTTAAAATAACTACAGATAAAATAAAATTTTTAGGAGTCTACCTTCCAAGACAAACCCATGACAAATGAACACAATTACAATATATTTTTCACATAAAAAGACAGATCTAAACACTTGGAGAATTATTAATTGTTCATGGGTAGGCTGAGCCAATATAATAAAAATGACTATTCTACCTAAGTTACTTTACTTATTCAGTGCCATTCCAATCAAACTACCAAAGAATTATTTTATAGAGCTAGAAAAAATAATAAAATTCACCTGGAAGACCAAAAGGTCAAGAATATCAAGGGACTCAATAAAAAAAAAAAAGTGAAGGAAGACAGCCTAATGGTACTTGATTTCAAAGTATATTATAAAGTGGTAATAATGAAAACAGTCTGATTTTGGCTAAGAAATAGAGTGGTGGATCAGTGGAATTGATTTTAAAAAATAATGCACAATAGTAAATGACTATAACAATCTAGTGTTTGATAAATGCAAAGATCCAAGCTTTTGAAGCAAGAACTCACCATTTGACAATTTTTTTAAGAATACTGGAAAGCAGTTTTGCAGAAACTAGGCACAGACACACATCTAACATTGTATATTAAGGTAAGGTCAAGATGGATAAATGATTTAGGCATAAAGGTGATATCTTAAGTAAATTAGGGGGACAGAGAAAAAATTTACCTGTCAAATCTATGAGTAAGGAACTAATTCATGACAAAAGAAGACAAAGAGAAAGTCATGGGAAATAAAATGAATAATATTGATTACATGAAATTGAAAAGATTTTGCTCAAACTAAAGTAGTGAAGGGAAAATGAGAAGGAAAGTGAAAAGCTAGGAAGTAATTTTTTACAGCAAGTTTCTCTGATAAGGGCCTCATATATGAAATATGTGGATAACTTATCCAAATATACAAAAAAATGAGATCCTTTCCCCAAATGATAAATAGCCAAGGATATAAACAGGCAGTTTTCACAAAAGAAATCAAAATGATCAATAGTCACAGGAAAAAAAATGTTTTAAATAACTATTGATTAGAGAAATGCAAATTAAAACAATTCTGAGGTATGACCTTACACCTATCAGATTAGCTAACATGGCATAAAATACAGGAAGTTATATGGATAAAATAGGTAGACTAGTGCACTGTTGGTAGATTGTGAACTGGTCCAACCATTCTGGAGAAAAATTTGTGACTTCCCCAAAAGAGGTATGAAATAGTGCATACCCTTTGACCCAACAATATCACTACTAGGTCTGTATCCCGAAGAGAACAAAGAAAGGGGAAAAGGACTCGTGTGTACAAAAATTTTTGTATCAGCTCTTTTTGTGGTGGCAAAGTATTAGAAATTGAGGGGATGCCCATCAATTGGGGAATGACTGAACAAATTGTGGTATTTGATGGAATACTACTGTGCAATAAGAAATGGCAAGCAAGATAGTTTCAGAAAAACCTGGAAAGTCGTATTTGATCACACGCTAAGTGAAGTGAGCAGAACCAGAAGAACACTACACACAAGTAACTAGAAGCAGTATTGTAATGATGATCAGCTGTGAAAGCCTTAGCTGCTCTGATCAAGACAATGATCTGAGAAAAAGACCTGAGATGGAAAATGCTATCCACCTCCAGAGAGAAAGAATCCATGACCTCCGAGACTGAAGCATGCTTTCTCAACTTCCTTTCTTTTTGCTTCTTGTGTGTTTTCTTTTGCAACAAGGCTAATACAGAAATCTGTTTTGCATGACTTCACGTGGATAACTGATATCGCATTGTTTGCCTTCTCCAGGGGTGGGAGGGAAGGAGAGAATTTGGAACTCAAATTAAAAAAAATGTTAAAATTTAGAAAATGTAATTGGGAAATCTTTAACAAAATAAATAAAATTTATTTTAAAATAATAATTTTGTTGTTTGATTGTTTTAGTTGTGTTTAACTCTTCATGACCCCATTGGAGTTTTCTTGGCAACGACACTGAAGTGGTTCAGTATTTCCTTCTCCAGTTCATTTTATAGATGAGGAACTGAGGCAGGTAGGGTTAAGTGACTTGCCCAGGGTCACACGGTATCTGAGGCTGTATTTGACTTCACAAAGGTGAGTCTTCCTGATTCCAAGTCCAGAACTCTATCCACTATGCCACCTATCTGACCCCCCCCAACAAAAATAACAACAATCAAAAATGCACAAACAAAAGATTGTAGGATTGTTGAGTTAGAGCTGGAAGGGACTGCAAAGTCCATTGAGTTTAGCTCATTTTACAGTTGAGGAAAGTGAGGCATGGAGTAGTTAGTAACGGATACAGAGCCGCTAGTTAAGTGTTTGAATCTGATTGGAACCCGGATCTTCCCAACTAGCCAGCTCCCTGTCTGTTCCACTAGGAAGCTATTCCCCAGGGCGCTGTTACATCCTCTTTCTTGCTCATAAAGCTGAAAGCACTCTAAGCCAAGGGCATGTTTGTGCAGTGCTCTGCTGAGGTAAATTCTATTAGGTGCTAATTTTCCAGCTCAGGTTCCCCTTAAATTAATTTCACTCTTCCCCAGGGACCTTATATGTATTTTTTTTTCAATTGCAAAAAGTTCAAGTGCATCTTTCTGGTTTATCCAATTACTGTCATGAATCTGCAAAACCTTATGAAGTTGCCATCGATCCCACATGGTCAGTGAGTCACAGGGGCTTCCTCTAGCAAAGCCAGTGGGCTGCCGCTTCTGAAGCTGAGGCTCCATTTGGGGAGCCGATCAGTAAGTCAGTGTTCCACCCCAGCATAGACCTTTCCTTGGAAACACACAGGTAGATATTTCAAAACACTCCTTGGGTGTGGCCAGTGCAGACTGTGCTCATGGCAAAAACAAGGTAACAGCAACAGAAAATATTCCAAAGGCTCCATTTCTCTTTTACTAGGTCTGTAATATTGGAATGTAAGCTCCCAGAAGGCAGGGAATGCATTGAATCATATTTCCTGGGCTTAGCACAGTGCATGGTACATAGTAAACACTTAGGAAACACTTGCTAATTGTTTAGACTCCTTCAGATGTATGACCTTATCCATGTAGGGAACTCTAGTGAAGGAAACTCCCTTCACCAATGCAGACTGGCACCTGCTGTCATTTGTTGCTTCAGAGTTAAATGCCTGAAGGAAAGCAAAAGGAAGAGAAGTAAATAAGCATTTACATAGCACCTACTGTGTGCCAGGCATTGTGCTTTACAAGTATTATCTCACTGGAGCCTTCCAACAAGCCTAAGAGGTAGGCATTATTATCCTCATTTTATAGTCAAGGAAACTGAGGTAGATTAAGATGAAATGTTTTGCTTAGGGTCACATAGCTAGTAAGTGTCTAGTGCAGAGAGGGGTGAAGGTCCTTGCTCAGTATAACATGACCAATGTGTTTCAGATGTGGGGCTAAGTCCCAGGGCTTCCTGAGTCCTCCAGGTTCACGTCTCTAACCTTTCTTGTACCTTACTTCTCTGCTTTGCAGAGAGCAGACTTTTAATGAATGTTTCAGTAAGAAAGAAAAAAAGGAAAGAAGGAACAAGAAAAAAGAAAATGAAGGAAGGAAGGAAAGGAGAAAGGGAGGGAAGGAGGTGAGGAAGAAAGAAAGAAAGAAAGAAAGAAAGAAAGAAAGAAAGAAAGAAAGGAAGGAAGGAAGGAAGGAAGGAAGGAAGGAAGGAAGGAAAGAAGGAAGGAAAGAAGGAAGGAAAGTAGGAAGAAAGGAAGGAGGAGAGAGGGAAAGAAGGAACAACAGAGGGGGGAGAGAGAGAAGGAAGAAAGGAGGAGGGAGGGAGAGAAGGAAGAAAGGAAGGAAAAAATTTACTGTTTGTAATCACTTTCCTCTCTGCAATGTCAGGTCTGTGCAGGTCTTGAGAATTTGGAGACCCCATGACCCAGCAGAAAGGAAGCCAGGGGAAATTGCTAATGCTGTCTGGCCTCAGGGTCATGTTTATTACCACCTCCAGAAACACACACATTTTTGTTTTGAGAGTCTCTTCCTGGTAAGTCTTCCTTCTCTTAATCTATACTGACCTCTCCAGCCCTGGGCTCCTGCTGTGAATTCCTTAGAGTCTCAGTTACCCTGGGAAGACTGGATTAATGCAGCCTATTTTTTTCACAACTTGGACCCTGCTGGCCTGGAACGTCCCTCCCTGGAGTCTTCTTAATGATCCCCTGCTACCAGACACTCTGAGGTTAGCCAGCCGGGCAGCTGTGGGTATGGCAGAGAAGAGCAGGCAGAAGAAAATGGATTCGAGCATGGCAGGCCTGCGCAAAGTTCTAACATCGCGGATTTAGAGCTGGAGACGTTGGGAAGGTAAGTCCAACCATCTCATGGAATGAAACAGGCCCGAGGATGGAAAGAACTGCCTTGTGAAGTAGCGAGTTCCCCCACACTGGTGGTCTTCAAGTAGAACCACAACAATCCTAAACGACCAATCCCAGGCACACTGTGCAGAGCATCCCACCTTGTAGTTTGGCCTAGATGTGCTCTGTGAGCTGGAAGGTTCTATGGTTCTACCACCTAGGTAATGTAGGCAGGACCCAGGTTGAAACGAAAGTCTACCTCAACATATCATTTAAGGAGGAGAATTCTAAAGCATGTCTGGGGGCTTCCTTAGGACAGATATGATGAACAGAACGGCCCACATGGTTTGTGTCGAGGCCCCTTTGCTGAATTAATCCAGAGCTATAGGAGATGAGGTTTCTTTGGAATGGATGGAAAGAAACTCCCTCTACCAGCAGAGGTCAGCTCCTTCTCTGGCTGTTATACTCTTAGAAAATGTAATAGTTTCAAGGGCTGCAGGTTTGCTCAGCCAGTATACAGGAGCGGGAGGCCTTGAACTTGCCTCTTCCAAGTTTTGAGGTGGACTGTATCCATCGTACTACACTGCCTCTTTGACAGACTCCAAACCTCAGACCGTTTCCATTACAGTGAGACAGCTAGGCGATGCAAGGGATCGAGTTCTGGAGTTGGAGTCAGGAAAACCTGAATTCAAATGCTCCCATACACACTTACTAGCTGTGTGACCCCAGGCAAGTCATTTAATTTCTCTCAGACTCAGTTTCTACATCTGTAAAATGGGGATGATAACATCACCTGTCTTAAAGTCATTTCTGAGTACCAAATGAGATCACATGCAAAGGGCTATACAGATGCTAGCTATTATTATTGTACTGTCTTTTCTTTTGTTTCCCTCTTTGTTGAGCAGAAGGAGGGAGGGAGAGGGAGGGAGACAGAGACAGAGACACAGAGAGAGAGAGAGAGACAGAGAGACAGAGATACAGAGAGAGACAGAGACAGAGAGAGAGCTCACATCTAGTGAATTATTCTAGTCCAACTCCTTCGTCTTACTAAAGAGGAAATTAAGACCCAGAGACACAAGTGAATTGTCCAGGCTCATGCAGGTAAGCAACAGAGTTGTTAATTGAATTCCTGACCCTAAACACCACCCTCTACTCATTATGCCAGGTCTATATCGCCTATAAGGAAAGCTTCAGAGTATAGTGGAAAGATAGCTGAATTCGTAGTCCCAGGATCTGAAACCTGTATTTCTGAGAGTATTTTCTCAACGCCTTTGACTGTGATTCCAATGCCGTACAGTACCCTGGGGGTGAGGTGGGGGGAGAGTTGACTCAGACTTCAAGGTTCCATCCATCTGGAGACTGGTGGTGCTTGAGGAAGGTCAAGTCAATAAAGAATGTGAGCTGTAGAGATGATGGCCTTCCACCTAACAAGTCTTTTCTTGCTCGTCAACAAGTAATTATTAAGTACCTGCTAAGTACCAGGCCCTGTGCTAAGGCCAGGGAAACAGATCAAGGTAAAACCAGGCCCTGGCCTTAAGGAGTTTAGAATCCATGGGGGAAACCCTAGGCAAACAGTTCTGTACAAACAAGCTACTTTCCAGATCAGGAGGAGTTAGGCCAGAGAGGAGGCATGAGCAGCTGGCAGGGAAGCAGGGGGCCAACCAAGAAGGCCTTTCACAGAAGCTACATTTGGGGCTGAGCTCAAAAGGAAGCTGGGAAAGCCAAGAGGCTGCAGTTAGGAGGAAGGGCAGCCCAGGCCTGAGGGACAGTCAGTCAAAGGGAGAGAGTCCAGAGATGGAGTGTCTTGGTTGAGAAGCAGTGAGGAGGCCAGTTTTCTGGATCATAGGGTTGGTGGAAGGAAGTGTAATAGTATAAGGATATATAAGTGAGTTTAAGTCTAAGGAGATGGAAAACAAAGAAGGTCCCAAGTTATGAAGGGTTGTCAAAGCCAGAAGAAGGTAACAGGGAGTTACTGAAGTTTATGGAGAGGAGAGGGATGTGACATGGTCAGGCCTGAGCTCTAGGAAGATCCCTGAGTGGAGGAGGATGGACTGGAATGGGGAGGGATTTGAGGCAAGGAGACTTGCCAGGGGGTTAGCTTTTCTTCCTTGAGCTGGAAAGCCAGGAAGCCCAAAGTGAGTAAGGTAGAGTTGATGATCTCAGCTGTCAGAGTAGACAGAGAAACAAAATTTCTAAGCTTCATCAATGAGGCTCCATGGCCTGTCAGAGGGTTCTCTTCACTAATATTAGCTCTGACATGGGTCATCTCTGAAAAGAGTGTGGGAGTCATCAACTGGACAGCAGTTGGGCCTTCTGGGAAGTCTTTACTTGGTAGGAACCAAACCTGGAGGTCATGAATTTGTGGTGACGTCTGCAGAGGAGATCAAAGAGTCCTAAGCATTTGGGAAAGGCAGCTGGAATTGCAGTCAGACAGCCACCCACAGAAACCACCTCCCTCCAGAAAGAAACCAGTAGCAGAAGCCAATTCTATTATGCTTCCAGACAGCATGGCTCACTGTGCTCCAGAGCCAACTTTATGGGAAGGCTGAGTGAGGGGCTCCAGATGCCTCGAGGTATCCTGTGCTCCTCACCCTGAAACTCCAAGGCTCTTTTCAACTGGGAAAGTCTGAGCCAGACCCCCTCCTCCCCACACTAACGTCCTCTCCTGAAAATGACCTTGGATTGACTTTGTATATGTTTTGTAACTGAGCATACACATGCATAGATTTTTCCTAAAGGAAGTTCCTCTGGGTCTAGGATGGTTTCATTTTTGTCGTTGTAGCACCAGCAGCAACAGCAGTAGTAGTAGTAGTGTTAGTAGTAGTAGTAGTTGTGAAAAGGTAACATTTATTCAGCACTTACTATATGCCAGGGACTATGTAGGTACTTAATAAATGCTTTGTTCATTGATTAATAATTCAACTTGATATAATTCAACAGTTGTTTATTCTCTCCCAAGCCAGGGTGAGGATTGGGAGAGGAGACACACTAAAAACATGTTTACTAGCCTCCCAAACCTTGCCAATCCACAGGCTCCTTCAGGAGATGTCCTCAGAGCTACACCCTTAGCACCGGGTGAATTATTTTACACATAGGCAAGGAAGGCATCTTATCAACAAGACCCTTGTTGATGATTTGTTCTTTTAGAGAAAAGTCAACAGTGCCTCTTACATTCATTCCATGGGTCACACATGGGTCTATAAATACCATTTGATTTGTTTTTTTGAGGAAAGGGTCTAGAAATGTTTGTTGATTGGTGCAGGGAGTTCCCAATGTAGAAGTTCCTTCCATGCAATCAGAATTTTTATAATTTACAGTCATAGAGAGTTTTTTTTGGGGGGGGGCAGGACTCAGAGACACTGACGTACTTACTCAGAGTCACACAGCTGGTATGTGTCAGAGGTAGCACTTGAATCTCTCTAGATCTTCTTTACTCTGAGATGAGATCTCTATTCACTCTGTCTCATTCTCCTCTTGAATCAGTCTTTTAAATCTGACATCCAGCTATGGCTTCGAGGGGTGGACCAAAGTTAGTTGACATGGGTTATTATTATTAGTTATAGATAATTATTAATTATTACAACAATGAGGCATTATGGTATAATTCTGGGGTTGGGAGACCGTGGCCCCTAGGCCAAATCCTTACAAAAACTAATGATGGGCCGGCTTTGGCCTAGGGGCTAGTTTGCTGGCCCTTCCACACAGAGAGCTGGCCTTGGAGACAAGAAGTCTTTGGATTCAAATCCTGCCTCTGTCAGACTGACTGAGTGACCCTGGGGAAGTTCTTTACTGACACAGTCTCTGGGCGACTAATCCTCTAACTGGCACGGAAAGTGATGTCTGACATTGACAGGAGCGTTCGCTCATCCAGGAGTGCCTTTATCAGAAAAATCATAGATCCAGTCCCTACCCCCTATTATAACAACAATAGTTACTTACTTGGTACTTTCAAGTTTGCAAAGGAGTTTACAGAGATTACGCCAAAGTAGGTATTTCTGCTTACTAGTTCTGTGGCCTTGGATAGGTCACTTGGCCATTGTGTGCCTCAGTTTCCTCACCTGTAAGGTGAGGGGGATAGAGGAGTTGACTTGTAGGAGCCCTTAGACATTTCCCAATCAGCTTAGTTGTGACCACAGTGAGACTCACCTGTCACTTTTCTCCTCACTCACACTGTCTTATGAAATCTTAGAGTAACTTGTCTCCATCAACTTGTTCTTTCCCACCCTGGAAGAATTTTGTGTTATCTCTACACCTTTACTTGATCTTGTTGACACGATATGAGTGTTTCACATATCTTTCTTTTTTTCCCTTTCTTTTATCTTCAGTGAGTGGGGGGAGATGAGAGAGGAAAACTGAATGCTTTGTAATTGAAAAAAAATATTTAAAAATTAACAAGTGCACATATGCACTTGGAGAAAATCTGAATTCTTGCATCATGGAATTCTTATTGAGAATGAAAGGTGGATTGGGGCAGCTGAACTCTTCTACATTCCCCTTCAAACAACTTTAAAATAATGCCTCAAAACAAATTTTGGAGTGCCATAGGCAATAAAAGGTTGGAGTGAGACATTTTTCCAGCCTAAGAAAACTTGAGAGGTTGGCAGGAGACATCTGTGGCACCAGAGTGGAGGTCTATCTGGAGTGCACAGGTGTCACCACAGTAACCGTGGCTATAGCAGCAGCTACAGCTTCAGGGGCTCTCAGTCCAGAGACAGTAAGGAAGTCAGACAACTGACCAGAAAAAAAAGAGTACAGGGAACCTGTTGCTGGCACTGGGAAAAGATTGTATTGATTGGCAACTCTATTTCCCATACACAGTTCTGAGTCACAGTTCCAGGGTAGAGAGGAATACTGCCACAAAAGAGCAGGGACCCTGGTCACAAAGCAAAAGCAAAGAGGAGCTCTAGCGCTTGTGGCTGCAAGGGAGTAAAGATCAGAGCACAGATCAGGAGAGCAACGACCACACTTCTCTCAGAATCACACCACCTTAGCAGCACTAAACTTATAGTCCCCCAGAAGTAGCTATGAAAACAGCAGCACAAAAAGCCTGAAGCTTGGGACAGTGCTCCCCCAATTCCAGATAAGCAATTTTAACATAAAGTTTAAAGTTTAAAGTCAAGAAATAGGCTGAAAAAATAAGCAAACTGCAACAAAGAATTTGATCAGAAGTAACTATGGTGATAGGGAAGACAAAGACATGAACTCAGAAGAAGACAACAATGTGAAATACCTACAAAAAAGCCTCAAGAAAAAATATTAATTGGACCTAAACTCAATAAGAATTCCTAGAAGAGTTAAAGAAATTCCTAGAAGAGTAGTAGAGGAAAAATTGGAGAAAAAAAATGGGTGATGAAAGAAAATTGTGAAAAAAGAATTAACAGGTTGATAGAAGTGGTATAGTGTGAGCAGCTAGGTGGCATAGTGAATAGAATACTGGGCCTGAAGTCAGGAAGACACATTTTCCTGAGTTTCAATCTGTTCTGAGACACTTACTAGCTGTGTGACCCTGAGAAAGTCACTTAAATCTGTTGCCTCATTTTCCTTCTCTGTAAAATGAGCTGGAGAAGGAAATGGCAAACCACTTCAGTATCTGTGCCAAGAAGATCCCAAATAGGGTTATGATGAGTCAGACATGACTGCAAAATGACTGAACAACAGCAGCACAAAAGAAGTGCAAAAGTACTGAATAAAATAACTCCTTAAAACAGAATTGGCTAAGTGGAAAAGGAGGTACAAAAATTCACTAAAGAATATAATTACTTAAAATTAGAATTGGTCAAGTAGAAGCTACTGACTTCATTAGACATCAAGGAACAACAAAACAAAATCAAAAGTATGAAAAAATAGTTAAAAATGTGAAATAGCTCATTGGAAAACCAATGACCTGGAAAATAGATTGAGGGGAGATAATTTAACTATCATTGGCTTACCAAAAGCCATGGCCAAATAAAGAGTTTAGACAACAACTTTCAAGAAGTTATCAAGGAAAACTGCCCAGATAGCTTAGATCCAGAGGGTAAAATAAAATTGAAAAAATCCATCAATCATTTCCTGAAAGAGATCCCAAAATGAAAACTCCCAGGAATGTTACAGCCAAATTCTAGAGCTCTCAGGTCAAAGAGAAAATATGTCAAGCAGCCAGAAAGAAACACTTCAAATCTCATGGAGCCACAATCAGGATCACACAAGATTTTTCAGCTTCCATGTTAAAGGAGCAGAGAACTTGGAATACGGTACTGTGAGAGGCAAAGAAGCGAGGATTATAACTAAAAATAACCTACTCAGCAAAACTTAAGGAGAAAAAAAATAATATTTAATGAGAGGACTTCCAAGGATTTCTGATGATAAGAACAGAGTTGAATAGAAAATTTGACATTCAAACTCAAGACTCAAGAGAAACATAAAAAGGTAAACATGAAAGAGTTAATCATAAGGGACTCAGTAAAGTTAAACTGTTTACATTCTTATATGTGAAGATGAGACATAACTTCTAAGAACTTTATTGTTATTAGAGCAATTAAAAAGAGTTTACATAGACAGAAAACAAGGGTGTGATTTGATTGTGTTGGAATAATATAAAAAATGAAAGGGTAAGAAAGAGGGACATACTGAGAGAAGGGGCAAGGGAGAAGTATTATAGGGAAAATTTTTCTCACATAAAAGTAGTATATAAGAAAGACATTTTCCAGTGGAGGGAGAAATGAGGGGTACTGGCAGGCAATGCTTGAAACTCTTATCAGAATTGACTCAAAGGAGGAAGAATATGGATACACATATATGTATGTGTGTGTATGTATGTATGTATGTGTATATGTGTGTATTCAGCTGTATATAGAAATTTATCTTACCCAATAGGGAGATAAGAGGGGAAAAGGATAAGATAAAAGAAGGAGGATGATAAGAGGTATGGCAGACTAAGAGAGGCAGTGGCTAGATGTAAAATAAACTTTTGAAGAGGGACAGGATCAAAAGGGAAAAAAGAAGAATAAACAGAAGAAAATGGGGTAGAGGGAAATAACAGTTAATAATCATAACTGTGAATGTGAATGGGCTGAACTCACACATAAAATGGCAACAGAAAGCTGGATTAGAAACCAGAATCCAACAATATTCTGTATATAAGAGACATGCCTGAAACAGAAAGACACATATAGATTTAAAATAAAGAGCTGGGACAGAAACTAATATGCTTTAGGTGAAGTAAAAAGGCCCAGGGCAGCAATCATGTTCTCAGACAAAGAACCATTCTAGAGAACAATTTTTAAATAGGCCCAAAGGGCTATAAAGCTGTGTATACCTTTTGGCTCAGTGATACCACACTGGGTGTGTATCCTAAAGAGATCAAGGAAAAAAGAAATAAACTCCCATGTACAAAAATATTGATAGCAGCTCTTTCTGTGGCAGCAAAGAATTGGAAAGTGAGGGGATGCCCATTAGCTGGGGACTGGCTGAATAAGTTCTAGCATGTGGTTGTGATGTAATACTATTGTGCAATGAGAAATGAGGATAGAGGTGGTTTCAGAAAAAAATAAACACAGGGAGACCTATGAACTGATGCAAAGTGAAGTGAGAAGAAATGGGAGATGACTGTGCACAGTCACAGCAATGTTGTAATGATGGCCAACTGTGAAAAGTGTGGCTACTCTGATCAATACAGTGATCCAAGACCATTCCAAAGGACTCAGGGTGAAAAAATGCTGTCTGTACACCTCCAGAGAGAGAGAGAACCGATGAACTCTGAGTGTAAATTGAAGTATAATTTTCTCACTTTATTTTTCTTACTTTTTTTGGAAGTCTGGCTAAAGTGGAAATATGTTTTGCATGATTTCACATGTATCATTGATATCATATTTCTTGCTTTCTCAGTGTGTATGGGAAGGGGTGGGAAGGAGAAAATTTGGAATTCAAAATTTAAAAACATATGAATGTTAAAAATAAATAAATAATAAATTACAATGTTAAAAAATTCTTAGCTTCTTTCAGGGATTGTCAGAAGCTAATTCCTATGGGAATCTTTTCCTGAGGAATTTAATTGAAGGATATTTTAGGTTTTGTTATTTGGAGACTCTGGTTGCAGGTTTAAAAAATAAATTATTAAATTTCTATTTGTTGAAGGGGGTGGGTTGGCTTCCAATCCAAACAGTCACCTAAGTGTCGTCTGTTTCTCCCTATAAACTGCAGTCACCAGGATGGAGACTTTCCGGAACTGCTGCTGGTCCTGAAACCTGTGGAATAATACTGAGGCCTGATACATTTCATAACAAGAAAATAAAAAAGAAAATATATTTGACCGAAGGATAATCTGATCCCTCGGGGTCCTCTAACAACTATTGTTCACTTTCATATTCATCACATAGGCTAGCAATTCAGTTGATGTTACATGAATATTTTCCGCCTCTTCCATTGTCCTCCCTTCCTCCCCAGAGCAATGACTTTTTATTTTTACTGAGTCCAGTTACTGTCTTTTTCCTGGTGATGGATGGGAAGCTCTGCTGCACCATAGGGAGGAGGCTTGAGTCAAACTCAGTGACAATATTAATGAGAGAAACCCAGTCAGAAGAATACATTCAAGGAATGGACCCTGGTATTCCTCTGGCTCGGCAAAAGGAGATGGGGCTAACAAGGCAGCCTTGAGGGGAATGAGGGAGGTCGTCAGGCAAGAGAGGGTCAGCTCTGCAGCCATTAACCCGGGTGTAAGCCTCCTCCTCCTTTGCTCCACTTTAACAAATGATGCCCTGAGAAGGAGCCAAATGCTGTCTCACTTACCATAGATAAGGATCAGTTTGCTTACCGTGGTGGAGGGTGGGTAAGGGGTTTCATCTCCTTCAGTGCCAAGGAATGCATTAAGAGAGAGCTTGCCTGCTAATGAAGGGCAGTGGGTGATTTTCCAGCCTTCAGAATAAATCTTTTCTCATAACAACTAATTGTGTGGCTTTGAGGTAATGGGTTTCAGTATCCCTGAACCAGCACCATTCAGCTGCATTCTATAGCACTGGTGCATGGCTGCCCTGATTACAGAAAAGATTCCACTTCAGTTTGCATTTCTTCAAATGAGCAATTCTCAAGGTGATCATAGGGTCATCGACCTCAATTGTTTTCATAGTAATACTAAAATCTTTTCATTTCTAATATGGTAAATATCAATTGAAATAACCCAAAACTCAGGGGGTCACTAATTCACCAGAGTGTAAAGGGTTAGTTACTGAAGCCCCAAAGCTTGAGAACAGCTGGGTCAGATGCCTCCGAGGTCCCAATCTCCTCTTGCTGCTCGTCTTGCTTCATTCAGAGTCACGGAGATGCTGCAGTATCAGAAGTAAGGAAGTAGACAAAGGGAATCTGAATACGACAAAGGTCCCATGACTCTCCGCTCCCAGAAAGCATGCTTCATGCTTCCTTCTTTGTTTGAGCCATCTGAGCAGCACATCACCTGTCCTCCGGCTTAGGGGTGTCCCTGGGGGAAATGACCCTTAAATTTCATGGATATATTCTTTAGTCACTTTATAACCTAAGGTCTGCGAAGTCCTCCAAGCATGGGGCTGAATGACTGGTAGCAAGCCGGCCCTTCTGATGTGAATTTGGCTGGCTCGTTTTATACCATTTCATGACAGCCAGGAGAATTCGGAGCTTTCAAATTCCTCTTGGGGCCTGCTGAGGGGTTTGGGCAGTGGCCAACTCAAGGTAGATCTCCTGGAGAGTGACTCAGATCTGGAAGGACCAGATAAGACAAATGAATGACTTGGTGCTTTGGATGTCAGTTAAGATCTGGGCTTGGATGCTGGTTCTTCCATTTATCATCTGCTTGCCATCACTCAAGTCCCATAAGCTATGGCAGCCTTGTTTTCCATACCAATTAAAGGAGAGGTCTGGACTAACTCTAAGTTGCTGACCCTATAAAGTACTTGTTGGCTAACTTAATATGGGATTGAGAAACAGAAAAAGTAAATAAAAAAGGAAGAATAATTTTATCTGGAAAGTGAAGAGATTGGAAAGATGACTTCTGAGATCCCTTTCAACTCTAGGTCCTGTAATCCTGTGATAATAACCACGTTCTACATGAGCTGCATTTCTGAACAATGTCTACCGAATGCTTTGGATGCCCTAGAAGGTGCTGGTCGTTGTTTGTCCTTGGTTTGTTTATGACTTCAGAAAGATGATGCCATGGTTTGCGAGCAAACTCAAGTGAGGGAAGCTGTACCAAGTGCCAGCCTCACTTTCTTCTGGGTCCAGTGGCCAGATAGAGATCAGGACAACCGCTGTTCGCCTGCCCCCTTGGTAATTTGTGGACAAAGGCTTGTCATCAATTTGTTCTAGGGCCCAATCTTTCCCCATATCAAGATTTATCCCCAAATGAATCCACTTGGTTTGGGAAAGGAGGCAGTGGGAAAGTGCTGAATTTGGAGTCAGAGAATGCAGTCTTAGTCTCAGCTGCAATACCTACTGCCTGTGATACTTTAGGAAACGCAAATGAGGCAGTTAGATTGGATAATTTCTTAAGTCTCTTTCATGTGTAAATTTATGCTCCCATTTTTTTTTTTAGGGGATAGCGACTATCTGATAGATTATCCTCACTCCTTCCCCATTTCTCCCAGGTCTCCCCTAGAAACACCCCAGACATGATGTTTCCCAGGACATGGCGCCTTATCACTTGAATTTCCTGGCTGCTTCCAGACATCATGTATCAGTTCAGTGCTGAAAGGATTTGCTGTTTTAGAATGTTTGGGGAAACCCTGAATGCCTTCGTTCTCCCTTGACCCATGATGGTGGTGAGACTGGAGTGTTTGCTAAGTCTCAATCGTACCCGTTCAGTTGTGAGTTTCCGGGTGGCATGGCAGGAGTCCAGTGAAGGGTGGGGAAGAACGGCTCATTCTCCATTACTGTATCATGGCAATCTCACTAACATGGAAGCGACCCCTGAGGGCCTCAACCAGGTGAGCTTGTGCGTCTTCCCCTGGATGCCTTTGCCTCGGTTCTGTTTTCCTTTCTGAGCAGTTGCTGACTGAGCAGCACTCTTTAGATGGCTGTGTCTAGGAAGTGACCTTTGGGGTCCATAAGACCTGAAATTCTATGAGTACAGTAGCAGCAGCAGCCCTCAGAATGGTGGCAGTGGTCTACCAGAAGTGATGGTTAGAGCAGCTGTAGTCATTGGAACATTTCACTGGATGTGACTGAGCACAAAATTCAGAGGAGGCTTGGGTTTAGGGTGGGAGGCGGTGCGGAGCCCAGGGGAAATGTCAAACGCCAAATCTCACACACCTTCTTAACGCTCTAGAGAACCTGAAGTAGCATTCTCCTAGTCGGATGCACCAGCAGTTAGAAGTTACGGAATCCTGTTCTGTTAACACATATCTGTAAAAGGTTTTGTTTTCTTAGTTTTCTCTGTGTTCTATGTTCTTGTTTAGGAGTGAATTATCTGTCTCATAGGTACTTCATAGACTACATCAAGTACCTTTAAAAAAAAACATCCTCCTCTTTTTGGGAGATTCTAGATATGAACTGCTCTTAAAATCATTCTCTAGGGAACTAGGCTAGGGAATTTAATGAGTCAATGTGGGTGAGAAAGGGAAGCCTAATCTCCCTAATTAGAGGAAGGCTCTTGCAGCACTGAACCCAGACACAAACCACATACCTGGGTACAGAGCAAGAAGTGTTGCGGCACCCCCACTCCTGTGACCCCCAAAGTGGTACCTCCATGTTATATTGTGATCCTATGATTTGCTCACCCAGTCCCCAGCACATATCCAGGCTTAACTCCTAAATTTTATTTCCCTTTATCTGAATTTGCATGACTTAAATGAATGAGGTGACAGAGGTGAACTGAGTGTCAGGGCTATTGGTTTCAGAAAATCCCCAAAGGGAGTATTCACAGGCAGCTAATTGGGGGCCGACTATATCACCTGCCTTAGTCTCTCTAAGCTGTTTGCCCTTCTCCCTTTTGGCAATGCCATCTCATCTAAATTAGAAGTATCAGGCTAGAGGCCGCTGGCTCCTTCCAAGCTTACTGGCAGGAGAGTGAGCCCAAAGGAAAGGCAACTTTGTGAGCTCTCTTTCTCCCGAGGCAAAGCTGAGCACGACCCAATTACCAGAAACCCGATCTGGATCTGGCCACTGTTTCCCTGCCTGCCCTATGGCCTGAGTGGCCAACGTTTCCAATTTCTCTGGGATTAGCTGACTACATTTACATCTGATCGTTGCCAATCATTTCTCTTTTTGCCTTTGTCTTGACAGATCCTAAGCCTTTTGTCTCCTCCCTGATATATGTAAAGAAAAAAGAGCAAAGCCTGACTTGAAAGGTTTATTTTTATCCTACTTTCATATTTATTGTTCCTGCAGCTTTCCCGATGAGCAGGTGTCATCAGGGTTTGGAAAAAGACTGGGGAAGAGTGTCATTTACCTTCCACCTCTGTCAGTAATAGAAGTGACAATGACTTTAGCCCCTACGCTAAGCGTCTCCGCTTCTGTGCATCTTTCTAAGCAGAGGTTTGTAAATCATGGGTCAGGGGTGGGTATTTCAGGGAGACGATGTGTAGCGGTCATGATGGCAGTGATCACAATTATAATGCTGACTTGATCTGGAGAAAGTTTGATTATTTGGCATGGTGTTGGGGGGTGTTTCCTAGGAGCAGTGACAGAATTCCGGCCCCGTGCCTAGGTTTCCTCCTGGCCCCCTCACCTCGCAGTGTATTGTGCAGCTGAAGGAATGTTAGAGGCTGGACTTGGAGTCAGGGAGATCTGGGTTCAAACTCTGCCCTAAACCCTTCCTGCCTGTATGATGCCAGGCAGGTAAGTAACCACTCTGCCTCAGTTTCCTCATTAGTAACATGAGGTAATAGTACCTGTTTTATCTACATCATATGAAGGTTGTAAAGATCAATGAGATGACACGAGTCAAGTGTCATTCTAATCATAGAGCACAGATGTGACAGACGTCTGTCTCCTGCTCAAGACTTGGTGGCTGCCTCTCTGTTTCTCAGGACAAGGTAAAAGTTTTCTTGAAAGCCCTTCACAATCTGGCCCAACCTACAGCTCAAGGTATTTCCCATTACTCTCTTCCTCTCCCTTCCCTTCCCCCTCTCCTTCCCCCCTCCCCAATCTAGTTGTCATTTCCAATATGTGATATTCCTTCTCCCATCTCCAAGCCTTTGCACAGGCTGTGCCCTCCTCATCGCTGCCTCTCGGAATCGCTAGCCCTCTCGGAGGTCCTGCTCCAGTGCCCAGTCCTACACAAACACTTTCATTCCCTCATCTGTGCACTGCTCTTTTCCACTAGCAGGACCCTGGCTCCAGAGCTGAAACGGACCTCAGATGCCATTTCACCAAAGCTTCTCGTTTGACAGATGAGGAAACCAAGACCTGTGGAGGAGAAGTGACTTGCCCAGGGTCACATGGAGAGCAGTCACAGGAGGTGGGATTTGAAGTGAGTTGTCTGATTTTGGATCGAGGGCACCTTCTACCGTGTTCTGCTCCTTCAGAGCAGGGACGACGGTTTGGTCCTTTTTGTTCGAGTGCCCATCGTAGTTCTTGGCCAGTTGTTTGATCTGGGGGCACGACTTTTTATTTTTGACCCAATTTCTGTTCCCAAATATATGGGCCGTGTCCCTGCTGGGCAGGCAGGGAGGCCAGGACCAAACCCCTCTCGTGCTGATTTTGGCCACACTGTGGCAGAAGGAAATGCTCTTAAAGGAAAAGAGAATCCGAGAAACCGCTTAACGGACTTTCATAAGGCCACACAATAAGAAGTAGAGCCAGGATTAGAACTCACGTCCTCTGACTCTAGCTGTACCCCTGAGGTAGGACCAGGGTTTGCCATCTTCTAAAAACAGGGATTCATTTTCCCTAAAATGCAACCAAGCTTTCCCTAGGACCAGAGCAGCCCCACCTCTCCTGACTCAGCTTCCTGATCACCTGCGGGCATAAAAAGTCCCACCCACACAAAAGTGGGCCCCAAGACTTGGCACAGGTAGGAAACCCTGTGAGTCATCACACCCTGCCCTGGGACCAAATGCATTTTTGAGAGAGGATGAGTCTACAGATGCTCAGTGCGCCTCACTCCTTGGCACAAGATGATGCCAGGGCAAAAATGAAAGGTTCCTTTCACAAACAGTCCAATGACTCACTAGTGCCTCATTTTAGCCTCAAAATAAAAGTAAACCACCTGGACACTGACTTTAGGCCTGCTCCAAATGCTCCTGAACCCTGAGCGCCAAACAAATCCCTAACCTCATTGAGATGGCCTGCAAACATCTACTTTTTTAAGAAATTCAAAGGGACTGTATGTTGTTGTCTTCTAGTGTGTTCCCTGGCAGCGAAGGCCTGCACCATGCTTCACATTCCATCCATTCCTCCACTCTAATTGTGGTGCCAGCTGTCCTTTTGCCTCATCTCCCCGCCTTGAACGGCATCTCTAGACTGGACCACTAGAAAAAAAAATGTTCCCCTTCCCTGGGCAAGTTAACCCAATCAGCTTTTTCAACTCCGGTGTAGATGAATTGTCCTGATCGGTGAGTGAGTGCAATCTTAACCAGCCAACTATTTCTGACTGCTTCCGGCCTAGACTATAATTCATGTCCCCTCCATTTATATACCTTGTGCACCATATTGGCATCTGCCCTTACCTACAGCACATAACTTCCCCTCTTCCCCACCCCATTTTCTTCTCTTTCCTTGGACCCAGAACAACGCTCCAACACTAGAATTGTTCCTGAAAGGGTATATCAGTTAATTTCCTAATGAATCAATTCACTTTCCCTAGGAAAAGCCTCATTTCTAAGATTTGCAGGGAAGTGATTCAGATGTATAAGAATAAGAATCATTTCCCAATTTAAAAATATCCTAAGGATGTAGACAGACAGTTCTTAAAGGAAGAAATTCAGACTATCTATAGCTAGATGGGAAAAAAATGCTCCAAATCACTACAAATCAGAGAAATGCAAATTAAAGTATTTCCGAGTTTCCTCCTGTCTCTTGTCAGATTGGCAAAGATGGCAGAAAAATAAAAGGAGGGAAGGGAATGATAAATGCTTCAGGGGCTGTGGAAAATATTTACATTGATCTATTGAGGGAACTGTGAATAGCTACAACCATTTTGGAAAGGCATTTGGGATTCTATACCAAAAAAAAATATTAGTCAATGCCCTTTGACTCAGACCTCTGCTAGGCTTATACCTAAAGAGATCCAAGAAATAGGGAAAGGTCCTAAGTACAAATGTATTTATGGCAACCAATTTTGTGATGGTAAAAATAATAACCTGGAAACTAAAAGGATACTCATCAAATGGGGAGTGGGTTAATAATTTGTGGTATGTGAATGTGAAAGAATACTGTGGTGCTGTAAAAAATAAATGAGAAAACAGATGATTTCAAAGTGATATGGAGAGATTTCTATGAACTGATATAGAAAAAATTAAGCAAACTCCAAAGATTAATTTATGCTATTATATCAATATTATACAAATTCATAATTCTGAAGACTTTATAAACTGATGAAAAATGAAATGAGCAGAAATGAGAACAATTAATACAAAAACATTGAAAAAATATGTAAACTATCAACAGTACAATGACTATTCTTGATTCCAGTGGACAGGTGATTAAGTATATCATCTACCTTATGACATGAAGGTGATAGGCTGAGGGGACAGAATGACACACATATAACATATATGCATACATCTATATATATATAGTATATATACATATATAAATATATGGAGAGAGAGAGACATATAGTCAGGAGGGAATTTATTTTGTTTGATTATGTGTATTTATTACAAGTAATTTATATTTTTTCTTTTAATGGGAGTGAAAGAAAATAGATTTCTGCTAATTAAAAAAATTTACAAAATAGAGAAGTTGTGAGTAGAGGGTGCTACAGACATGGAGCATGGCATGTGATTTCTGATGTGGTAAGTGCTGGTAGATTTAGTTTAATTGTTTTACTCAGTTACAAGAGAGCTCTCCCACAGTGGTACTCATCTGGACATGTTTATAATGAAAACACACAAAAAAAGTCAACAAAACCTAAAAAAAAAAAATTCATCATCCTCAAGACTGTCCAGACATTTCCTTACATGGTTGCCATCCCAATGTGTTGTTTCTTCTATTAGAATATAAGCTCCAGGATGGCGGGAATGTCTTTTGGATGTGCAGCACCAGCATTTATCCCAGGGCTTATCGTACAGTAAGCACTTAATAAATGTTTGTTGATAGATTTATCAACAAATGTTCTTCATTCACTCAGGGCCAGTCTAGTGTCCTAGAATGTACTGACAAATGCTTTTTTGATTTAGTTGAATTTGAAGCATTATGTATTTTCCAATACAATTCAATACAGTTTTTAAGTGCAAACCATGTTCAGGATACACTTAGGAAGCTATGCTGGGCTCATGGTAGGTTTACTCCCTGTAGACCTATAGACAATAGAGTATTATGCTAATTAATCTATCAATGATGGAGAATTCTGTGCCCATTCAAAAAACTGCCCCATCTTGACAAGTCTTGGATTTGAAAGGCCTGAGCAAGAAGGAAAGCCCTGCTGGCTTGGGTTCTGAATTCAAGGGGATGATGTTGGTTGGTTGCTGTCCTTTGTTCTTGAAGAGGACCAAAATGACATCACTACGTTGGAGTCGAGGTACAGCGTGTTGGGTCCATACGAGCTCGGAACGCTCTATCCCAACTTGGGCACAAACAGTCCACATGAACATTTTGAGTGGAGAGAGCTCCAATGCTGCACATCTCATGTTTCTTTAAGCTACTACAATTCTGCTTCACTTAGAGAGCAAAGTGCCTTCTTTGATGCAGGCACACCACATTGGGTGGTCCTGTGCCAATGTCTCTGATGTCATGCAATCAATTCCAAAGTTCTTCAGAGAGACCTTGAGAGTGTCCTTGTATCACTTCTTCTGACAACCATGTGAGTGCTTGCCTTGTGTGAGTTCTCTGTAAAATAGTCTTTTAGGCAAAAAAAAAAAATAAGTCTTTGGCATTCAAGCGATGCAGCCAGCCCATCAAAGTTGCACTCTCTGCAGTAGAGTTTGAATGTTTGAAAGTTCAATTTAAGAAAGGACCTCAGTTTCCAGTGCCTTATCCTGCTCGGTCATCCTCAGACTCTTCCTAAGACAATTCAAATGGAAGCGGTTCAGTTTCCTGGCCTGGCGCTGGTAGACCGTCCAGGTTTCACAGACATACAACGAGGTCAGCACAACAACTCTGTAGGCCTTCAGTTTGGTAGGTAGTCAAATGCTTCTTCTCTCCCATAATTTCCTTCAGAGCCTCCCAAACACTGAGCTAACTCTGGCAATGTGCGTGTCTACCTTATCATCTATGTGTATATCCCTGAAAAGCACACTGTCAAGGTAAGTAAACATCTACAGCATTCAAAATTTGTCCATTTGCTATAATCAATAGTTTCACATGTAGATGGTGTAGTGTTGGCTGGTGGAGAATCTGGTTTTCTTGGTGTTCATTGTTGGGCCACAATTAACACAAGTAACAGAGAATCAATCCATACTTTGTTGCATCTCAGCTTCAGGGGCTGCATTGAGTACACAATCATCTGCAAACAAAAAATCATGCACTAACTCTCCCTCCACTTTAGTCTTGGCTTGTAACCTTCTCAAGTTAAATAATCGGCTATCACTGTGGTAGCTGACCTCGATGCCATTTTCATCCTCATCGAAGGTTGTCTGACATCATGCTAAAAAAGCACGGGAGCAAGTGCACAGCTCTCTTCACTCATGAGAGCATTGTCCACTATCCAGAACGTGGGTAAGCATGACATGTGATATAGAATACTCCTAGATAGAGCATGGTACAGAATACTCTTAAGAAGATAGATCGATCATATATATATATATCTATATATCTATATATATATGTATGATCTATCTATGATATAAATGTTCCCAAATAACTAAAATACACATGTATTTCATATGCCACTCAGAACCCTATTTCCACTTCTTTTGGATCTCTCCTCATTTATGGCATGTTGTATTTATTATTGTGATACAGACAATTGAGCCTGTAGTCATACACACACAAACATATGTGTATATATATATGTATATGCCATATTTGAACTGACAAACCTGAGTCTTCCTGACTATGGGCCCTGCACTCTATCTGCTATGACACCTACCTGCCCACTCAACACGGCTAGTGGTAGCAAAGAGCAGCAGAGGGTCCTAAAGAGGATGGCAACCAGCAGATAGAGGGAGAAAGCAGCATGGCAAATATATCATCCTTAGTTATGTCTAGGAGACACCAGATAGCATGGTCTGAAGAGTCTATGCATTGCCCAGCAGAGAACAGTACTTAGCAAACATAATAATAACGGTGCATATTTCTATAGCAATTCAAGTTTGCAAAGTCCCGCCCTTCAAATTTTACCTCATTATCTCCTCACAATGATCCTGAAAGTAAGGGTTATTGTTAACCCCATTTTGTAGATGAGGAAACTGAGGCAGACAGAGGTAACACGATTTGCTAAGGTAACTAGTAAGCGTCTGAGTTAAGATTGGAACTCAGGTTTTCCTGACTCCAAGACCATCACTCTATCCATTGACTCATTTAGATGCCTCAAATGAGATAATTCCCAAAGATGATATAATTCTCAGTGGAGACACATTTGTCGAAAAGCAGCAGAGGATATTAGTAATTCTATAACATCAGTAGTCTGAGTTACTCTGGTCAGGCAAGTACCCTAGATACATGTGTCTTCAAGTGTATGTGTGTGTGTGTGTGTGTGTGTGTGTGTGTGTGTGTGTGAGAGAGAGAGAGAGAGAGAGAGAGAGCAAGAGAGAGAGAAAGAGAAACAGACAGAGACAGAGACAGAGAGATGAGAGATGAGAGATGAGATCCCGGTTGCACAGGTCGGTGGCATGTATACCCTCTTACATATATTCCCTGGCTTTACCTTTTCCCTTAATGTATATCCCCAGGCTTATTCCATGGTCACATGTCTCTTCTACATGTGTACCTCCCATGTATTCTACATGTCTATCCTTGATACATTTCCGCTGGTCATGCATGCTCTATGTGTGCTTGCCTTAGGCCACTGATGAGGAGGTAACCTATGAGACAGTGTTTTCCATGTCCATATGAAAAAAAAATCCCTTGATTCTTTTTAACACTTGTCATTATTCTGTTCACATTTATTTTTGCTTTGAATTGTTTTGTTCTCCAGCTAACTAGTAACAATAAACATACTGATGGGGACTCATAAACCCTTGAGCGTCTCAAAGTCCAAACAGTCTATTGGAAACCTTTGTGTGATGGGGGCCTGAGCAGAGCTGTGGTGTTGCTATTGTTATTATCAAGATAATTGTTTTAGCAGCATTATGCTTCCCTCACTCAGCAGCTAAGCTGCAAGCCAGACAGAATTGCCCTCTTTGCTACTCTCTACTGTTAGATAAAAATAGATGATCTTGTTGAGTGAAATTATCCTCTGCACCCTTTCTGTCAAATTCCCCATAGTAATTATTCCCTTGGTTTTCATTAATGCCAGTGTGAATAATGGAAGAAACTTCACTTTGGGGAAATGATGAAACAGTATCAGTAACACTGGACACCTTCTTGATAAAAGAGAAAATACATGTTATCAGCTCTGCCACACTGAAACCTTTTCAAATAAAGGCTTTGTCTTGTTTTGAGCGGAAAGCTATTAATAACGGCAATCTGGTTCAGTAGCTTGAAGGACCCAGGGCCATTGGAAATAATCAGCTGATAGCTTAACTCAAGGGGCTGGGCTCCAGAGTTAGGCCAAAAGACAGAAGAAAAGGTGAAATAAAATAAAACCTCGACTCTAAGAAGGCAAGATTCAATGGAAGATCTCTGTGGCCAGAAATGATTTGAGACTTAAATCATTTTAAGATGTTTCAATGGTGTAGACAATCCATCTGTAAATTTAGTTGAAAAAAAATAATGGCAATAATCATTATCTTTATCATCATCTCTCTGGAATCGGATTCTTTAAGAAGACGGCTTGTAAACACTGAGGAAGGGAACATGAATTTTAAATGGCATCAGTTCCTGCCAGAATTCTGTGCATTATTAGAGCCTCAGTTTTTGTTCAAAATCATTTCCAGGTCCTGACTATTGCTGATCAATGGCCAGTCCACTGGCAGAGGCATTGAACCTCTGCTTTTCATTCTCATAATTTGTTTAGCTAATAAATGGTGTCCTTGCTCAGACCCATTAGCATGTCAAAGCAGAGTTTGTTGGTGTTTTTTGCTGTTGGACAATCTGACAACAAATTGGCATTTACTTATGGGGGGGTGACTTAAGGCTAACTGTGTATAGCATTTATATGCTTTTTTAAAAACTAGCCCTAATTCCATTTCTTTCATTCTACCCTGTCACCAAATATTTAAAGCTAGAAGGGAATTGAGTGGTCAGTTAGCCCAAGCCTTTCATTTTACAAAGGAAGATTCTGAGTCACAGAGAGGAGAAATGACTCATTGGCAGTCACAGAGTTGCAGAGCTGGATTCTAAACCCAATCCTCCTATCTCATATCAAGTCCATGAATAGTCAGTCAGTCAACAAGCATTTATTAAGCACTTAATTATGCTAAGCACTCATGATACAAAGAGGCACAAAAATGTAGTCTTGACTTTTAATGAACTCAGTCTTCCGGAAGAGATGATTTGCAAATAACTATAAACATGTGATAGAAGGAGCAGCTAGGTGGTGCAGGAGATAGAGCATCAGACCTGGAGTCAAGAAGATCTGAGTTCAAATTCAGCCTACTTACTACTTGTGGGACCCTGGGCAAGTCACTTCACCCTGTTTGCCTCATCTGTAAAATGAGCTGGCGAAGGAAAGGGCAAACCACCCTGTATCTTTGCCAAGAAAACCCCAAAATGGGGTCTCGGAATGTCAGACATGACTGAAATGACTGAACAACCACATACGATAGAAGATAACTTCAGAGGAAAGGCTCTAACAGCGGCCGGTAGAGGAGGGCTAGGTAAAGAACTCCTGTGGAAGGTGAGATCTGAGCTGAGTCTGAAGGCAGCCAGGCAAACTCTGAGGCAGAGGTGAGTTTGGAAAGCATTCCAGGCATGGGCCCAACCAATACAAAGGAATAGGCTCTGAAGATTGAGCCCTGTCGTCCAAGACCAGATACTGTCCTGGCCACTCTCACTGGATCACGTTGCGGGGAATAGAGTAAAAGAAGATTGGAGAGGCAGGAGGGGACCAAGCAGAGGCAGGAAGGAGCCAGGGAGAGGCAGGAGGGAACCAGGCAGAGGCAGGAGGAGGCCAGGCAGATGCAGGAGGGGGCCAGGCAGAGGCAGGAGGGGACCAGGCCGAGGCAGAAGGGGGCCAGGAAGAGGCAGGAGAGGGACAGGCAGAAGCAGGAGGGGGCCAGGCAGAGGCAGGAGGGGGCCAGGCAGAGGCAGG
>NW_020952679.1:1342097-1344293 GCF_900497805.2 Vombatus ursinus
GAGGGGGCCAGGCAGAGGCAGGAGGGGGCCAGGCAGAGGCAGGAGGGCACCAGGCAGACTGCAGAGCAGCTCAGCCCTTCTGACTCTGGGTCCAGTGCACCTTTCATTGTGTCTGAAACCTCCTGTCTGCCTGTATGGGTGTGTTGGCACCCATTGAGTCATGGAGGAGAAATATAAAAGCAGTGATCTCCTGGGTAAGGGGCATCAAATTGGTTCTGAAAGCCTCTCCAAATGGATCTCAGATCAATCAAACCCGATGTATTAATGCAAACAATAAACCTGGATTTATTGAAGGTAAACATCTAAATCTGTGCCAAGTGATCTAAGATTTATTGATGTAATAGCAAGTTCCCCATAACATTTAAAATAGATTTCAGTTAATGATATGAGTATGAATGTAGGCATCAAGATGGCTCAGTAGATAGAGTGCTGGGCCTAGAATCAGGAATACCTGAGTTCAAATTCAGCCTCAGATATTCACTGGCTATGTGACCCCAGGCAAGTCATTTAACCTGTTTGCCTCAGGTTCCTCATCTGTAAAATGAAGATAATAACATCCAACTCCCAGGGTTTTTATGGGGATCAAAGGAGATCATATTTGCACAGTGCCTGGCACATAGTAGGTGCTATATAAATGTTAGCCAGTATGTATGTATGTATGTATGCATGCATGTAGATACAGGGTGTCCCAAAAGTATACATACACACATATATGATTTGCATACAAATTTTTAGGAATACTCTGGGTCAGAGGATTTAGGGTCAGACATTATCGCCTCTAACCCCTTTATTGAATTTGTCTGGAAACTGGAACCATGAAGGGTTAAATAACTGACTTGAGGGTACACCAATAGGAAACCAGAGAATTGGTATTCAAAAATACATCCTTTGACACCATGTACAATGTTCTTTCTAAGACACCAGTCTGCACTCCAATTAATTCTGGAAAGCTGGGGAATTGGAGGAATGAAGGATGGCTGGCCTGGGTCCTTCTTCCAAATGGAGGTTCTGAGATGAGTTCCCCAATGGCAGGAAGGAAATCTAACTTTTTTCCAGGCTCTGCTGTCCCCTTCTACCAGAGTGCTAGCATGTCCTCAGTTGTTGTCCGTCTAGCAAATTACTTTATATTAACTTTGCATATATCTAATGTTGACTTATGTGTTTACATTATTTCTTCTAGCAGTATGTAAGCTTCTGAAGGCCAGGGACTTTTTTTTGTCTTTCAGTCCCTAGGACCTAGGATGGTACCTGGCCAATTGTAAGTGCCCAGGAGATATTTGTTAAATAAGTAAATTAATATTTTTTTTAATTTTCAATTTATTTATTTTAGTTTTCAACATTCACTTCCACAAGATTTTGAGTTCCAAATTTTTTCCCCATCTCGTCCCTCCCCACACCCAAGATGGCATGCATTCTGAATATACCTGCTCATAATCTGCTCTCCTTTCTATCTCTCCTCTCCTTCTCTTATCCCCTTCCCCTTCAATTTTCCTGTAGGGCAGGATAGATTTCTATACCCCATTGCCTGTGTATATTATTTCCCAGTTGCATGTGAAAACAAATTTTTTAACTTTTGTTTTTAAAACTTTGGGTTCCAAATTTTCTCCCTCCCTCCCTCCCCATCCACCCTCATTGAGAAGGCAAACAACTCAATACAGGTTACACATGTGTAGTCATGCAAAACACTTCTATATTAGTCATTTTGTGAAAAACTAAGTATACCTTAATCCTATCCCGCCCTCCCCCCCCACTTATTCTATTCTCTTTTTTGACCCTGTCCCTCTTTGGAAGTATTTGCTTCTGATTACCTCCTCCCCCAATCTGCCCTCCCCTCTATGATCTTCCTGCTCTCTTGCCCTTTTCTGACCTATTTTCCTGTAGGGTAAGAGAGATTTCCATACCCAATTGAGTGTGTATGTTATTCTCTCCTTAAGCCAAATCCGATGAGAATAAGATTCACTCATTCCCTCTCACTTTCCCTCATTTCCCCTCCTCTGTAAAAGCCTTTTCTTGTCTGTTTTATGAGATAATTTACCCCATTCTGCCTCTCCCTTTCTCCTTCTCTCCATATAATCCTCTCTCACCTCTTAACTTTGTTCTCCAGATATCACCCGTTCATCTTCAACTCACCTTGTGCCTTCTATCTATCTATCTATCTATCTATCTATCTATCTATCTATCTATCTATCTATCTAT
>NW_020952679.1:1344303-1390174 GCF_900497805.2 Vombatus ursinus
TATCTATCTATCTATCTATCTATCTATCTATCTATCTATCTATCTATATACATACATACAATTTTTCCCTCCAACTACTCTGATACTGACAAAGTACTCATGAGTTACAAATATCATCTTTCCATGCAGAATGTAAACAATTCAACCTTAATAAGTCTCTTATGATTTCTCTTTCCTGTTTACCTCTTCATGTTCCACTTGAGTCTTGTATTTGAAAATCAAATTTTCTACTCAGCTCTGGTCTTTTCATCAAGAATGCTTCAAAGTCCTCTATTTCACTGAATGTCCATTTTTTCCCTTGAAGGATTATGCTCAGTTTTGCTGGGTAGGTGATTCCTGGTTGTAATCCTATCTCCTTTGCCCTCCAGAATATTATATTCCAAGCCTTGTGGTCCCTTAAGGTAGAAGCTGCTAAATCTTGAGCTATCCTGATTGTGTTTCCACGATACTTGATTTTTTTTTTCTTTCTGGCTGCTTGAAATATTTTCTCCTTGACCTGGGAACTCTGGAATTTGGCTACAATATTCCTAGGAGTTTTCCTTTGGGGATCTCTTTCAGGAGGTGATTGATGGATTTTTTCCATTTCTATTTTGCCCTCTGGTTCTAAAATATCAGGACAGTTTTCCTTGACAATCTCTTGAAAGATAACGTCTAGGCTCTTTTTTTGATCATGGCTTTCAAATAGTCCAATAATTTTTAAATTCTCTCTCCTGGATCTATTTTCCAGGTCAGTTGTTTTTCCAATGAGATATTTCATGTTGTTTTCTATTTTTTCATTCTTTTGAATTTGTTTTGCTGTGTCTTGACTTCTCATAAAGTCACTAGCTTCTAATTGCTCCATTCTAATTTTTAAGGAAGAATTTTCTTTTTTTTCTTTTTTTTCTTTTTTTCTTTTTTTTTTCTTTTTTTTCTTTTTTTTTTCTTTTTCTTTTTTTCCTTAGGAAGTATTTTCTTCAGTAAGCTTTTGGACTTCCTTTTCCATTTGGACAATTTTGCTTTTTTAAGGCATTCTTTTCCTCATTGGCTTTTTAGACCTCTTTTGCCATTTGGGTTAGGCTATTTTTTTTTTAAGGCAATTGGGGTTAAGTGACTTGCCTAGGATCACACAGAAAGTAAGTGTCAAATGTTTTGGTCTGAGGCCAGATTTGAACCCAGGTCCTTCTGACTTCAGGGCTGGTGCTCTATCCACTGCACCACCCACCAGCCCCTAGGCTATTTTTAAGGTGTTATTTTCTTCAGTATTTTTTTGGGTCTCTTTTAGCAAGCTGTTGACTGGTTTTTCGTGATTTTCTTGTGTCACTCTCAGTTTTTCCTCTACTTCTCTTATTTGCTTCTCAAAATCCTTTTTGAGCTCTTCCTTGGCCCGAGACCAATTCATATTTTTCTTGGAGGTGTTGGATGTTATCTTCTTCTGGTTGTATGTTTTGATCTTCTTTGTCAGCAAAGTGAGATTTTATCATCCGACTCTCTTTGCACTGCTTGCTCATGATCCCAACCAATTACTTGAGTTATAAGCTCTTTGTTAAGGTAGGGGTCTGCTTCCAGTGTGGAGAATGTACTGTCCCAAGCTTCAGGGGTTTTGTGCAGCTGTTTTCAGAGATACTGCTAGGGACCTGTAAATTTTCAGTTCTTCCAAAGTGCTATGATCAAGGGCGAGGTATTTACTCCTTTCCTGGCCTGTGCTCTGGTCTATGAGTGACCACAAGCACTCTTTTCTGTCTTGAGACTGTGAGGAGGATTTCCTTTCCATGGCCACTACAAGCTCCACCACACCAGAACTCCTCCTCACCCCAGGACCAACACCCAGTACTGTGACCCAAATCCAAGCATGGGTAAAGTAAGAGAATCCTGCACCAGCAATGAGATCCCTGAAATCCCCCTCTGATCAGCCACTGGATTCCCCCTCAGTCTGTGGCCTGCAAGCTCTGGAGGCAGCCTAAATAAATATTTTATAATCCTAGAGAATGGTCCTGAGCACTGAAAAGTTAATAACTTACTCAGAGTTCCTGAATTTATATGTGTCAAAAGAAAGACTTGGGCACATCTTCCCAACTACAAGGCTGGCCTGGCATTCATTGTACAATTGTATCATATACATTGTACACCTTTATCATTAATTTATTAATCTGACAAACCCTTACCAAGCTCTCTTGTGTGTAAGACACCGTGTGAGGCCCTCCAAATGAGTTTGAGTACCCCCCAAAAAGTGGGGATAGCCAGAGCTTAGCAGCATGGAGAAGCCACTGGGTAATTAAAACTAATTAGATTGGTGGTTTTTTGCTTGAAGATCCCCTTCTTCTGGTCTTGCTAGGAATGTGCCAAACTAAGACACCAGAGCAGATAACACTGATCATGGATGCCCTCCTGGCAGGAAATAGAGGTGATGAATAGACAGTTTGCAATGCCAAGGTATTTGGCAGATATCTACCAGATGACTGAAGATCTTATGTCAACTACATGTGGAAGACCTTCAGGGAATACTCTGTTTCTGTATGTTTCTGCTAGTGTCACACAGCAACTATATAGGCCCAATATTCAAGTTGCTCTCCTTCAGAAAGGCTGAATCTCAAGGAGGAAGAGAGGAACCTTTGTTCCTGGCCATGTAGTGACTGGAAATCAAAAGTATGCTCCTCCTGTATGAGTACAGTGTTGTACCCTCAACTAGAAGGATGTCTTTTGTATGGGCATCATAGAAGCATAGATTTAGTGCTGCCAAAGACCTCAGAAGTCATCAAGACCAACTCTAGCTTTCATAGGCAAGGAAATGGGCTCTAAGAAGCATCTTACACTGGGTGCCATAGCTAATATCTGAGATGAAATTGAAAGTCAGATCTTCCTTATTCCATTCTAATAAATCAACACATTTTTATTAGACATCTGCTTTGTGCTAGACACTATGCTAGGTACTGTAGATATAAATACAAAGAGTGGAATAATCCCTATTCTCAAGGAACTGCCACCATTTATAAACTTGTGGTGGGCCTACAGAGCTAATAACAAGCATTTGACCCAGCCCAGTCTCAAAGGCCCTGCCTATAAAGGTACCAAGATCTCAGAGGTAGGAGCAATTCCCAGACTCAAGAAGCTAGGTGTATCAAGGAGCCTTTGCTGAAGGGGATACCCAGCCATAAAACATTAGGAATCTTAGGGTAGAAAGGTGAAGTAGAAGGCCTGTGTTCTTTTGGACTCGAGAGCATGAGATATTTGCTTCAAGGTCAAGACACCTTCTAAATTGGCTTTATTCCCCTTCTTCTTTGGGATGAGGCTATTAGTCTGGTGCTAAGAATGAATTCAGTCTTCTAGGGATTCTGGGGTGATACAGACAGCAATTACTTGGGTAAAGAGCCAAGAGAAAACTCCATGCTATCTGAACCCATAACCTCCATGCCCTGCTCCCTCATATTTGGAAATCTTCCCTTGAAGGCCCAAAAGTTATAACATACCACCACCCTCCAGTCAGCTCCATGTTTACTTACTATGGCGCCCTGGAGGGTATGGGCTCTGACAACCTGTTGGAATACCAGGTACGCTCCTAGTCTATTTTCCTCTCATATCCCTGTGAGTAAGAATAAATACATGCCAAAGTTTAATCACTCCCATCTAGTAGCTCTCCTGTACTTTCATCCCTATACCTCTTAGCCAAAACTCTCCCCAGGTCACCTTCTCCTCTGCCTTCTGGACTTCTCACTGGATTGTAAACAAATTCCTATTCAATCTTTCTCACTTCATTTGACTCTGTTTTTCTTCTTATGTTAACCAACACCTAACTGTCTTTGGAAGATGCTGCATCCCTGGCCACCCTATCTAGAACCCAGGGAGGGATGTACCTTATTTTATGTGCTCTTATATAGCAATCAAGAAAGAATCACAGGAAGACAGCTTCTTCCTCTTTACTGCTTCCATTCTATATTGTCAATATTGTGCAGTTGTTTCAGTCATGTCCAACTCTTTATGACCCCATTTGGGGTTTTCTTGGTGAAGATACAGGAGTGGTTTGCCATTTCCTTCTCCAGCTCATTTTACAGATGAGGAAACTGAGGCAAATGGTGCCTAGGGTCACAAAGCTAGTAAGTGTCTGAGGCTGGATTTGAATTCAGGTCCTCATGACTCCCAGATTCTATCCACAGTACCATCTAACTGCTTTGTATTGTTAATAGTTGATGAGTATTAATTAACTACTAGGTCTAGGCACTGTGCTAAGCACTAGAGATACAAATAGAAATAAGGACAATACCTTCCCTCAAGGATTTTATGGTGGAAGACAATACACAAAAGCATGAGGAGAAGGGGTTTGAGGCTGTCACCAGAGAGTACCTGGCAGGGGAGTTGAAACCAAGCAGAACAGCTAGGGGGAAATGAAGGGATGACTGGACAATCTCCAGCCCTTTATAAAGGGAGACTTTGGGAGTTTGGTTGGGTTTTTTTGCTCCACCCTGCAGCTCTGCAATCAGAGAGGAGAGGCAACTGAGGCTGCTGAGCAGGTGCTGAGTGTCTGCAACTGAAGCAATCTCTATGATGATGAGATTTCTTTCTGGTGATGAGTTTATTTTAGAGAAAGCAAGATGTTCATGGATTGAAAATCAAGCAGAGCAGCTGGTGGAAAGGAAGATGCTTTTGTTCCCTTTGCCCCATCCCTCAGCATCTTCTCCTACCCCACCCACTCCGTTATCCTCTATCATCCAGTCCAGAATCTTCTCACAGCCATACACTGACCTCCTAGTTCATTGGCCTCCTTCAGGGAGTTCAGCACATCACTCACCAGTCATCCTCTCAGCCCCAATCTTCCCCTTTATATTCAAAGACTTCAGTATATATGTTGAGGTCTTATCAAAGAGTGTGGTCTCCCAATCCATCATCATCCCTAACTCCCATGACTTCTATCTTCATGCTACTTCACCTATCCATAAAGATGATCATGTCAAATAGCACCATTATCTAAAGCTATGTCACTTCCATAGTCTTGACTGAAATTCTTCTCTCTTGACCACAATGTTTCATTGTCCCATCTCTCCCTCTGACTCATTCCTCCTGAACCCATTCTTTTTTTTCTCAATTGCAAACTCCAGTCCTTCCCCTTGCTGCTCTCCAAGTTGCCAAGTCTTGTTAATTCCTCCTCCATAATATCTCTTGAAATCTATTCAGTCTTATGACCATTCCCCTAGCTCAAGCCTCATCACTACTTAACTGCACAATTGTAATAGTCTCCTAATTTGACTCTCCACTTCCGGTCTCTCCAATCCATCTTCCATGAATTTGCCCAATAGCTATTCTAAAAGAAAAGTTCTGACCACAATACTCCCCTGTTCAAGATGTTCCTGTGGCTCCCTCTTATCTCTAGAACGCAATCAATCTAAATACCTTTTCTTGGCTTCTACCACCTGTCACAGCCTGCTTCCAGCCTACCTCTCTTGGCTTAGTTCATGTTACTCTCCTTCACATACTCTACATTTCAGCCAAACACTGTTCCTAGCATGAATTCTCCCATCTCCCATCTCCCACCTGTGTGCCTTTTCAGAGTCTGTTTCTGATATCTGAAATCCACTTGCTCGTCACTTCTGCCAGATAGAATGCTTATTTTCCTTCTAGGCTCAGCTCTCTGAGCCTTAACACCTAGGTACTCTAGATTCCAGGAAAGCAAGTAGGTGAGCAGAGGGAACAAAGAAAAATCCATGTCCTCAGCAGGTCTAACCCAGTACATAAGTGAAATATTCCCAACATCTTGATGCAAGGAAGAATGAGAGAGCCTAGAGGCAGATGGGGGCACAGTGGACAGAGCACTCAGCCTGGAGTCAGGAAGCCCTGAGTTCAAATATGACTTCAGACACTATCTGTGACCCTGGTAACTTCTGTTTGCCTTGGTTTCCTCAACTGTAAAATAGAGATAATAATAGAATCTACCTCACAGGGTTGTTGTGAAGAAGTTTGTAAAAATGCTTATCACAGTGCCTGGCACATAGTAGACACTACATAAATACATGTTCCCCAATTAAAAGTTGGCAGATAACTCCAGGATCAGATCTTTCTTACTCCAACATCTACCACAGCCAGAGGGATCAAACTCCCAGCCAATGGGTCAAAAATGGAGGGCAAAATTCTTCACTGTGGCCAGAACTAAATGAATACAAATATAATACAACATAGATAATGTTAATTTGTGATTGTCTGAGTCAGTATAAGACCTGCAAGGATCTGTTTATATTTGAATTTGACACCACTGTACCACACCACACTGCATTCCCAAGGAGAGGGCAAGTGCAAATTATATCTGTAGGCTTGCTAAGATTTGAGGTGGGTGGTAAGTTTTGTTGAGTACCTACTAAGTGCAAAGGACTGTGCTAGATATTATGTCTAGCACCTTTGTCTTCTGAAAAAGTTAATGCATTCCTGACAAAGGAGAAAGCTATCTCCTTCTTAGTAGCAGCTCCAATATTATGAATTGAAAGAGAATTTTTTTATCCAATCTCTAGGGCAATGACAATGGCCAACTTTCAAAGAAATTCCATTTGCCTATGTTTATCTTTGAATAGATTCATCTTTGCTAGAATTTATATTGATTCACTTTGTTATGATTGGGGTAGGGGAGGGATGAAAGAGGAAAATCACATAAAGCTTCCCTGTGGGAGTCTGGCCTTCAATGCTTTGATGATTGCTTCCCAAGCTCATATTGATGGATGCTGGTGTCTCTAAAAGGCAGCTGAGTTCTATCAAATGCACCACTCCACATATGTCAATGGAAAGATGAAACATGTGCTCATAATAGAGCCAGTTTTGGATATTAAACATTCCATTTTGAAGAGAGAAATCAGGTGTATGCCCTGTGGGAACAGGATACTAGAGAAATTGAAAAAGGGCCCTTCCTGATGAGTTCTGAACCAGCTGTCCATACATCTTCCTGAAGCTGCTGAGAAAGGCTCCCCAAAGAACTTCCCATTCCTTTCTTCTCCTTGGCTATGTTGATGTGGGGGATGCTGAGCAGGTAGAGAAAGCCTGCCTCTGACATGTTTCCTTGATGGGGGGGGGGAGCTCTTTGAAGAGGAGATCTGATTCTGATGGCAGTTTGGCTATCCTTCAGTGGGGGAGGCAAGGATCCCTTCTGAAAACATATGGAGCCATCAAAGACATCCATGATACATGGCTCAGATCATTGTGGGAATAGGGCATTTGTATACATCACCAAATACGGAGCTCTGCTGGTATTCATTAGCATCATCTGCACATTTGCAGTCCATCTGGTTACCAGGGGCTATGGCATTTTTTCATTGTAAATGGTTTGTTTTTAACATTTAAAATGTTTGATCCTGTGGCTCCATTTGGATCTCAGGAAATTGGGTTTTCTTCATGTACATGGAGAGGACCTGGCTGGCCTGTGTGGGGCATGGATTACAAAGATCACTGGAAGTTTTGTTTCTTTTTCTTTTTCTTTTTCTTTTTTTTTTCCTTTTGGCTGTGTCCTTGTTTGAAAAACAGATTCTGTGATTCGCCCTATTTATTTCTCTGCTCACAAATAGTCTGGAAGATGGTTGTTTTCTCTTTCCTGCTCCTAGAACAGCACCAAGCACCCATCGGCCTTTCATCTATGTTTGTTCAGTGAATGATGGGTATACAGGGAAATGGGCACAGTAGAAAGAGTTTTGGCTTTGCAGGTGAAAAATGTGAAATGAAAATGCGGGTGAAAAATGACCTCTCAGGCGGTCACCACTCAGGCAAGTCACCTAGCAAGTCACTCCAGGCCTGTTTCTAGCTCTGTAAAAGAAGGAATTGCCGCAATTCCAGCGGACAGATAATGAAACGTGCTACTCTCTTTCTGATGGAGGATAATAGGGTTAAGATGAGAAGGACACAGCCATTTTTTTTGGACACAAGTGATGTGGAAATTTGTTTAGCTTGACTGCATATTTGTTATTGTTATTTTTAATTAAGGGAAGAGTAGAAGGAGAGAAAATAAATGCTTGTTACTTGAAAATAATGTAAAATACGGTGGAAAAAAAAGAATAAAATCAAATGAGGGGTTGGAGTAGATGCCTTTGAGTTCCATCTCATTCTAAACCCTGATTCTGGGATCCCATGATCTGGAGTTGCAGCGTTGAGGTCAAATTCTGCCTCTGCCTCTTACTTGCTGTGTGACCTTGTGCCAGACACTACCCTTTTCTGGGCCTCAGTTTCCTCCTCTGTGAAATGAGAGTCTTTGACTAGATTAATGGTGGCAAACTCAAATGGAAATGAGAGCCACTAAACCACATATAAGGATCACTATGGGTACCATTGCTGTGGCTACCATACTGGCTTAGAAAACTACATATTAACATCATCTATGATCTACTGAGTATTTGTTGTGTTAAATGTTTCCCAATGACATTTTAGCCTGTTTTGGGCAGCACTTGAGGTATTGTGCACTGTTTTTGACACCTATGGCCTAGAGGATGTCTGAGGTCCCTTCCATCTCTCTGATCCCATGGAAAAAGGAATGATTACCGCCATGTTATTTTGGATATATAAGATTTCAGAGCTTGGATCCCAGAAAGTCACTTTATTAACTTAACTAAACACATTTTATTGATTGATGATGTGCAACTTTACATCACAGTCACTACCCACATGATCCATTCCGTCCAGATCAAACTGATTCTTGTGACAAAGTAATTCAGCAAAGACTGGTCATTTCAGAGAATGTGTGAGCACATATCGACTGTGGCAACCCAGCATTCCTCCACCTCTCTGCCCTGTAGAAGGATGGACGTTCCTCTTCATTATCTCTTCTCTCTGACCTTCAGGTTTCTTTTCCCAATGTTCAGATTGCTTTTTCCTTCTAGTAATCATTTCAGCTACACTGTTGTAGTCTGTATCTATGTTACTGTCTCACTTCTGCTTACTGTGCTCTGCCTCCATTTAGATGAATCTTCCCATGTTTGGAGAAGTAGAATCTAGACAGAAGAGTCATGCAGGCATCATGAGGAGGCAGAGTTCAGAGCCAGAAAGCCCTCACTATTTTCATTGCTAGGTGATGTAGTGGAACTCAATGTCCTCATGTGGAGATTCTTTTTAGGCCCTGGGACAGGTGTGGCTGCTGCACCCTAGAATTGTCAGAAAGAGGGAGCTGTAGATTTATTAGCCTCATCACATAAAAACATGACTCATGTTTTAAACTCTCAGTATCTATTTAGGGGGGTGGCATTGTGCTTCTCTCTCATTTGACTTGGTCTGATTCTTATGTGAGATAGATGAAAGACAGAGACAGACAGACAGAAAGACAGAATAGATGGATGGGTGATGGATGGATAGACAGATGGACAGGATAAATGGATATATAGATACAAAATCTACACATATAATAGAATACATATATACATACATATTATATACATATATGTATGTACAATATATAGATACACAGAGAATTTATTAAGTTCTTATGTGTCAGGTGCTGTGCTAGATACAAAAAGTGGAATACACAACCCATGAAAATAGGACAGTCCTTCCTGTCAAGGAGCTTGTGTTCTTATATGGAAAGACAACTGCAAGTGTTGGACCAGGCAGCCAGTGTGGAAGTGGATCAGGTGAAGCCAAAGTGGAAAGTAAACAACTTGACCAGGCCCTCTCTCAGGACATAGTGCTTTCTAGAAAGGACTCAATATGTCCTGGAAAGCATCAATTGCATGGGCATTTGCAATCCCAATTAGACCTTCATTCACTAGAAAAATAGCATCAAACTTTTGTTGAGGCAGCTAGGTGTTGGAATATCTGGAAGGCTGGGCTTGGAGTCAGCAAAACCAATGTTCAAATCCTGCCTCAGACACCTGCTGAGCTGTGTGACTCTGGGCAAATCATTCATCCTCTCTCATCTAGAAAATGGGGATAACAAGAACCATCATAAGCAAGGGTTGTTGTGAAGCTCAAACAAGGCAGACAACACATGCAAGGTCATTGTAAGGATAAAATGGGATGACATATGCATAGTACTTTGCAAACCTTCAAGTTCTGTAAAAAGATAGCTATCATCATCACCATCATTGAAGGACATCAAGGGACAGTAGAAAAAGCCTAGGTTCCAATTCCCAATTCTGCCACCTATTAGTCGTGTGATTTTGGACAAGTCATATGACCTCCTGGAGCCTCAGTTTCCTCCTCTGTAAGATGGAAGGGTTGAAATAGATAGCCCCTGACATCCCTTCTACCTCTAGAGTGATGACCCTCACTCCTAACTCTTTCCCCTTCTCTGGACCCTGGTTTTCTTCTTGGTTGGACTCAAAAGATTCAAAAAAGCCTCGGAGGTCCCTTTTGACTCCTAATCAAAGATCCTATGAATCAGCCTTCCGTAAGCACCTATGCTGGGAGCTGAGTAAGATACCAAGTGTCAGCATCATGACTCTACTCTCATGAAACTTACACTTTAGTAAGTAGAAAGGATACAAATAGTAGTAAGTACAATATAGAACACTACAGGGTAAGTTATCAAACAAAGTGCAGTGTGAGGGTCAAAGTAGAGGGTCGGTCATAAAGGGGCCAGTCTCGAAAGTTTTACAGAAGATAAGGCCACAGAGTGGGGCTTTAAAATGTATAGAAATTGAACAAGAAACCAGAAAGACACATGGGAGGAAATGTCTGGGAACCTGGGAGCCCTGGCAGGTGTCTGCTGAGGTGAGACAGAGGGAATAACAGACGAAGGCAAGAATTGGTATGCCTTGACTTTCTATTGTCCCCGGAAGAGAGAGGGACAGAAGTACTAAATGTGGGAGGTCTGGTTCCTAGTGTCTTCCCTAGACATTGGTTCCAGTTTTGGCAGGCAATATGGAGAATGCTTTCAACAGATTATGTATACCTTAAAGACAAATTACTGAGTTTTCCATATTCTTTACACAGGAAAAGAGCATTTCCAGGTGCACGTAGACCCAGAGCTTGTGATGTCCAAATGACTTTATACACAGGAGCATGACTATGGATGAGTGAGTCCTTAACTCTCCTTTTGTCTGTGGGCAATACAGCAGAGTGAGAAAGGAGGCAGGGAGGGAGCTAGAACCAGCCAAGGTAAGGGAGTTAGGAAGTGCAGACTTTCATCACTGGCGGAGACCATGGGAGTGTCATGGCCCAAGCAAAACTGATTGGCTGAACACAGAAAACCAGGAACCCAAAAGAGAAAGCAAGAGCTGGATGATGTAGAGAAAAAGGCAAATAAGAAGAGATAAACAATATGCTGTGGAGACAAGCTAGCTGAGGACATCTCTAGTATCTTTTACAATTTTAATAGTTTTTATTCTGAACGTGACAAATATCAGCATCTCCACATAGAAAGAGGGGAACAATACATCTGTATATAAACCCAGGAATCTCTGTCAAGTACAACTGAGTGGTTTTTTAAAGTCTATATTAAATTTCATGTAATTGATTGAACACTATCTTGCTTGTCTGTGTGCTCTCCCGATCATCCTTCTGCTCAAAGTATTTCAAAAATCTTTTGTTGACTTTTTTCTTTTATCATTTTTTGACAGTATCCATACCCTCTTCCCCAATCACTGCCCACTTCCCAATAAAAGCCCATCATGGCAACAAATATGCACAGGCAAAAAGAAGTTCCCCACTAGTTCCCTATGAAAAGATGCTTGAATCTGCCCCTCCAGTTCATTACCTCTCTGTTAAAAGGTGGGAGACTTCATTCATTGGCATACTTGAAGAATTATGACCAGTTCTGGCCCTGATCAAAATTCTGGAACTTTTTCATAATTATTTTCCTTTTCACTATCAGTGTCATTTTATAAATTATCCTCTTGGTTCTGCTTACTTCATTTGGCATCAATTCATATAAGTCTTCCCAGGTTTCTTGGAATCCATCATTGCTTATGGAGCAATAATGTTCCATTGCATTCATATGCCATCATTCAGTCAACCTGTCCTCAATGTATCTACAAAGTCATTAAGTTCCAGTTCTCTGATCCTAAGCTCTTGGGATCATAGATTTTGAGTAGGAAGGAAGCTCAGAAGTCGTTGAGCTTAACCATCTCAGTTGACAGATGGGGAACCTGAGGCTTACAGAGCTGAAGTGACCTGGTTAAGAGCAAACATGTAATTATTTAATGAATAGAATCATGATTTGAATTCAGATTCTCTAACTCCAAACCTGGTTCCCTTCTGGATACCCCCTGTTGCCTCCTCTGTTTTGTCTGCATGGCTGGCCCACATAATGGATCCCTGGAAACACTGGTCCTTTCTTGGCCACAACATGAAAATGACTCCAGGAGAAGTCAGTGAATGAATCACTCGGGACTGAGGGACTGTGTCACTTTTCCGTTGACCTTGCCATTCACATGCCTGCTTCAATCTCATGCTTTCCTGTATTATGGGTATGTGGAGGAAGGAGGAATGTGTCACTGTGAGGACACCATGAATCACAGAATCAAACAAAGATGAGCAAAATATCCTGGGTTGGAGAGCTCATTCTCATTCATAATTAAAAAAAAAAGAACAAAACAAAACAACAAACCAACCCTTGTGAGTCAGAAGGAACTACAACACTTCCAGGTATCTTGAGACCCCAATTCATAAAATGGGCAGGCCTGGCCAGGAATCTAAGAACTCTTGGGCAAATATACAACTTTTGTAACTTCATACAAAGAGACACATACACATGAACACACATGCACACAAAGCATATTTTCTAGATGAAAAGTCAAAGACTTATGACTAACTTGTATTCTGAATTGCCATTATGACTTTATTCATTGGAGTTTGATTTCTGTCTCCCACAAAAGGAAAGCTGAGTCATTCTATGTGTATTTGTGTTGGGGAAGGACAATGATCCCTTCTTTCAAATAAGGGAAAGGAGTTTCTGTGTGTGGTCCTAAAGTTTTCCCAGAGGCTATATCTTTGAAAAGAGTTATGTACGGGCTCCCAGATGCCCCTCCCTACATCAGTGTGCTGAGTCTTGTCTTCTCACTGATTGTCACAAACTGCTCTCCCCCTCCCCCATAACTGGGAAGGGAACAGTGAGACCATGTATGGGTTAAGTGAGAATAGTTTAGCCCCTTTCAGTCACTATAACCTAGGTGAATAGCTTGAGATTTCAGCTGCTGAATGGTTTTCTATCATGTGCCTGGGCCCTTTGACATGGTAGAATTTTAATGAATTTTTTTAGTTGAATTGAATTGCATGCCCCTGGAGAATGCATGAAGGACAAAGACAGCAGCATCTTTCTCATTTGATCCAAGGAAGAAGGAGAATTCCAACTCATGACACCTATTGGAACTTTGCTTTAATCTTTGATCTCCTGGGGATAAATGTCAAGTAGTGAGTTCATTGAGTCAAAGGAATAAACAATTTACTCATTTTTCTTACATTAATCTAACTTAATATCCAGAATGGTTGCAGATGATTTCGTTTTTTGCATATGTATCTCCAGTGCCTATAGCACAATACCTGCCACATAGTAGGAACTTTTAAAACGCTTGCCGATTGATCAACTCATTGCTCCATAAATGTGGTTGTCTTCCCACAGTCCCTCAGGCATTAAATGTTCTCATTTAGGGAGTGATGGTTATTATTTTAGAAGGTGGTTCAAATTACTGGATCCACTTTTCCATGATCTGATTTTGCTATCACTTAGAGATGCATTCTGGTTATTTCCCAGAGGAATCGTGATCTAAATGAGGGCAAAATCTCATCTTAAAGTCTTTGGGCCAATAAGGCACATCTTTCACTCAAGATAACTTGCTGCCTGAAAGACGGAAAAGTCCTAGTCATTTTTCTTTATGATTGTAATTGCATGCACAGTGAATATTCAGATTACAGCTTGTGAATTTTTTTTTTCTCCTGAAAAATAAGAGTTTGCTTCCACATGGAGAAAACCATTTCTCTCTGGTTCTCTTAGGCTCAGCAGCCATGAAGTTTGTCATTGTCATTCCCTAAGGGAAATTTCTTCTATCCTCTTCCTTCATTATGAGATGCCACATTACTATTCTGCACTGTTCGCTCTCCAACCCAGGATATTTTGCTCATCTTTGTTTGATTCTGTGATTCATGGTGTCCTCACAGTGACACATTCCTCCTTCCTCCACATACCCATAATACAGGAAAGCATGAGATTGAAGCAGGCATGTGAATGGCAAGGTCGACGGAAAAGTGACGACTCATGTTCATTTCATAAGGACCTTCTGACTTCTTGTAGCGACTAGAGGAGATTATGCGGAAAGCACTGTGGCACAGCGGGAAACATGCTGGAGCTAGAGATTCTCCCCTTCTAAATCCTGGCCACCTCTAGCTCTCCCTACCTCGTGGCCTTAGCCCACTCACATCACCTCTTTTCTTTCACTGCCTTTAATTTCACTTCTTTGCACCTCAATTTCATCACTGATGAAAATGAGCGAGTTGATTGAGGTAACCTTGAAGGTCCCTTTCTGCTCCAAACTGCAGGTTTGTCTTGCTCTCATACTGCTTTTGTTTTGTGCAATTAGATCATAGGGAATTCAATGAAGAGAAAATATTTTTAAACCCGTGGTCCAAGATCTAGGATCATGGATATAGCACTGGGACAGACCATAAAGGCTCATGAGAACACAGATGGAGGCCAGGAATTTATTTATTTATTTTATTTAAAGAATTTGTTTTTCAAGCAACAAGCATTTAATTCATCTATCCCTCTTAATATCTTCCCTCCCTCATCTATTGAGTAATTTTAAAATAACTTCCTCCCCCCCCAAAAAATTCTTTACACATAGCTGTACAGTCTGGCAAAATAAATCTCTACCTAAGCTATGTCTATACACACACATATGCATATATATTCATTTTAAGTTCATCGTCTTTCTTTCAAAAGTGAATGGTATGTTTCATCTTCATGTTTTTTGGACTCATGGTTTATCATTGCATTGATAGGCATGCTAAAATCTTTCAAAGTTGTTTTTATTTGTAAGACTATTACATATGTGCATTTATGTGTGTATATATGTATATGTGTGTATATATACACATATACTATGTATATATACATACATATATACATATACATATATAATATTCTCCTTGTTTTACTCACTTCTCTCTGCATCACTTCATAAAGATCTTCCCAGTTTCTTTTGAAACTGTGCCCTTCATCATTTCTTATGGACCAGTGATATTACATCACATTCATATACCACAATTTATATAGGCATTACCCCATAGGAGGACACCTCCTTAGTTTCCAATTTTTGACTTCCACCAAAAGAACTGCCATAAATATTTTTGTACATGTTGGTCCTTCTCCTTTTATTTCTTTTATTTCTCAGGGGTACAGACCTAGCAGTGGAACAGGTGGGACAAGGGATGACTTTCTGGTCATGATTCCAAATTGCTTTCCAGAAGGAGTCTGGTTCCCTACCTTCATGAAAAGTAATGGCTACCATGAGTAGATTAGCTGGCCTGTGGTGAAGAAGATGGAGACAGGAATCCAACCATCCCAATTCACAGAACAGGAGAGTGCCATAACCTGGGAGGAAGGAGAGTGATTCCAAAAAAGGTCTTTCTAGAGAACAAATCTTAAACTTTTGTTATCCTTTGTGCTCCATCCTAAAGTCCACCTGCCACACCATGTATGTGACTTTGGGTAATTCCCTTCATTTCTCTGGCCTCCATTTGTTCCTCTGTAAAATGGGAGGATTTGACCAGATGCCATCAAATATTGCTTATTGCTCTAGATCTATGATTCTATTGTACCTGGGGTTTGCACATGTGTCCCCAGTGACACTCTGATGCTTGTTTCTTCTGCTCCCTTATGGTCTTACCCTGTGCTTTTTTGGGGTTGCAAAACACTTTATCTGTACTCTCTAATTTGATCCTCACAACAATCCTTGGGGGTTGGCATTATTGTTATCCCCATTTTGCAGATAAAGAAACTGAGGAACCAAAAGGTTTAGTGGCTTGCCCAGGGTCATGTAGTTTGGAAGTGTCCGAGGCAGAAATTGAACTCCCTGATGCCAGACCAAGCACTTGATTCCCTTTGCTTGCTCCAAGCAGCCTTAGAGCTGACAATCTCTTCTTATATGCGTTATGACATTTCATGATGGGACCCCTGTTGTTGAATGCATCCCTGCTCTGTTTGATCCTTTTGTCAAACCTCTTCTGAGTCTCTTCAGTTCATTTAAGGATTGGAACATCAGGATAGTGAGAAACAGGAGCAAAGAAGGGATATAAGAACATTTGAGAGCTGGGAGTCAGGAAAGGATTCCCTAGGAGGCTGTATCAGAGCTAAAACTTGAGGGGGAAAATAGAACAGAAGCTAGAAAACCACTTGTTGAGGATGATGTAGAAGAACCTTCTGTCTAGGCACCAGGTAGCTTCTGAGGACTCTTCTAACTCAGAGAGTCTGTGGATCTGGGATAAGGAATGAGGCATGGAGGCTAGAGGATAAGAATAGGGAATAGCTAGTGGTCCACTTTGGCTGCAAAGTTGAGCATTTGAAAAAAAATAATGTGAGTTAAGACTGGACAGGGAAGTCAGAATTGAAAGGTGAGGGCCTTGGATACTAAGCTAAAGAATGTTTATTTTAAGCTAGAGATAATAGGGAGCCACTGTAGGTTTTTGAGCAGGAGAGTGACATTCATGGTTCAGACTGTGCATTAAGTAGATTATTTTGGCAGCTTTGAGAAGGGGAGATTATAGAAGAAATACACTGGAAGCCAGTGAGCAAGCTAGTGGAATAATCCAGGTGAGAGAAGATAGGGGTCATATGAGCAGAAAATCAGGGACGAGATTAGAATTGACACAAGTGGGCAAATGATTAGATTTGGGGGAGGTGCTGAAGGAGAAAGAAAAATCAAAGAGGAATCTAGATTGTCAACTTCAAATGGTTGGAAGAATGATGGTGCCATTAGTGGAAATAGGGAAACTGAGGGGAGGGATAGATTTGGAGAGAAGATGATAAGACTAGTGTTTTAGCTACAGAAAAGGTACTACCCATTCAAGAGGCAACCAGGTAGAGCTGTCCAGCAAGCAATTGATGTTTATTTGCCTGAACTTCAGGTAAAAAAATGTTTGGTTACTTAAATTTGAGAATCATCTACATGAAACTAGTCATTTAACCTGTGGGAGTAGATGAAATCACCAGAGGCAAGAGAGAAAAGAGCCAAAGACAGACCAGTGAGGAATAACTGCTTAGGAGGCAGATGAAAGACACTGGATTAGTGGAATACCCTGAGAAGCAGCAGTCGGGCATGTGAATGGAAAACCAGAAGGGAGCCCATGCCAGGACGGAGCACCACCAACACAATGGGAAGACGAAATGTGGAGACACAAGAGTGGTGATGAGCATGACAAACACTGCAGTGAGATAAAGGAGGCTTGAGTAAAAGCAATTGGATTTGGAAATTATGGCACTGATCAACTTTAAAGGAATAGTCTTAATACGGTAGTGTGCTCAGAAGCCCAATTACAAGGGGATTAACAAGTAAATTGGTGGCAAAAAAGCAAAGGCAGCAAATACAGAATATTTTATAAAGGTTTCACCGTGAAGGGGAAGAGAAGTATGAGAGACAGAAGAAAATATATTTTTTTTTCCCACTTAATAGTATTTTATTTTTTTCCAATTGCATGTAAAGATAGTTATCAACATTCACTTTTATGAGATTTTGAGTTCCAATTTTCCCTTCCCTCCCTCTTCTCCAAAACAGCAAGCAATATAATATAGACCATACATGTACAATCATATTAAACATATTTCGACATTGTGAAAGAATCAGCACAAAAGTGAAAAACCATGAGGAAGAAAAAAAAAACAATATGCTTCAATCTGCATTCGGACTCCAAAGTTCTTTCTTTGGATATGGATGGCATTTTCCATCATGAGTCTTTTGGAATTGTCTTAGATCATTGCATTGCTGAGAAGAGCTAAGTCTATCATGGTTGATTATTGCACAATGTTGCTGTTACTGTGTACAATGGTCTCCTGGTTCTGCTCACTTCATTCAGCATCAGTTCATGTAAGTCTTTTCAGGTTTTTCTGAAATCTGCCTGCTCATCATGTCTTATAGCACAACAGTATTCCATTATATTCATATACCACAACTTGTTCAGCCAGTCCCCAATTGGTGGGCATCCCCTCAATTTCCAATTCTTGGCCACAACAAAAAGAGCTGCTATAAATATTTTTGTACATGTAGATCCTTTTTCCACTTTTTATGGACAGTCTCTTTGGGATACAGACCTGGTAGTGGTATTGCTGGATCAAAGGGTATGCACAGTTTTATAACCCTTTAAGCACAGTTCCAAATTGCCCTCCAGAATGGTTGGATAAGTTCACAACTTCGCCAATAATACATTAGAGTTCCAATTTTCACACATTTTCTCCATTTTCTCCATTTTCTACATTTATCATTTTCCTTTTTTGTCACATTAGCCAATCTGATAGGTGTGAGGTTGTTTTAATTTGCATTTCTCTAATCAATAGTGATTTAGAGCAATTTTTCATGTGACTATAGATAGGTCACCTGAGAGCTGCCTGTTCATATCCTCTGACCATTTATCAATTGGGGAATGACTTGTATTCTTATAGATTTGACTCAGTTCTCTATCTATTTTAGAAATGTGGCCTTTATCTGAAACATTAGTTGTAAAAATTATTTCCCAACTTTCTGCTTTCCTTCTAATTTTGGTTGCATTGGCTTTGTTTGTGCAAAAATGTTTTTTTTAATTTAATGTAACCAAAATTATCCATTTTGCACTTCATAATGTTCTTTATTTCTTGTTTGGTCATAAATTCTTCCCTTCTATGTCGATCTGACAGGTAAACTGTTCCTTGATCTCCAACTTTGCTTATAGTCTCACCCTTTATGTCTAAATCATGGACTCATATTGACCTTATCTTGGTATACAGTGTAAGATGTTGGTTTATGCCTAATTTTTGCCATACTATTTTCCAGTTTTCCTAACATTTTTTGTCTGATAGTGAGTTCTTATCCCAGAAGCTGTAGTCTTTGTGTTTATCAAACAGTAGATTACTATACTCATTGACTACTGTGTCTCGTGTACCTAACCTACCACTCTATTTCTTAGCCAGTACCAAATAGTTCTGATGATTGCTGCTTTATAGTATAATTTCAGATCTTGCACATCTAGGCCACCTTCCTTTGTATTTTTTTCATTAATTTCCTTCATATTCTTGATCTTTTGTTCTTCCAGATGAATTTTGTTATGATTTTTTCTAGTTCTATAAAATATTTTTGGTAGTTTGATTGGTATGGCACTGAATAAGTAAATCAGTTTAGGTGGAATTATCACTTTATTATATTAGTTCAGCCTACCCATGAACAACTGATATTTTTTTTCAGTTATTTAGATCTGACATTATTTGTGTGAAAAATGTTTTTAATTGTGTTCATATAGTTCCTGGGTTTGTTTTGGCAGGTAGACTCCCAAATATTTTATATTGTCTACAGTTATTTTAAGTGGAATTTCTGTTTCTATGTCTTGCTGCTGGGCTTTGTTGGTAATATATAGAAATGCCTATGATTTATGTGGGTTTATTTTATATCCTGCAACTTTGCCAAAGTTGCTAATTATTTCAAGTAGTTTTTCAGTTGATTCTCCAGGATTATCTAAGTATACTACCATATCTTCTGCAAAGAGTGACAGCTTTGTTTGAAGAAAAAGAGTTTTAGGGGATATCAGGGTCAAGTTACAGATTTTTGTTTGCTTTAGGAATTGTAGAGGGTGGGACTTATTTGTTTACAATGGAAGAGACTATTAAAGGGACCAGGAGGAAGAGGAGAAGAGAAGAGAGGACAGGAGAGGAGAAGGGAGGAGAGGATAGGGGAGGGGAGGGGAGGGGAGGAGAAGGGAGGGAATGGGAGGGGAGGGGAGGACAAAAATATAAATACTTTTGTATTCTTCTTGACAAGGGTGTCCAGATTTGTTTTAAAATGGCAATAGTGAACCAATCCTCCCTTCACCATGTCTGCTTCATTTCCATTTTCATATTCTGATCAAGTGGCTCTACATTTAGAGCTGGAATAAAATGATCTGAAGATTTCCTGGCAGAAAGTAACGAGCTTAATGGGCCTCCTGACAAATTGTCGAAGATTTCATTTTCTAGGGCCCCTCAGTTTGAGCCACTTATACAGATTTTTTCACTAGCCAATCACAGATACATTCTTGCTCAGAATAACTGAGCTTGGGTCAGATGGATGGACTTTTTTGAAATGGGCTTCTGACAAAATCAAATTTTCACCTTATGAGACTGAATAGTCTGAGGAAGGAGTTGACTGTTAACACATGTCAGATTTGATTGTGAAAAGCTAATCTTCCCATTGAGAGGTCTGAGTCCTCAAAAAGTTCAGCTGCATAACCAAAGGAGTGGTATTCAAGGAATAGCTCCATTTCAAATTGGCAGGTAAGGACAATTCTTGTCTCTTTCTCAGTCCATCCTGGAAAAGTGTTTCCCTGGGTTTATTAAGTGAGTTCTTCTTGGTCATTGGCTCCTTGACAGCTGATGATATTTTGGTATTGGAACTTTCTTTTTCCTTTAAAGCCAGAGGTGAGAGAAACTTGTCATGTGATATATATTCTACAGGGAAGAAATGATGATCACATGCAGCAGTGATCATTCTCAGGGGCAAAGAGCCTTCTCTACGAAGTGGGATTTGTCATTGAACATGCAGTTGCATTAAATCAATTCACCAAGCACTGATTGAGTATGTACTCCAAAAAAGCATACATCTGCACACTGAGGATACAAGTATAGCTAAGACATTCAGTGTGGTGTAGAGAAGAGAACACTGAACTCAGAGGGAAAAGAGTAGATTCACATTCTGCCTCTGTTACCGCCTAACCTTGGACAACTCACTTATCAGTCCATAAGCATTTACTAAGGGATATTATGTGTGACACAATATGCAAAGCACTGGGGACACAAAAATGTTTAAGAAAAATCCCCTGTACTGTGGGGGAAAAACTCTAAATAACTTTATGTGTACAAAGTGTATATGGTGTAAATAGCTTTGTTTGTACAGAGAAAGGACATATAGAAAGGATGTTGTCAAAGTAGAGACAAAACAAGATTTGGCAACAGATCAGGTGTGGGAAATGTGAAGGAGGAATCCAAGATGACCCTGAAGCTGTGGACCTGAATGACTGGGAGAGTAGTTGTATCCTTGGCATCAACAGGACGGTTGAGAAGAGGGCATCGTTTGTAGGAAAAGATAAGGAGTGCACTCCTGGACATTTTGAGTTTGAAATGACTATCGGACATCAGTTCAAAATATCACAAAGGAAGTTGGTGAAGCAAGGTTGGAGCTCAAGGGAGAAGCTAAGGCTGGTTATATAGATTCCCCTGGGGACAATCCTGGCCTCAGGAATAGGCACGTCCTGTTATTCTGCACTTCTTATGCCTGGAATCCCCACCTAAACCATTTCTATCTGTTAAAATTCCCCCTCCAATTTGATGACAAACCAATAATCACAGTGTCTCATAATCAGAAGGGACATCAGGGGCATCTAATCCAATCTACATCTTGATGAAACTACTTTCTACACCATACCTAGTAAATGGTAATACAGCATTACTTAAAGACCTCTAATGAAGGAGAAAAGCACCACCTTCAAAGACCACCCATTGCCCTTTTGGACAGCAATGTTTCTTGGGAAAGCTTTCCTTACACCAAGCCTAAATCTGCCCCTTTAAAATTTCTATCCTTTGCTCCTATATCTGCTGTCTGTAGCCAAACTGAGTAAGTTCAGTCCCTCTTCAATGGATCAGGCCATCAAAAAATAGATGACTATAACTTCCCTTCTTAGTGTTCTTTTCTCTGGGCTAACCATATTTAATTCCTTCAACTAGACTTTTCAACATTCTTGTTTCCATACCCTGGACAGCTTCCTGCTTAACCATATCCTTCCTGGAATGTGACAGCCAGAATTGACCATGATTCTCTGGGTTTGTCCCACTCTGGGCAGAGGATTGTGCGAATGTTGCTTCCCTGTCCCTGAACACCATGTCTCTCTAGATAGCCTAAGATCTCACTAGGTTCCTGGCTTTGCATATCACACTATTTTATCATTGAGATTATCATGAACTATTGTCAGATCTTTTCCAGGCAAAATTCTATATAGTGTTGTTTCCACTCTCTTGGACTTTTGAATCAGTGTGAGATTATAATTTTATCTATGTGTAATTTCAGCTGATTGATTGGAATTTCATGCCATCTTTTCCATGAAGTTTTCCTCAATCCTTCAGCCTGAAGCATTCTTTCTCTCCTTTAGGTATCAAGAAGATGATTTCAGAGACTAGAGTGATGACTGGTTTCTCTGGCTCATATCTCAACATTTAGCAGCAAATGCTCCTCAAATGAATAGTTATGTGGCAAACATCACCACTGGGCAGTAAAACACAGGGCTAGTGCTTGACTTATGTAAGCAAGTAGCATTTATTGAAGGGTCTCAAGATGATGGAGATGAGTGCTGGAACTTGAAGGCTTCCTAGGTGGCTCTTGAATCTATGGTGAATCTTCCTAGCATCTGCCTCCCAGGGTTGTTGGGGGAATCAAATGTAAGGTACCCAGCACAGTGCCTGGCACATAGTAGGTGCTTAACAAATGCTTGTTTTCTGACTTCCTTCCTACTTCCTGTCTCAGTGGCTCCCACATCTGTGGAATGTCTGTCGTGGGCAGGCAGATGTGAGCTTTACCAATGGGACTGTCAGCAATGGTCTTTGGCAGCATTGTAATTGAACCTATATTTTTTATATTACATAGAGAATAAAAGTTGTATTTCTGACAAAGTTTATTAGCAAGTCTAGACTTTGATTTGCCCTTAAAGGTTTTAGAAGAACCCATTGTCTAAGTCTAGATATACATGATGACCTCATGAACAGTATTCCTGACCCCCCAATTGATCTTTTTATCTCACCTCAACACCCTGGGCAGCTTTATACACAAGTGACTGTCATCTGCATGGAAGTCTTATGCTGAATACTTTCCCAACTAAAGAAAATTGCATGTCCCATATCTGTTCATCTTAAAGTCAAAGAGCAATTGAAAACCTTGGGAAGTAGCATCTCTAGTTTCCTCACCGAATGAACTTGGAAGAAAGCATCACTATTCTCAAATGGCAGTAGAGGAAGAAGAGAACAAAGCTTGTTACAGAAGTTACAGGTTCTGGGGAAGTCTTGAACCTCTAAGAGACCAGCTGAGATGTTACAAGTGGTTATACCACACTTCCCAAGAAACTGAACTCTTAGCATTGAATATGAAAGGGCACAATGCACTCTACTCCTCCATATATTACCTCTATTGAGAAAGGAAAGCTCCCCAATGGGGGGAAGGTACAGTGGCAGTTTCAATATGTAAGTAATGAGTAGAGCCCATCCCAAAGGCATTATAAGAAGGCCAGTTCAATGAATGTAATAAATGTGTAATGAAGCTGCAAAAGCAGGTTGGACTCACTCTTCCTTAAGTTTTATAATCATCCTTGCAGGGAAACTCTTCAGAGAAAAGCAAGAATTCCATAGGCAATTGCCATTTCCTCGAATTAGGCTATTTTCACCTTATCTGGGAGAGCAGAGGCATGTGGTCACCCATCCATTCCAGAGCTGAATCAAAGCAAAATGGGGATATGTAACTATCTCCTTGTTTTCTGTTGGTTTGCCTGCCTGGTCCAATTATAAGCATTTTTGAATAGAACTACATGTAGATAGACACACAGAATTGTGCTTGCTAAAGTTTTCCCTGGGGTTGTTCAGGCATGTCTTGTCTGCTTTTCTTAAAATAATAGCTTCCTTTTCTTGCAAGTCTCAACTCTTTTTGGAAAGATCACAAGTAAAATAGGTTTTCTGAAAATCAGACTGATTTCTCATGGCTTACATATAGTTTACAATAATCAACAAAAAGAAAACTAGAGGGAAAAGGGAACAAACCTTGGATTTTACTAGTACAAGGAACTCTTGGATGAGGCAATGAAGTGCCCTAATCAGGGCAGGACAACACCTTCTCTGAAACTGAGTCTTAGAGTTACCAAAGGAGCTAAGAGATTAAGTGACTTGCTCAGGGTCCTACAACTAGTATGTGTAAGAGGGTCTTCAGGAGTCTGGCTCCAGAACTCTATTCATCTTGCCACAAATTATACCATACAAATTTAATTTCTAGAAAACATGTTCCCTACAAATAACCTCTCTTGTAACTTTCCAGTCACAGAATGAAATATCTTCCTAAAATAGCAGGACCCCTTCCAAGAGTATATGAGGAGAGGGAGCAGGGTAAGGAGAAGGTTTCCAAGATAACATAGGACCTCAACCTCTCTAGCAGGGAAAGATCTGGCTGCCATTAGCCACCTTTTCTCTGCTACCATCAGTGGTAGAATCCTTTGCTCACTGCCTTGGGAAACTGGTTTATATTTTCCATTTGACACATACAGAATTCTTACCCTCTAACACGAATGTAGAATAGAATAGTACTCTTAAGTCTGCACAAATGTTTATACATACATATATGTGTATATGTACATATGTGTGTCTGTATAATATATGTACATATATGTATTTATGTGTGTACATACACACATATGGAGCCAGCCAAGTCTGGGCTCTGGCAGCATAGAAAGCAGTTGGACTCCTACCTCACTGATGGGTATGCAGCTCAGGCTTTTTGTCCATTCATTTGTTCAGTCATCCATTATTCAGGTATTATTGAGTCTTCTCTGTGTGTATTCAACCCATTCACTCCATGTTTCTACTAAAAGAGCCCCAGGTAGGGCTGCACACTACACACATATTTCTGTGAATTGAGATGAGTAGAGTTGGTGTGCCATAATGTCTAGAGAGATGGTCCAGGGCTCAGGAAGACCTGGGTTCTAATCCCATCCCTGACACATCCTGAATGTGTGACTTAGGTCAGTCAGGGAACCTTCCAGTGTTCCCAGTCAACTCTCTAAGGTTCTGTCTACATTGGGGAAGAATTGCCAGTGCTGCTCCAGTAGAGGCCCATTACTCAGGGGAGTTCCCTTCTACGATGACATCAGAATTTCAGACCCCATCCCTCCTCTCTCAAAGGATTTCCCTTATGTTGGTTTCAGTGTTTCAGGGACTTCAGCCAGGCCTTTGTGCTCTCTAACACCTAGGCATCATCAATATAGAAATGAAGTGGAGGCTTATGGACACCCCCGAGGGCATCTCTGACCATGCCAAAGAATCACACTGCCCACAATAGGTGGGCTTCAAGACAGATTTATTGATGTTCCTTCATATATTACCCTGGATCTTTACCTTGAGTTTTTCCTGAATATTTCTGGCCTCAGGGAGTTCCTGTCAGATGGCACATTTCCATCTATAAAATGGGAGTCTTAAGATCACCTCCCTCCAAAGGCTAATCTGAGCTCAGAACTACTGTGATGGCACATGTAAAATATTTTGCAAATCTTACATACATATTGCTGGTTATTATTGTTGTTGCTGTTGTCATTTATCAAAATAAGTACCACAGTTACACCTTAAGTATACTGACATGAAAGTCAAGTGATCTAATTGCTCTTGACATCATTTCCATGCGAGAAATAAGAGGTGAACACGAGCCAGAGACAGAGCAAGCTAATCTTACTTAGAATCTTGGAGGGAAGCTTAAATTATGGTAACATTCAATAAATGAGGTTCATGGAGATGACCCTGAATCATCAGGAAAAAGCTAAATCTGTTTGGTAAGCTTCGCTTAATGTTAAAGATCAGTCTGGCTTCCAGCGAACTGGGCTGGTCCTCTGGAGAGGATCTGTGAAAGGAGTGTACAAGAGTCAGCCACGATGAGGTGTGGAGGACGCGTGCTTGGCACCACAGGAGAATACTTGGCTACCTGTCTATCTGTCTGCCTCCCTACCTCCCTTCCTTTGAATTGCTGAAGCCAATGTGCGCTGCTGGACAGAAGCCTCCAGGATTTTCCTCTTCCATCCCCTGAGGAGCTATCTGCCAACACACATTGGGCTGTCTTTTTCTCTCTCTCTTTGGGCCGCTCTGCATTGCTCTCTGTCTTTCTAACCTCCCTATTTCTGTCTCTGTCTCATTCTTCCTGTCTCTGTCTCTCTCTATCTCTCTGTGTCTCTGATTCTCTGCCTTTCTCTGTCTTTTTTGCTGTGTCTGTCTCTCTCTGCCCCTCTGTCTCTCTGTCTCTCCCCCTCCTTCCTCCTTTCCTTCATCCCCTCTCTTTCTCATAATTGAATCCCTCAAAATCTTCTTTTCCTCAAATCCTTTCCAGTCAGGTTCTTTTGCTAGAACTCCTCAGAGTCCTAGCAGCTTTACTTTGCCCTTCCTGTTGCTTTAATGCTGCAATAGCTCAAATTCATCACCCCATAAAACCACCCCGGCAGCAGGGAGGAGGGGCTAGATGCTTAAGCAGAGGCTGTCAGTCACCCTCAGTGACAGCAAAATCCTCAGCAATGCGGCTCCTCAGGGGTCAGGGAGAGGCCCCAAGGCTCTGTGGGGAGGGGCCCAGACCTGCTCCTGATGGGCCTGACTGCTGAGCTTGAGAGATTTCGCAGAAAGGGGCTGTGCTCTTTTTACTTCAAGACACCGAGAGGGTTCAAGGAAGTCATCATGGAGATGTGCATTGCTCACATTTCGGAGCTGTACATCCCGGATGAGGGATCATGTTCGAATCCTGGGTTTGTCAGGAAAACACCTGACCTCCTCAGAGCTTCCCTCATCCCTGACAGCTACTTGGTGCTTCTGACACATGACGGAATAGACTGTATCCAAACATAGGCCTGTTTGCAGGGTGAGTTTTCAGAATTCTCTGTCACTAAGCAAAAAGAAAGTCTCAAAGGAGAAGCCTTTGATCTAGGCTCCCTCCCCCCTCCCCAGCCCAGCTGCCCTTTTAGCCATTTCTGGAAAGTGCAAACTCTACATTATTTTAGGGTGGCATGGAACCCCGGACAATTAGAGCCCGAAGGGACATTAGGACACAAAACACAGGGGAGCTCAGAACACAGAAGCACTCGAAGAGACCTAGGAACTGAGAGCATCAGAGAAGAAAGGATTTAGATCAGCAAATGGTGGGACATGAAATGTCAAAGGTAGAAAAGTCCCAAGGAAAAAGTGGGTTAGGATGGGGAGGAGCTGAGATCAGAGATTGCCAGAGCTGGAAGGAACCTTAGAACAGAGAATGGCAGATGTGCAAAGGAACCTGAGAATCAAGAATGCTAGAACACAGAATGTCAAAATAGGGAGGGACCACGGGAGATAGACTGCTGGAGCTGAGAGGAGCCTACATCAGAGAATCTTGGAGCCCAAAAGGAACCATAAAACAGAAAGTGTTAGAATATAGATTGTCAAAGAAAAGCCACATCTTAGAATAGAGAATGCTAGAACTGGGAGGAGCTTAGATGAGAGAATGACAGAGCTGGAAGAAATGTAGAACAGACACTCTCAGAGATGAGAAGGACTTTAGAAATCACCCAGGCCAGGCCTGTGATCTTACTGATAAAGTCCAGAGAAACGAGATGACAACTTACAGCCAGATCTTGCTTCCTGGCTGATGCCACGAACAATGAAAACTATTGTTGGGGTTCAAAAGCCTTCAATTAATACTAATAAATAATGAATTGGCATCACCTTTAGAAGGCAACCAAATCTCTCTCTAGGGGAATGGGGAATCCTGAAAAGAGAGCTCTCCCTGCAGAGGAGAGAAACTCCGCTACTGATGTTAGTTGTAGGACAACGGGAAATCATTTCAATTCGTCCTTTGTAAAGTAAGGATACATCACAGGGTTGTTGTGAGGCTCAAAAACAACGAAAATGCTTAGGCAGCCTTGGAGGGAGGGCTGCCAAAGTGGTAGGCATCATCAGAGGGGGTGGTGGTATAGGAACGGTAATTTGGTTTCATGGCCGTAGTCCTAGGCCGTGACTTGGGGAAGACTCGGTTTGCAGTCCTGCTCTGATATTGACTGGGCCATCCTGGGCAGGGCCCGGTTTAGGTGACCTTCCAGATGAAAACAGTCACATATGTACAGGGATGGTAGTGACATATGTGATTCACATTTCATCCAGAGTTAATCCAATAGGTTGGCATGTGACTAATCTCTCAGAAGATGGAAAATACCAACTGATAATGGATGAAAAACCTTGTGTTTTAGGCTTCAGGTCTGTCAGAGACCACATAGATGCTATAGATAGGGATAAGGGTAGTGATAGAGATATTTAGTTATAGATAGATACATTACATATATACTTCTCTATCTTTTTTTCTCTCTCTCTACATATATATACATACACATACATATATAATCATACATACATATACACACATCTACATACACACATATATATGCAGCTAGGTGATCCAGTGAATAAAAGCACTGGTCTTAGAGTGAGGAAGACCTGAGTTCAAATCCTGCCTCTGACATACACTACCTGAGGGACTGTGGGTAAGTCACTGAACCTCTTTCAGTTTCCGTTTCAGTTTCCTCATCTGTAAGATGAGGATAATAACAGCACCTACTTCTCAGGGTTGTTGTGGGGATCAAATGAGATAATATTTGTTAGTCACTTTGCAAACTTCTAACTATATAAATGCTAGCTATACATACATGATATATAATGTATGTATTAAATACACATTATATAACATGCATTGTTATATACATAGAGATGATAGATAGATAAAAATATATTTATGAGCACTGCTTCTTGAAAAGAAATTCAGAATATAGAGTTCTCCCTGGCTAATTAACACACTCCATCTTCATTTCATAATGCTCAGAACCAAAGACAAAATTCCCCAGTCTAGATTAAGCAAAAGTTCAGAGTTAGGTAACAGTCTCTGATTCATGAGACAAAAGAAGAGTCACTTAGCTTTTGGTGCAGCCTGTAGAAACATTTTCCTAAAATAATTCAATCCCTTTTCTGTTACCCCTTTAAGGATCCTCTTTTCCACCTGATCGAGTTGGACTCAAGAAATGCTTCCACTAACAGAAATAATCAAAGATTGTTCCTTCTCTTAAACATTATCCTAGACGTGTTAAGGAGGGAGTCTTCCTGGGCTGGTCAAGCTTTTCCCTTTAGAAACTGGTTAAGCTTTTGATAAGAATTATGCTTTTTTTCATGAGTTTGCTAATTTTTTTATTAATTTATTTTGAATTACCAACAATCACTTCCATAAGCTTTTGAGTTTTAAATATTTCTCCCCTTCCCTCCTTACCTCCCTCCCCAAGACGGTGCACAATCTGATATAGGTTACATATATTTTCTTATTAAACATATTTTCACATCAGTGATGTTATAAGTAAGAATTAGAACCAATAGGAGGAACCACCAGAAAGAGAAAACAAAATCTAACAGAGGAGAAAAAAATAACAAATAGTATGCTTCGATCTGCATTCAAACTCCATAGTTCTTTCTTTGGATGTGGATAGCATTTTCCATCACGAGGCCTTTGGAGATGTCTTAGATCCTTGTATTGCTGAGAACGGTTGGTCTATCAATATTAGTCATCACACAACACGACTGTTACTATGTACAACATTCTTTTGCTTATGCTCATTTCACTCAGCATCAGATCATACAAGTCTTTCCAGGTTTTTCTGAAGTCAGCCTGGTCATTATTTCTTATAGCACGATAGTATTCCATCACATTCATATACCACAACTTGTCCAGCCATTCTCCAATTGAGGGGCATTCTCTCAATTTCCAATTCTTTGCCATCACAAAAAGAGCTGCTATGAATATTTTTTGCATGTGGGTCCTTTTCCCATTTGTATGATCTCTTTGGGATACAGCCCTAGAAGTGCTATTGCTGGGTCAAAGGGTATACACATTTTTATAGCCCTTTGGGCATAGTTCCAAATTACTCTCCAAAATGGTTGGATCATTTCACAACTCCACCAACAATGCATTAGTGTTCCAATTTTCTCACATCTTCTCCAACATTGATCATTTTCCTGTTTTGTCATGTTGGCCAATCTGTTAGTTGTGATGTAGTACCTCAGAGTTGTTTTGATTTGCATTTCTCTAATCAATAGTGATTTAGAGCATTTTTTCATATGATTATAGATGGCTTTAATTTCTTCATCTGAGAACTGTCTGTTCATATCCTTTGACCATTTATCAATCAGGGAATGACTTGTATTCTTATAAATTTGACTTAATTCTCTATGTATTTTAGAAATGAGGCCCTTATCAGAGAGACTGGTTATAAAAATTCTTTCCCAGTTTTTTACTTTCCTTCTAATCTTGGTTGAATTGGCTTTGTTTGTGCAAAAACTTTTCAATTTAATGTAATCACAGTTATCCATTTTGCTCTTCGTAATGTTCTCTATCTCCTGTTTGGTCATAAATTCTTCTATTCTCCATAAATCTGATAGGTAAACTATTCCTTGCTCTCCCAGTTTGCTTACAGTGTCAGCCTTTTTATCTAAATCATGAACCTATTTTGACTTTATTTTGGTATATGGTATGAGATTTTGGTCTTTGCCTAGTTTCTGCCATACTCTTTTCCAGTTTTCCCAGAAGATTTTGTCAAAGAGTGAGTTCTTATCCCAGAAGCTGGGGTCTTTGGTTTTATCAAATAATAAATAAGTATAGTTTTTGACTACTGTGCTTTGCATACTTAACCTATTCCACTGATCCACCACTCTATTTCTTAGCCAGTACCAAGCAGTTTTGATGATTGCTGCTTTATAATACAATTTAAGATCTGGAATGGCTAGGCCGCTTTCCCCTGCCTTTCTTTTCATTAGTTCCTTTAATATTCTGGACCTTTTGTTATTACAAATGAATCTTGTTATTATTTTTCCTAACTCTATAAAATAATTTTGTGGTAGTTTGATTGGTATGGCACTGAATAAGTAAATTAGTTTAGATAGAATTGTCATTTTTATTATATTAGCTTGGTCTACCCATGAGCAACTGATGTTTTTCCAATTATTTAGATCTGACTTTATTTGTGTGAAAAGTGTTTTGTAATTGTGTTCATATAGTTCCTGGGTTTGTTTTGATAGGTAGACTCCTAAATATTTTATAACATCTACAGTAACTTTAAATGTAATTTCTCTTTCTATTTCTTGTTGTCAGGTTTTGTTGGTAATATATAGAAATATCAATGATTTATGTGGATTTAATTTATAGCCTGCATCTTTGCTAAGGTTGTTTATTATTTCAAGCAGTTTTTAAATTGATTCTCTAGGATTCGCTAAGTATATCATCATATCATCTGCAAAGAGTGATAGCTTTGTTTCTTCTTTGCCTATTCTAATACCTTCAACTTCTTTTTCTTCTACTGTTGGTAAAGTTAAAGTTTCCAGTACAATATTGAACAACAGTGCTGATAATGGACATCCTTGTTTCACCCCCGATTTTACTGGAAATGCTTCTAACTTGTCCCCATTACATATGATGCTTGCTAAAGGTTTTAGGTAGATGCTATTTATTATTTTAAGGAAGACTCCATTTATTCCTATACTCTCTATTGTTTTTTAACAGGAATGGGTGCTGTATTTTATGAAAAGCTTTTTTCTGCATCTATTGAGATGATCATGTGGTTTCTGTTAGTTTTGGTGATGATATGATCAATTATGCTGATAGTTTTCCTAATATTGAAGCAGCCCTGTATTCCTGGTATAAATCCTACCTGGTCATAATGTATTATTCTTGTGATAAGTTGTCATAATCTATTTGCTAATATTTTATTTAAATTTTTTGTATCTATATTCATTAGGGAAATTGGTCTATAATTTTCTTTCTCTGTTTTGACTCTTCTCGCTTTAGGTATCAGCACCATATTTGTATCATAAAAAGAATTTGGTAAGACTCCTCCTTCACCTATTTTCCCAAATAGTTTATACAATATTGGAATTAATTGTTCTTTAAATGTGTGATAGAATTCACTTGTAAATCCATCTGGCCCTGGAGATTTTTTCCTAGGGAGTTCATCAATAGCTTGCTCAATTTCTTTTTCTGAAATGGGGTTATTTAAGAATTTTACTTCCTCTTCTGTTAATCTGGGCAAGTTATATTTTTGTAAATATTTATCCATTTCACTAAGATTGTCAAATTTGTTGGAATACAGTTGGGCAAAATAGTTCCTAATTATTGTTTTAATTTCCTCTTCCTTGGTGGTGAATTCACCCTTTTCATTTTTGATACTGGTAATTTGGTTTTCTTCTTTCTTTTTTTTAATTAAATTAACCAAAGGTTTGTCTATTTTATTGTTGTTGTTTTTTTTTTCATAAAACCAGCTCTTAGTTTTATTTATGAGTTCAATAGTTTTCTTAGTTTCAATTTTATTAATTTTTCCTTTGGTTTTCAATATTTCTAATTTGGTCTTCAATTGAGGATTTTTAATTTGTTCTTTTTCTAGTTTTTTTTTTAGTAGTATGCCCAATTCATTGATCTCTTTTTTTTCTATTTTATTCATGTAAGCATTTAGAGATATAAAACTTCTCCTAAGAACTACTTTCACTGCATCCCATAAGTTTTGGTATGTTGTCTCATTATTGTAATGTGGTTGAATGAAGTTATTGATTGTTTCTATGATTTGTTGTTTGACCCAATCATTTTTTAGGATTAGATTATTTTGTTTCTAATTATTTTAGTCTATCTTTCCATGGCCCTTTATTACATATGATTTTTATTGTGTCATGATCTGAAAAGGATGCATTTCATATTTCTGCCTTTCTGCATTGGATTGTGAGGTTTTTATGCCCTAGTACATGGACAATTTTTGTGTATGTGCCATGTACCGCTGAGAAAAAAAAAGTGTATTCCTTTCTATCCCCATTCAATTTTCTCCAGAGGTCTATCATACCTAACTTTTCTAATATTCTATTCACTTCCTTAACTTCTTCCTTGTTTATTTTGTGGTTTTGATTTATCTAGTTCAGAGAGTGGGAGGTTGAGGTCCCCCACTAGTATAGTTTTGCTGTCCATTTCTTCCTGTAACTCTCTGAACTTCTCTAATAATCTGGATGCTATACCATTTGGTGCACATATGTTTAGCAATGATATTACTTCATTGTCTATGGTGCCTTTTAGCAGGAGGTAGTTACCTTCCTTATTTCTTTTGATAAGATCTATTTTTGTTTTTGCTTTGTCTGAGATCAGGATTGCTGCCCCTGCTTTTTTTTTTCTTTTTTTACTTCAGCTGAAGCATAATATATTCTGCTCCAGCCTTTTACCTTAACCCTGTGTGTGTCACTCTTTTTCAAATGTGTTTCCTGTAAACAACATATTATAGGATTATGGTTTTTAATCCATTCTGCTATCTGCTTCCATTTTATGGAAAAGTTCATTCCATTCACATTCACAGTTATGATTACTATCTGTGTCTTTCTCTCCATCATTTTTCCTCTCTGTTCATGCTTTTCTTTCTCCTTTTCCCTCTTCACTAGTGTTTTACTTTTTATCACCGCCTCTCTCAGTCCCACCTCCCTTCTATTAGCCCCTTCCCTTTTCTTCCCCTTTATCTTTACTATTTCTTCCCTCCTTTCTGTCCCCCCTGTCTTTTCTTTCCCCTTTTCCCTCCTACTGCGTATAGGACAAGTTAGATTTCTATACCTAACTGATTATGTTATTCCCTTCTTGAGCCAAATCTGATGAGAGTAAGGTTCAAACAATGCTCACCCCCCTCCCTTCTTTCCCTCTGCTGTAATAGGTTTTTGTGCCTTTTCCTTTAATGTAATTTAGCCTTGTCTGACTCCTCCTTTCCTTTTCTCTCAGTACATTTTCTTAAATCATATTAATCCACTTACTTGGATCTACTTAACCCACTTGATCAGATATTTTTTTTTCATTACATCAAAGTCAACTTATATCCACCTCCTTTATATATACCCCTTTAATATGGTGTAATAACAGTACAGTTCTCAAGAGTTACAAGTATCATCTTTCCTTGTAGGGATGTAAACAGTTTGCCCTTATTAATAACATGTATCTTTCTGTACCGTCAACCTTTTTATGTCTCTCTCAAGTCTTGTGTTTGAAGATCAAATTTTCTGTTGAGCTCAGGTCTTTTTATCAGGAAGGTTTGGAAGTCCCCTATTTCATTGAATATCCATCTCCTCCCCTGAAAGATCATGCTCATTTTTGCTGGGTAGTTGATCCTTGGTTGTAATCCAAGTTCCTTTGCCTTACAGAATATCATGTTTCACCCTCTATCATGTTTTAATGTAGAAGCTGCAAGGTCCTGTGTAATACTGACTGTGGTCCCATGGTATTTAAATCACTTCTTTCTGTCTGCTTGAAGTATTTTCTCTTTAATCTGGTAATTTTGGACTTTGGCTACTATGTTCCTTGTTTTTTTCAATTTGGTATCTCTTTCAGGAGGTGATTGGTGGATTCTCTCTATGGCTATTTTACCCTCTGGTTCTAGGACCTCAGGGTAGTTTTCCTTTATGATTTCCTGAAAGATACTGTACAGGCTCTTTTTTCATCGTGATTTTCTGTTAGACAATTTTTAAATTCTCTCTCCTGAATCGATTTTCCAGGTCAGTTATTTTACCAATGAGGTATTTTACATTTTCATTTATTTTTTCATTCTTTCATTTCTGTTTGACTGAGTCTTGCTCTCTCATAGAGTCATTAGCTTCCATTTGCCCAATTCACATTTTTAACAAATTGTTGTCTTCTATTAGATTTTGTACCTCCTTCCCCATTTGGCCAATTGTATTTTTTAGGGACTTGTTTTCTTCAGTGTACTTTTTTTTCCAGTTGGCCAATTGTATTTTTAAGGACTCTTCTACCTCTTTCATTTGACTTTCAAAATCCTTCCTGAGCTCTTCTAAGAAGGTTTTATTGGGCTTCAGACCAGTTCATATTCCCTTTTGGGGTTCCAGATGTGGGTTTGTTGACAATGTTGTCCTCTTCAGAATTTCTGCCTTGATCTTCACTGTATGTTTCTTTTTGCTCATGGTGTTTGCTTATTTTCTGGTCTTTAAAGAGATTGAGCTCTCCTGCTGGGGAGCAGAGGGCACTGATCCAAGCTTCTTGTCTTGGCAGCCTTGGGCCTGGTCACTGGCTTTGTGTTCTGGGGGCTCTGATGTTGGCAGTTGGAGTCTGTAGGGTTCTGGCAGCTCACCTGGTGTTGGGCTGGAATCATAAACACTGGAACTCAAGAGGTAGGATTGGGTAGCCTGGTCCCTGGATGTTGCCTGCTTTTCCTTTCCTTTCATTTTATTCAGCTCCTTTCAGATGGATGTTGCAGGATGTTTCTCCATCTGGGGCCCCTTGGAGATCTTCATAGAGTTTTGCTGAGGCACTGGGAGATTGCTGTAGAATGCTGAGGCACCTGATGGTTTTCTGAGCTTGTTTACACCGGTTCCTCCAACCTCACTGAAGCACTGGGGGGTCCAGGTGTTGGTCCTTGCCTGCTCTACCACCTGGGTTTCAGGATCTTCTCCTGGTATGCTGAGGTGGTGCTTTCTGCTAGCTTGCTGGGATGCCTCCCGTTCTGTACTGCTCCTTTTCCTCCAAGGCAAGAGGGGTCTTTCCCGTTAATCCCTCAAGCTACCTGGGCTACTGAACTACTGTACCCCATCTTTCTTCTGGTTCAACTATTCTAGGGTTTTTCTAGGGCAATATTTTCTGGGCTTCCAGAGGTTGGTAAGGGAGGGTAAGAGCAACTTACTTCTTACTCCTCCACCTTGGTTCCTAGAAGCAGAAGTCTGATGAGAATTATGTTAAAAAAAATGTGGTGCAAAGCATTATTTCATAATTAATCAAAATAGATTGATAAAATTTCTTATTCAAAAGAAGCCAAGGATTTCAGACTAAGGTATTATTTTAATGGGGTAAGTATAGGTATTATAGCTATGAGTATTAGCCTTAATAGGGGCAGTTAGGTGGTGCAGTGAATAAAGCATTGAGCCAGGAATTAGGAAATTCATCTTTCTGAGCTCAAGTCCAGCCTCAGACACTTACTAGCTGTGTGACCCTAGACAAGTCACTCAAACCTATTTGCTTCAGTTTCCTCATCTGTAAAATGAGTTTGAGACAGAAATGGCAAACCACTCTAGAATCTTTGCCAAGAAAATCCTAAATGAGGTTATGAAAAGTCAGACGTGACTGAAAAATGACTCAATAACATTGTCCTAATATTATTTTATAATATGAAGCCTAAAAAGACAATGAATTTTGGGAGCCTAGTATATTTTCTCCCTGCCCATGTTGCCATGTGGTTGGGCATGGGTGTGGCTGATCATTATTTTCCAAAGTTTGACCAGGTCTAGGAGGCTATGGATGGTCTAGTAATTACAGTGCCCTTCTCTCTTTTGTATACAATGTTTCTCTGACCTTTTAAATTGTTTCCAGTACTGGGAACTGGGGTCTGTGGGTACCCTGGTGCATTTGGGGATGCCAGAGCCTGAGTTAGAAGTATGGTTCCTTACATGGTGTGTGCATACATACATGTGTGTACCCCATTAGAGATGGCTAGGGCCTATTAAGATGAAAGTATTCCATACAGCCCTGGGAGTGATGGATTTTTGTGCTTATACATCCATGTTTTTTTCACCTGGTCCTCTTTAAAACCAACAGATGCATTCAGAAAATAACCAAGTGGGATTAGGTATAGATTTTGTGACTATAGAGCAGAGGAAAACAATCAGCCTGAAGCTCAAGACCTCAGTCTCATTAGTATCACTTACTAGCCAGCTGAGCTAATCAGCCACAGACCTGAGGGCTGAGCTTTCTTTGCCTTATCCAATAATACGGTATTGATCGAAAATGTGAAAGGAGATGGAAGGAGATCCAGGCAAGGCAGCAATACCAACTTCTGGCCTTCGAGAGTGGCTCTTTTTACAAGTCTGTAAACTGAATTCATGTAGGCTTTTCAGGTGTGGCTGGAAATACACGGCTCTGGAGAGGCCTCCTTACCCTTAAAGACTATTAATCCTTCTTCACCTCAGTTCTTGCAGAACAGAAAGAGGGAAGAGGAGAACACAACTTCAAAACCCAAAATTAAAAGGGTGGAAGAAATATTTGTTCTTCCAGCATCACCGTCATGTTTGTCTTCCCCAGGAGCTGCCGGGCTACCCAGAGAGCATCATTCCATCACTTCCACAGCCATCCTATCATCCTGATGGTAACTAGGAGTTTCTTGTGGAAGTATCTTTTCATTGTAGGCAGTAGAGTGGCCCCGAAGGTGCTGCCAACAGGAGGCAGCTTGGGAAGAAGGATTAAGGATACTGGGCATCTATGGCAGAATGACTGATTCAGAATCAGTGTTGCCTTGTCCCCTTCGATGCAGCCAAACATGGCACAATGGGAGCCAGCAAGGAAACCTCCTCTCAGGCTCTTTGCTAGGCAAGTCACTTACCCTCTTGCAACCTCAGTTTCCTCCTCTCTAAAATGCTGATAGAAGTAGCACTCACCTTCTAGGTTTGCCACGATTATCAAATGAGGCAACATATAGAAAGTTAATTGAAAACATTAACGTGTTATATAAATGCAAACTTTTATTATTAAGTTTACAAAGACAGAGGCAGAATGTAATCTCCCATCCCATTTCAATCCATGCTTTACAGATGGAATGTTCTCTCTCAAGGTCAGCCAGATCTGCCAGAATGACTTACCTGCCTAATGGCCACATTTTCAGGATTTTCCTCTATACTCATACGGGTGAGACCCAGGAGAGAAGCCCAAAGTGCTTTCAAGCAGCATTAAGTCCACAAACTAAAGCGCAGGTATTTTGTTCATCAGAGAGCTCCCTGGGCTTCACTTAGAGCCTGTTTACACTTAGTCTAGACACAATTGTAATAAGTAGGTTATCTGCTTTTACAATTCATAGGAGATTAGCAACAGCTGCATGAGAGAAAATTAATTAGTGAACCAGGAAGAGTGGCCTACTCAGCATACCTTAAAAGGAGGGATTTCACCCTCTGGCATGCTTTCTCTTTCAAAATACATGAAGCAGAACACTCTTTTTGTGACTTTCAATAAAATCTGGCTGAGGGGAATCCCCCCCTCTTGACAGTTAAGCCAGGTTCAAATACATATGGTGTGCAGATGAACTTAAGTTGGGATCTCAAAGCCTTAACTAAGTCCTCTGCTTTTTTTTTTTTGGCCTGGGCATAGGTGATTTAATAGCAATCCTGTGGTGGATATTTCCTTCCTTGCAGGCACACTTGTGAGTTTAAGAGTTTAGGAGCTGCTGGGCCCCTCCAATAGTGAAAAATAGACAGACAGAGATAGAGATAGAGATATCAATAAATATTGACAAATATATTTATGGATAGATATTAATATATATATGGACATTGATATCTATAGAGATATATCTGTCTATAAATAGATAGCTACAGAAAGATTGGTTGCTGTCCTTCAATCTCAAAGAGGACAAAAATGAAACTGCTTTGTTGGGGTCAAGGTGTAGTGTGTCTGACTGTGGTTGATCAGACCAATAGGAGCTCTGAAGACTCTATCACAGGTCAGGCACAAATAGTCAAGATGAACATATAAACAGAGAAATAGATCCAGATAGAGATGTAGATTTGGATATAGGTAGATAAATCATTGTCCCTCATTCTTGAAGAGGACCAAAATCTCACCACCATGTTAGAGTCAAGTTTCAGTGAGTCCAACTATGGCTGATTAGACCAATACGAGTTGGAATGTTCTACCACAGGTCGGACATAAATAGTCAGTTTGAAAATTTGGGCTGGTTTCTCTAAGTTTGCGTATCTGTGTTTCTCTTGAGCTGTTTCGATTCTGCTTTGCTCATGGAGCACAGCGCCTTCTCTGATGTGGGCACGCCATGCTGAGCGGTCCTGTGCCGGTGTCTCCCAATGTCACACAATCAATTCCAAAGTTCTTAAGAGAGATCTCAAGAGTGTCCTTATATCGTTTCTTCTGACCACCATGTGAACACTTTCCCTGTGTTAGTTCTCCATAAAATAGTCTTTTTGGCAAGGGTACATTTGGCATTCGAACAACATGGCCAGCCCATCAGAGTTGCACTCTCAGAAGCAGAGGTTGAATGCTTGGCAGTCTAGTTCAAGAAAGGGCCTCAGTGTCTGGTATCTTATCCTGCCAAGTGATCTTCAAAATCTTCCTAAGACAATTCAAATGGAAGCGATTCTGTTTCCAGGCATAGCACTGGTATACTGTCCAGGTTTCATAGGCATACAACAATGAAGTCAGCACAACAGCTCTGAAGGCCTTCAGTCTGGTAGTCAGTCTAATACCTCTTCTCTCCCATACTTTCCTTCAGAGCCTCCCAAATGCTGAGCTAGCTCTGGCAATGCATGTGTCAACCTCATAATCAACGCGTACATCTCTGGAAAGTACACTACCAAGTTAAGTGAACTTATCCACAGCATTCAAAACTTCTCCATGGTTCCACATGTAGATGGTGTGGTGGTGGCTGATGGAACACCTGTATTTTCTTGGTGTTAATTGTTAGGCCAAAATTAACACAATCGGCAGAGAATCTATCCATACTTTGTTGCATCTCAGTTTCAGAGGCTGCATTGAGTGCAATCATCTGCAAACAGAAAATCATGCACCAACACTCCTTCCACCTTGGTCTTGGCTTGTAGCCTTTTGAAGTTGAAGAATTTACCATCAGTGATAGATGTGCACATAGATAATTAAATATAGAAAAATTGATATCAATGTAGCTATAGATATCTATAGGTAGGTATCTATGGAGAGATAAAGATACAGAGATCCATAAATAGACATCTACAGAGAGATAAAGATAGATGTCTATAGAAAGATATCAGTAAAGAGATAAATAGATATCATTATCTATAGATAGATTATAGATAGATATTAATATCTATCTATTTAGCTATTGATAGTTACATTTGTATATATGTATATATTAATATATAGATAGCTATAGAGATATAGCTATCTATACATAGAGAGAGATATAACCATAAAGAGATAGAGATAGGTATCTATAGAGAGAGATTTGGTTATAAATATAGAGAGATAGATGTAAATATAGGTATTAATATCTATAGACAGATAAAGATACAGATAGGAATCTATAGATAGATATCTATAGAGGGATGGAGATAGAAAGAAAGATAGAAAGACAGCCAGCCAGCCAGCCAGCCAGACAGACAGACAGACAGATAGATAGATAGATAGATAGATAGATAGAAAGATAGAAAGATAGACAGACAAACTTGTTTCCCCTGATTGGGTGAGATGAACAGTCCCATTCCTCCCCTTTCCTTCCCTAGTGTATCTTCCTACCACCACCACCACCACCACCACTCCTTTTCTCTCTCCTTTTAAGATAATCAAAACATAACAGAAATCACTCCCAAGCCATTATTTTACTTACTCTATTTTACTTACATCCACTGTCATCAGAATTTTGAGAGGATGCATGTATCGCTCTTCCCTTTAGAATGCAAACATTTCTTCCTTACTTTTTTTCTCTAATTGCTAGATTGTTTACCTTTTTTTATGTTTTTTCTTTACTCCTGTTTGTAATGCTAACTTTCTACTAAGCTCCATTCTGTTCATCTAGAATGCTTAGAAGTCCTCTATTTCATTAAAGTTCCATTCCCACCTACCCCCACCAACATCCTTAATGATACTCAGTTTTGCTGAGTAACTTATTTTTGATCCTAAGACTGTATCTTTTCCATTTGGAAATCTGTTTTAAGCTCTCTGATCCTTTATTGTGGAAGCTGCAAAATCTTGTGTGATTCTGACTGTGCTTCCACAGTACTTAAATTCTTTTTTGCTGACTTCTTGCAGTATCATTTTCTTTGACCTGAATGCTCTGCATTTCGGCTATGCTGTTCACAGGGGTTTTCATGTTGAAGTTTCTTTCAGTTAAGTGCCTGGTGAATTCTTTCTATTTTAAATTTGCTTTCTGGTTCTAAGACATCTGGACAGGTTTCTTTCATGATTTGTTGAAATACTATATTCTGTCACTTTTTCATGTTTTTCAGATAGTCTAGGGATTCTTAAACTACCTCTCCTTGATCCGTTTTCCAGGTCTGTTGTTTTTGACATGAGATACCTTATATTTCTGACTAATTTCCAATTTTTAATTTATTTTAATATCTCTCATTATCTCAAGGAACAATTGAGTTCTGTTTGGACCATCCTCATTTACAAGGAGTTTGTATTTTGCATTATGTGCTGTACTTTTTGTGCCAAAATGATAATTCTCTTTTCAATTCTTTTTTTTCCCATCACTCTCATTTATTTTTCAATTATTTCCTCTATTGCTCCAATTGCATTTGAAATGCCATTTTAAGCTATATTTTTAAATTCTTGAATCATTCTTCTTGGTATTCCTGTTGACTTATGGCCAAACTTCTTTTTTGCTTGTAGCTATTTTGGCATCATTTTCCTCCTCTGGGTTTGTCCTGGACATCCCTGACCTCACAATAGGCTTTTATTTATTATTTTTTGTTGTTGTTTAGTCATCCTTCCAGTGATCTACTCTGTACTAACCAGCATTACTGGCTTAGCTGGAATTCCCTTTAGAGTGGTCTGTAATCCTGATCCCTCTGGGAGGCCCCTTGGAACTGCTTTCTTGAATTGGGGTGGTACTGTGTTCCACATCTGCTCTGGACAGCCTCCCAGTCAGACCTCTAGGCACTGAGTCTGTGCTGAGTCCTTAGGTCAGGGGCAAAATCCATGCTCAGTTCCAGATGTCACCAGCTGCTACCCTGGCTCAGAGCTTCAGAAAATGTGTCTATGTTCCCAGCCCAGGCTTTTTACACAGCTCCTAGACTGGTCGCTTGGCTGCAGATCAAATTTGTGATCTTGGGCTGGAAAGATGACATATTCTGCTTTAGCCTTCAATTTCCTCTCATTGCCCCAGTGTTCTTAGATTGTTTTAGGGTGGAGTGTGGGGGTGAGGGTGGTACTGGCTTGTTTAATGATATTCCTTCAGCTTAGCTGGTTTCCTGTTTATACCTAAGTTCAAAATTCCTTCTACTGTACATATTTGTTGCTGTTCAGCATTTCAAGTCATATCTGACTCTTCATGATCTCATTTGAGGATTTCTTGACAAAGATACTCAAATATTTGCCATTTTCTTCTCCAGTTCATTTTACAGATGAGGAAACTGAGGCAAAGAGGGTTAAGTGACTTGCTCAGCATCACACAGCTACTAAGTGTCTGAGGCTAGATTTGAACTCATCTTCCTGTCTCTAAGCCTGGCCCTCTGTCCTCTGTACCACCTAACTACCTGCTGTAATACTATTTCTTCCTTTAGTTCTGAGAAAACTCTGGAGATAAACGTGTGTAACCTAAAATTTTCCTGCATGAAAAGCCTGTTCCTGATTCATTCTGAGCAATAAGGTTTGAGCAATTTTGCTGAATACAAAATCCATTTGACTGACCATCTACTCTCTTTTCTGATCACCCTTGCGGTCAAAGTCCAAACATCATCTTTAGGGCTGAAAAAGATGATCCTTGACTGGCATTCCTTATCCTACTCTCCGACTCTGTGATACTAAGGTCCTTCCTTCTAGAAGAAAGTTGAATGTTTGAATGCTTTCTTTAGAAAAGGGAACCAGCTGTGCTCAATCAGCTGAATCTGGTCTATGTCTCAGATTAGCATTCCCAAGAACTTGAGAGTAAAGATACAACCAGCTTCCTTCTATCATGAATGAATGAGGTAAAAAGAATTTCTTCAGCACCAATTATATGTCACGTCCTGTGCAAGGTGCTAGGGAGACAAAAATAGGCAGGAGAGAGGATGCTTCTCTGACCATCGGCAATAATTCGTAAGCAACAATGCCAGGTCAGAGAATCATTTCCATCATTAAAGGTGGAATAAACAAGAAGGGCAGGAGGTGGGCATTTAAAATGCTTCCAGTAGCAGGCAGAGCTCATCAGTTAATTTAAAATCACTAGAGTATGTTTGCAAGTTTGGAACTTGCTAGTAAAACACTCGATGATAAATTTATTTTATAGTCTTTTTTTCCCCCTCCAGGAGATTTTGTTAAAAGGCTGCCTAAATAAATGATTTACAAGAGTAGTAAAACATTAACGGAAATGCTCAGATGGAAGTTCAGAGCATCAAAAATCCAGTAATTTATTGTTGGAAGCAAATGTAAATAGTTTGTAATCCTTTTAAAATTCAGTTGGGGTGTGCCAGGCTTCCTTTTATCTATGAAGTCTAGCAGGCATTGTTCTCTTCCCCCTTGGTGATTGATAATTATCTCCCCAAGAAACTTCCAAAGAGAGGAATCACCAGTGAGAGAAGATAAGTTCTGTGAAAGTAGGGAATGTTTCATTCTTTGTTTTTGTATCCAGAACACCTATCACAATACCTAGCACATAGTAGGTGTTTAACAAAAGCTTGTTGATTGTACACATTAACAAAAATTAACGTGGCATATAGGTAAGTCTACCACACTTTACATAATAGCAAGATTACCCCCAAAACAGTTCTGTCCACTGTCCCTGATGTTTCATCCCAGTATTACAAAAGAGCATTGTCATCAGAGTCATAGGTGCTGAGTTTGGATCCTGGCTGTACACCCTACTCACTATGTGACCTCAGCACCTCTCTGGCTGCAAGGTGTCTCATGTATAAAATGAATGTTTGGGTTCAATGGCTTTGAAGTTCTGTCCAGCTCTATGTAGGATGTTATCATCCTAGGTTCTCCTTCAGCTCTTAATCTATTATTGCATGGGGAAGATTGTCTTTAGGTGCTGCCTTTTCATTCTACACAGTTTGGTGCTGAAAAGGCAGGAAAATATTTCTGCATAAACAAAATCAATCAGTTGGTAAAGCATAAAAGACATTTCCTTCTATATAGATGACCAGTTGGATGTTTTAAAGGAGTAGGGGAAAAATTGGTGTTCACTGTTGTTGTTCAATTGTTTCAGTCATGTTCAACTCTCCATGGCTCCATTTTGGAGTTCTCTTGGCAAAGATACAGGAGCATTTTGCCATTTCCTTCTCTAGCTCATTTTACAGATGAGGAACTGAAGCAAGCAGGGTTAAATGATTTGACAGGGTCACACAGCCAGTGAAGGTCTAATGCCAGATTCAAACTCACAAAGATGAGTGTTTTCGACTCCAAACTAGGTACTCTCTCCACTATGCCACCTACCTGCCTAGGTGTTTAAAAAAAATGTCAAATGTGTGGAAACCACTTTCAGATGGGATTTGAGTAGGTTAGGACAGAAAATGAATTGTGGTGTAAATATAAAAGCATAATTTACCTTGTAAAGAGTGTAGAGTGGTAACTTATTTGTATATGAATAGTTTGATGATGTAAAGGGAGGAAAGAACTTTTGTTATTTAAAAACATGTTATTATGAAGAAACAGTTTCAAAAGCTCCGACTGAGAAGGAAGACCACCGTGAAACCTTAGAGCTACAAGGCATGTGGCCCCTCAACTCATGTACATATAACTGTTTTGAAATTAAGAGCATAAAACTCAAAAAATGGAAAATGGAAAAAAGTGGAAAAATCATATAACTGATTGGTGACTGAGGAATGATTAAATGGATTTCATAGAGGAAAATTGGTGACTTGTTACCTCACAATCAAAAGGTGAGTCATTGGTTTGGAGATTCTGATTTCAGTCACTGAAATAAGTCAGAGAGGCTGGGCTGAGACAGAGGCAGGAGATGTCAAGAAGTGGCGGGAGAGGAAGCCCCAATCCAAAAGTCACTCTCTTGGAACTTCTGAAGAAACCTATAGAGGAGCAGTTAGCTGCCAAGGTAGCTTCTGCTGCTTATCTCTCACACACATTTGCATTGTAACATCATTCTATGAGCGTTGTTTTTGTTTCTTAATTTTCAAATTGATTTTCACCTGCTATTATCTCCTTACACTTCAGCTTTGCACCTATATGTCATTGTGGTCTCTATCAGAGGGCCAATTCTTGGCAATGACAGTTGTGCCCTTCACTTCACCTCAGAGCCTAAGAGTGCTTCTCATCTATAAGGTGGGAGCTCAGGACCAAGTGATCTCAAAGGTGCTTTTGGACTCTTACTCCTGTGGTTCTGTGACTAGCTGACTTTGGTGGCGCTTTCCAGTGTCCCCCAAGATCTACTGCCATGAGTAAGTCCATGAGTAGTAGACTGCGAGTCAAGAGTCCTGTGTTGGAGTTGCAGCCCTCTCACTATGTATGACATCTTGAATATTTCCCAAAAGAGAGACAAACTTATATGAACTCTCAAGTCCCATCCAACTGGGAAATTCGAATTAGAGAAATGCAACCTCTCTTGCTTCTATGGATTTGCAAAGGTTCCCCATGACCCTCTCCCCAAAATGCCCCTAGAATGCCCTGCCCTTTTATTTTCCTTCAGTTCTCAGCTCAGATACCACTTCCTTCACGAAGCCTTCCTGGATTCCATCAGGTAAAAACGTTCTCCCCCTCTTTAAATTACCTTGTACTGTATTTGCACATGGCAGAATCCCTTAGTAACAGAACATTAAACTCCTTAGGACTGCTTAATTTTTTTGTCTGTATATCACCGTCACCTGTTACTACTGTAACAAAAATACTTTGACAAAAATACTAAATAAATTTGTATTGAGTTGAACCGAATAAAGAATCTTTTTGTTAATGGCACATTTGCTCTCATTTGTGTGTGTATGTTTATGGCCAGACATTCATATCTTTAAAAATTTTTTTTATTATGAATTTAATCATCAACAAACACATTCAGTGAAAAAAAAAGAAGATTGAATACAAATCCATGAATTTGTGTTACATGCTGTTTGATAGGGTGTTTTTTTTAATTGTGTATTAAATTAGGAAAATACTAATGAAATTGCAATTTGTTTTCCCTTTTAAATTTCTCTTTTCCTTTGTCCTTTTCATTCATTCTTTCCTTCATTTTTTCTTCCTTCCTTCTTTCCTTTCCTTTCCTTTCCTTTCCTTTCCTTTCCTTTCCTTTCCTTTCCTTTCCTTTCCTTTCCTTTCCTTTCCTTTCCTTTCCTTTCCTTTCCTTTCCTTTCCTTTCCTTTCCTTTCCTTTCCTTTCCTTTCCTTTCCTTT
>NW_020952679.1:1390274-1496213 GCF_900497805.2 Vombatus ursinus
TCCTTTCCTTTCCTTTCCTTTCCTTTCCTTTCCTTTCCTTTTCTTTCCTTTCCTTTCCTTTCTTTTTCTTTCCTTTCCTTTCCTTTCCTTTCCTTTCCTTTCCTTTCCTTTCCTTTCCTTTCCTTTCCTTTCCTTTCCTTTCCTTTCCTTTCCTTTCCTTTCCTTTCCTTTCCTTTTCTTTCTTTTCTTTTCTTTTCTTTCTTTCCTTCCTTTCTTCTTTCCAACTTCCTAACTTCTCCAAAAAAGCCCCTCTTTACGACAAATGATTTTTGGCAAGAAACACGTTGGCCACATCTGAAAACATATGCCTCATTCTGCATGTTTCTTTTCAAAGAGGGGCTATCATCAGTCTTCTGAGGTCATGATTGGTCATCTACTTTGATGAGAGGCAATCATCCTGAGCACACATGGTCTGAGTCCAATCCTGAAGGTATGACCAAAGACAGTCATTTGCTTTCCTCAGATCATTGCCCTTACTCTGGAGTTTTATTCTGGAGAAATCTCCAAAATAATTCAATAAGCAGTTATTAAATACCTACTGAATGTGCCTGACACCACACTAGAGGCTATGGATACAAACACAATAGCAAAACGGTCCCTGCCCCTGGGGAGCCTGTACTCCAGTCTAACTGAAGCAGACAGTATGCATGTATGTAGGCATATAGCAGACACATATAAAACTTATATAAGATACCCTCAAGAGGAAGCTTTGATGCTTGAGCTGATTCTTGAAGACAAATAGCCATCCAAGAGGCAAAAATGAAAAGGAACTTATGGATATATAGTTCATGCCTAGATTTTCCCAATTGTGAGTGACTGAGACCCTAAGTTCTACACAGTCACCTAGTGTGTTGGACATACTTTGGGTAGGGGAGAACCTTTATTCCATCCTGCTGAGGATAGGAACTGTTTTGCTTATTGGAATGTATCTCCAATATCTAGCTTGGTGCCAGGTACATAGTGGACAATTACTAATTCCTTACTGATTGGTAGATCATGAGGATGATTGTATGAGTTATGGATATTACATTCAGAGAGAAAGACAGAGAGAGGGGGAGGAAAGGTAGAGAAAGAGAGAGGAGAGGAAGGAGGAAAGAAAGGATGGAGAGGGAGAGAGAGAAAAAAAGAGAGAGACAGAGAAAGAGACAGAGACAGAGAGACAAAGACAGAGAGAGAGGGAGAGAAGAGAAAGGCACAGACAGAGAGGCAGAGAGAGACAAGATCTGTGATTTTTGGGGAACTCTCATGTGAAGGAAACCCCTTTACCAACACAGATCAGCCCTTGCTATGCAATTTATAATCTTAATGGGTTTCCTGACTTGGTAACTTAACCAGGGTCACACCACCACTATTGTTAGACCTAAGATTTGAACCCAGATCTTCTTGGGTTAGAGGCCAGTTCTGTGCCTCCATAGAGGCTATGTGTCATATCTATGGCTAGATTTGCATCTATATCTACATCTACACCTATAAATGTACACATAAGCATGGAGACATCAGTGCTGTGACAGGTAGGAAAAGCGTTCAGTGTCAGGAGATCTGAGCAATTCCTTCCCTCTTGAAAACTCAGTTTCCTCATCTGTAAAACCAACTTAATAATACCTTCACTGCTAACCTCACAAGGTCCCTCCAATTAGTCCATGAAGAGAAATGTATCTAGTGCATTGTAAGCCTTAAAACACTATGTCAGTGCCAGCTGAAGTGAAGTCCACATTCCCTGTAGCATTGATATACTCAGATTTGGCACAATATCAATGTTGGATAAAATCTATAAAGTCCAGAAGCCTACTTGGGGATGGGGACAGAGGGTCAGGGAGAAAGAGGAATGAAGAGGATCGCAACGCAACAAGATTTAACATCTTGTGCTCCAGACTTCCTTTGAAGTTGGAGAGGGCAACATGCCTTCTGGCCTTCACTAAGCAATGGGGCTCAGATGCGAGGTCAGATCCTAGGAAGATCTCACTAACTCCAGCAAACTGAGAACCATCATGAAAGAATGCTGCCTCCTCTATCCAAATGAGAAGCCAAACCAAGCTAAAAGGAGCAGCTGCTTTGATCTCTCTTTGGGGTCCCATTGAGTTCTTGCCCTTTTATTAGCTTTCCCTGGACTTCCTTCCAAAATTGCACTTTCCATTTGTCTCTGAGGGAGCTTGTGTGAGATGAATGAAATCATGGGAATAGTAGAACTAGAAGGAAAGGACCTTAGAGGTTATTTAATCCAATGACATCAAATGGTAGATGAGAAAGGTAAGTGCGTCTCACAGAGGTGATGCCACTTTCCTAAAGTGGCACAGCTAGTTGGCGATCCAACTACAACTTGAACCCAAGTGTTAAGATTCCTAGTCCAGGATTTGAAAGGACATTAGAAATAATCTAACCACAGAATCATACAAGTTGAGATTTGAAGCTGAAAGTGACTTTCTTTCTCTCCCACCTGATAGTATTTTATTTTTTTCCAATTACATGTAAATATAGTTTTCAACATTCACTTTTATAAGATTTTGAGTTCCAAATATTTTTCTGCCTCCCTCCCGCCATCCTTCCCCTCTCCCCAAGACTGAAAGTGACTTTCAACACCCTAATTTACAGATGAGGAAACTGAAGGCAAAAGAGAGATTTGTTACAGTCATGCAGGTTGTCAATTGGAGCTATGGGATATGAAGAGTCTTTGGATCACCCACAGATTTAGAAATGGAAGAGTCCTCAGAGGCCATCAATTCCAAATCTCTCATTTTAGAGATAAATAAATTGAGGTTCATAGCAATTAAATGACTTCCTCAGAGTCATACAGCTAGTAAGTGTCCAAGGTGGGATCTGAACTCAAGTCTTTCTGACCTTGTATCTGGTGCCCTATCCACTATTCCATGCTATCTCAGGCTCCACATGCGTGGTTCTTTTTACTCTGTCACCTGCCTCATCTTACTCCATCATGTTAAAGACGGAGAAACTGTGACCCAGAAAGCTTTGTCTCTCCCTCCTCTTGGTATAAAATTTAAAATAGCAACCCAGAAGAATTAACAATGGAAGAGAAGAAAAAAACAGCTGGTGATGAGGAAAGATGAGAGGGGGGTTGTCTTAGCTTTCAATCTCAAGTGACTGAAAACATTAATCTCAGGTTTACTTCCTCTTACTGGTTTCTAGAGAAAGTTATACATGACTACAGATTACCACAGAACCACAGATTCAGAGCTGGAGGATAGATCATCTGGCCCACCCACCTAATTTTATATTTGAAGACACTGAGGTCCAATGAGGTAAAGAGACTTGCCCAAGGCTATGTGATTAGTAAGAAGCAGAGCTTGGATTCCAACCCATCTCCTCTGATTCCAAAGCCAATGTTTCTTCTCTGATTTTCTCTGCTGCCTCATGGCTTCCAAAGTTCTTCCTAGAATGAAGATTTCATTCATTCCTTTCCTATAGCTTTATACTTCATAAGATTCCTAATGAAGCAATCCATAGTAAACAGAATTCAAGCAATTGGTCTGTTTGGCTCCAAAATACATGTGGGGAAAACTTGACTGGTGCTTTCCTACCATCATTGGCTTTCTGGACTAAAAAGACCAGGCTGGCAGTTGTTATGGTCATGAAATGCTAGAACACATGGTCAATTTAGAAAAAAAAATAAGAACAGCTATTTGATATTTTATAGACAAAACAGCTGGGCAGCCCTGTGTTCATCTTCCTCTATGTGTCCATTTCAGCTTGTTGACTTTGCAGCTCAGTTCTTTAGCCCAGTTCTAGAAGTTCCACTTGAGGGATTTTGATGGTCTAGATGGCTTCCCAAAGACTGCAGTGAGGATGCTGCTAGATCTGAAAAATTTGTCATGTGAGGGAGAAAAAAAACCATTTCAATTGAGTATATCCAGGCTGCCAAAGCAATATTCCTAATATGAATATCTTATTCCCCTGATCAAGAATTTCCAGGGGCAGCTAGGTGGCGCAGTAGATAGAGCACTGGCTCTGGATTCAGGAGGACCTGAGTTCAAATCCGGCCTCAGACACACAATACTTATTAGCTGTGTGACCTTGGGCAAGTCACTTAACCCCATTGTCTAGCCCAAATAATAATAATAATAATAAAAGAATTTCCAGTTCTTCCTTCTTGCCAAGAATCAAAGTGAGGCTCCTCCATTTACCATTTAAAGCCCATCATAAGTTGGTTCCTTGGAGCATGCTAAATATGCTCTACCTGCAGGTAACCAAAGGCTTCAGAACATGCCCTTGTAAATGCATGATGAGGTAAATGGAGGGTCCTCCCCCACCCATACACATGCTTCATGCCAGACAATGGTAGGTGTTAGGTGATTGTTTCGTATTTGCTTACTACTGTTTAATTAACTGTTGAACTATCCCTTTGGTGTGAGGGTACATACAAAGGACTCCAATTGAGGAACACAACTTTTCTTTCCCTCCATTGTAGCTTTCAAGTGAGGAAAAAATGCTGGAATCTCTGAAGGGGGAATCCTTCTCCTACCTGGTCACCATGTGGCCTCAACACTTATTTTCTTCTGTCTCTGTTGTGTTTATTCTTCCTAGATTCTAGGTGAATAAATATCAGAGATGCAATAGCCCTGTTAACTTCAAAAGGTTGGAAAAGCTCCAGGTCCAGTGATAGGATTGCATAGCAAAGTCTGCTGGAGCCATAGCAGAGGAGCCCAATGAGCTAGTGAAGAATGATTGACTTGATCCAGCTCCGAAATGGATCAACTTAGAAGTTAAGGTCTTATGCCCTATAGGTAAGGGAGCAATCTGGCCATCAACCATGCCAAACCCAGAAGTAAATTTGAGGGAAGGAATGTTTTGCAGTTATCATACTGAGTTTGAGCCCATACTCCTCAGGAACTAAGATGGTAGAAAAGAGTATGCCCTCATTGGGGCCAGGGTCTTTTGTAGCAACTACTTGTTTTTCTTAATGAAGGCGAAAGTGAAGAGATTCAGCATGTCTCAGTTCAGAGGGATATTTTTGCATTTCAAGTCTTGCTCTATCCTTTCATATATATATTATATATATATGTATGTATGTATATACATACATATGCATGTATGTATATGCATGTATGTATAGTTTTAGCTAATTAATGTTATTTGGATGCCCATGATATCAAGAGAATATCAGCTAATTAAAATAGTATTGGAGCAATAATGATTTATATTCATGATACTGAAGAGATAACTAGCTATGAATATTGGTGGAGAATGTATTGGATGAGACTCATGTGCCATAGTAGAGAAAGACTTTAGCAAGTTTTCAAGGTTACGCCCTTGAATTTTGAGGGGTTTGGCATTCTTGCTTTGAGATCCTAACCTGTTGTGTGAATATAGGCTAGAAAAGCAGGTCCAGAGCCCAGTATGCTAAACCAAGAGGGACAGGAGAGGAAGAAGGGACCCAAGATACAGAAACACAAAAGCAGAGAAACAGACCCAGGAACAGGCAGAAACACAGAGCCAGAAAAGAAGGAAGCATAGGGTGAATGAGGGTCAGGGAGGAAGCATAAAGAAATAAGAATTGCGGTAGACAGAGAGATTAGGGGAAGGAGAATGAGGGGAGGATGGAGAGAAGGGAAAAAAAGAATCACAACTTAAGTATTTTACCCATCTATGTGAAATATTTCTATAAAATTTTGGTTCACTGTCACAGGAACTTCTGAATCGCTTGGTATCTTCATTTGCAGTGATGGGACACCAATACCCCTCTCTCAAGCAAGCCTAATTTATCTCCAGAGTAACAAGTAGAGAAACTTCCAAAGCAGAGCAGATTATTTACGGGTTGTAGAGGGAAAAAGCACACATATCCCTTGAAATGACTTTGAGAGTCGTGATACAGTAACCTGAGCTAATTCCAAGCTTGTCAATTGCACTGTGCACCAAATCACACCTGATCATAAATTGCTAATGCATATTTCTTCAAAGAAATATAGAGCATTTTCCAATTGATTTTCCCTGGACTGCAGCTATCCGTTTCATCACAATCCTTTGATTCTGTAGCAGTGTGAGTCACATATAGTTTCACTGTTATGCAAAGACCCTCATCACGTGTCTGACAATAAGGAGGAAAAATGCAAGCGAAGCAACGAAGAGTTTCCGTGCTCTAACTTCAGTAATGACCACAAGGACAAACCCTGGCATATTCAAGAGCTAGAAAATGAACAAAGGGGTAAAGGAAGGTTAGGAATGGAATGGCACCATGCAGACCTGCAGAGAGGTAGCGGAGCATGGAGTTAGAGCTAGAAGAGATATTAAAGGCCATCTGGTCGGATTCATTCCTTTGACAGATGAGTATCTGAATCAGTTTGTCTATTGGACAAACACACCTGGGCTTGCTCCTCCCAGTCTTACCTCCATGTCTGGATAAAAAAGTGGACTGGATTTTAATAGCAATGGGAAGTCTCAGAGGGTGAGGTCCCATGGGAAAACCCATTCAGATCCTAACCTGCTTGGTTTTTGAGGTAGCTTAGCATTATCCCTGAGGTGGGGCAGTGGCCAGTGGAAATGAATGCTGCACAATGTCAGCTGGAGGTGAGCTATCCCTGGACCTGCTCAGACCATCTCCCCGGGCAGACAGGGTTTTTGGTGCAGAGATTTGCACATGTAAATGATTCCACATAGGCATGATTACTTCCCTCAGATCACAATAATGGGGAAATGATTCATGTTCATAGCCAGGGGAGGAAGACGTGCTCAGCATTGATCTCCAAGACATTTTATATTTTATTTCCAGGTCTGGAAAACTAGGTTGATATTGCACAGTTCTTAACACTAAAACATAATGTTGCCCTACTCAAGGTTCTATAAAGAGGAAACTATAGCGTTCATTGAATAAATCCCCTTGGTATATTATATTAAATAATTCTACCAGTTTTAGATGTATTGTATCAAAGATACCATTACATATTTTTTCCTCAGCTGAGGCCACTGTGTACACTGTAGTCATCTGTTCTATCACAAATGTTATTGTTCAGTCATTTTTGGTTGTGTCTGATTTTTCATGATTCCATTTGAGGTTTTCTTGGCAAAGACATTGGAGTGGTTTCTCATTTCCTTCTCTAGCTCATTTTACTGACGAGGAAACTGAGGCAAACAGGGTAAAGTTACTGGCCCAGGATCACATAGATAGTAAGTGTCTGAGGCCAGATTTGAACTCAGGAGGCTGAGTCTTTCTGACTCCAGGCTCCTTACTTTATCCACTGACACATTATAAATACACTATATTAAAAATTCAAATAATTAGATTTTATCAAACAGTTCTTCTGGAAACACTCTATGAAATGGTTGGACTGGATACACTACATGAAATAATTCCTGGGATGGTAGGCTGTAGACTCATAGACTTGGAGCTGGAAGGTATCCTCGTGGTCATCCAGTCCATGACCTTCCTTTTACAAATGAGGACACTGAAGGCCAGAGGGGACTTGTTCAAGGCCACGCAGGCAGTAAGTAGAAGAACTCAGACTGACCACACACAATCTCTAGAGCTTCCAGCTTCATAGGTGACTTATTTCCATTTTTCTCAGTCAGAAAGAAGACCTCTTGCTTGTGTTGGAAGGGATGATGCCAAGGACGGCTTGGAAAAGTCATTCTTCATTAGAATATCATCAGGGAAGGTAACAAAGAAAAATGCATCGATCAAGATGAATACTTCTGTCAGGGCTAGAGAAACAGCACAAGGACAATGAGGCTTCAAGTCTACCTTGTGCCACACAATTCACAGAACCTTTTCCTCATGGCTTCCTTATAAGTTCAAACATTATTCAGCCGATTTTAAAGACGAGAAATGGAGACACAGAATAGAGTGACTTTCCAAGGTAACACAGCTATTAAGTTTGAAGCCTGGGCTGGAACACAGATCTCTAAGTTTCAGAGGATTATGCTATCCTCTCCGTATTTGAGCGCTTTGGGAATGCAGTTAGAAGGTAGGATGGTGCAGTGGACAGAACAGTGATTTTCATACTGGAGTAACTAAGTTTGGATCCTGGTTCTTCCAGTGATTTACATGGGTGTCTCTCAGCTAATCTCTTTCTCTTTCTAGCTCTCAGTGTTTGCGTCTATAAATTGAGGAGGCTTGGGCTCTCTATGAGCCCTTCTTACTCTGAGACTATAAGCCTCTGCTTGAAAACTATTGTACCCTGGAATGAAAGATCTGGACTTTTAGTGCACGATTAGAACACTGAGATTTAGGGAAGCAGAAAGAGCCAGCATGTAAATAGGGTGGTATTTAGGAGGCAGCAGACTTGAATTGAAGTCCTAGCTCCAAATCTTAAAGAGTCCTATGGTGTCACTGTACCTTTCTGAGCCTTAGTTTTCTCATGTGAAAAATGGGCGTAATACTACTTGTACTGCAAACCCATAAAGTGCTTTGCATACAAGAACATGCTACAAATGTGTGAAATATTAAGACAATTATAGTCCTTGAAATCCTCGACAGGATTGCAGATGTCGACTTTCAAAGACCTATGTGCAGACTTTGCAGTTTATGGGCTTATCTCCATTGCTTGAAAGCCTAGGATAATCTATTTCCCCTGTATCTACCTGACTCCAGAGAACAGTTTAGGCCGTATCACCATGCTGCCTGCGCTCTGGCCACCAACCTCATGCTCCTGCCCCCACCAACTGCCACCTCAGCCCCTGTTCCTCCTTTACCCATCTCTGATGTGTGGCTTGCCTCATCCTACCTTGCATACTGACCTCCACTCCACTCGCCTAGCCCCAAGCCATTTCCAAAGAGTACCCCCACTTCCACTTTCTAGCCCCACTTTATGCACGGTTATTCTCCATTCAAATATATATTTTTGCTCCTTGAGGGCAAAAAGTGTATGTATTTCTTGTATTTGTAGCTCCAGCACTTAGTACTGTGCCTGGCACACAGGAAATACTTAATATACTGAGTGTCTCCCAAACATCTTAGTGCAATTTTAAGTTTCAATAATGTAGAAGTATAAATGTTACAAATAGACAAAAATAACGTTTGAAAGGTTAATTATTTAAAATTTTAAAATATTGATGCTTCTTATTAAAATTTAACCTAACCACAACCTCATGCTACACATCATTCTAGCTGATTTTTTAACTTTGAAAAAAATTTCTATCAGCTACTACTGAGTGACTGAAGAGATTGTATTTGCAATCTTAGCCTGCAGATCATTTCGAGAGCAAGATTTTGCTGCATTATGACAGTTCTCACATGACCCCACAAGAAAAAGTCTAATTGAGATGGATCAGGGGTCAGAGGTGGACAATCTAAAGGCCAGGTTCTGGTAACCCACCAGGATGAGTAAGGTCCCACATGCAGAGTATAGTACAGGGCCCTTCAAGGGTATGAGTTAAACTATATTATTAAAAATTCCCAAAAGTTGTATAAAAAGTCATCAAACTTTCAAATGATGTTTACATAAGTTTGTTGCATTTACATTTTTCATATTATTAAAGATTGCAACTGCATTAAGACTTGGGAGATGCTGTGAATACTCACATTCTCTCTGTCTCTGTGTCTCTCTGTGTCTCTCTTCATTTCTGTCTCTGTCTCTCTCTCATATTTTCAGGGAATGTAAACTCACTTTAGTACTAATGTAAGCAAACGATGCGTCTGCTTCCTTTAGAACCTTAGATTTCTTGAGACAATGCCCTAGGTGACTTAATACACTAAGTTTTGTTACTGGGACATTCAGACTATGCTGTCCTTCGTGATCAGCCAGCCAGCACCAATGCACATGATTCTCTCCATCTAGCAGGCCCTGACCAAGCTCCTCTTTCCTTCTGATCATCCAGTTAGCCATTTCCCCTGGCAGTTTCCTACCTCTTTTTCTGAGAGCAGTTCTGAGAATAGTATTAACATGATCACAGCTTCTGGGAAAGGCAGGCTAATTTACTTCCCTGTAACTCCTCTCACTATCATTTTGCCTTCTCAAACTCCTCAAAACACCCTTCCCTGGTTATCTTTCCTTTATATGTGTCATCCCCTCCCCCCCACCCACTAGAATACAAGATCCTAGAGAGCAGGGACTATCTTTTGTATTTGTGTAAGTTCTTGAGTGCCTGGCTCATAATAAGCTCTTAATAAGCAATCTCATTCATTTGTGCACCTTTGGAAGTAGGCACAAGATATACACATAAGAAAACAAACCTCACATAATCATTTCATTTTTATTTATTTAATCTTTAATTTTTGGAATAAAGTAAGCATTTCTATAACATCGTATAATAAAAGCAATGATTGCATATGAAACTGCAAATCTATTATGTACAACTTGCTATTCCTTTTAAATATATAAGAAAGTTTCCAAGTAAATTTCTTTTTTCTCTTTCCCCCCAGGATAGTTACCTTTGAACATAAATGTGTGTATACACGTACATACATACATACATACATACATATATATAGACACATATATGTCTTTATGTATGTATATATGCACACAGACATATATACATATATATGTAAAATAATTTTATACATACTTCTATTTATCAGTTCTTTCTCTGGATGAAGATAACATCTTCCTTCATATGTCTTTTGTAATTAATTCGGGTATTTATATTAATCATTATCTGCATAATCATGTGAGCAAAATGTTACAAATATTTGTGTAGCACAAATGTCAAGTTGTTAGAAAATCCTAATTTCTGGGCGTGCACATTACTGGTAATCTTGAAACCTTAATAGACTGTCCTTAATGTCTTGAAGAAACAAACTTTCTACTACTTCTCACTGAAGCATTGAGGCTATTTTCTGATTTGAACTTATCCTTTGCCTAGGTTAATCTTCTTTTATCTGGTGGATATTCAAATTCACTGGCTGGCAATGCTGGGCAGTCATTCAGTAGAGTTTCTGTATGAATGTAGCTGCTGTGCCAATGCTAGAAGAGAATAAAGTCATATCTCAAGACATCCTTTCCTTATAAAAAGTTTTTTTTTACATAAATATTGTTTAAAAATGAATCAATATATATAATTGAACTTTAAGTACATTTAACATTTAATACAGCATATGTTATTAGATAGAAGAAAAATTAATATTTTCAGATCAAACTAGCCATTCATTTATATTTATTGGTTAGGTAGCTAAAAAGTTTTTTAAAAATGAATTTCCATTTCTCAGCCAGAGAGCTTGTGAAATTTTCCTACCATTTCCTCATATTTGTGTGAGCATGCATTTTCAATGTATTCCTGTTTTAAATCAAAATATAGAAAGAAATTCAATGAAGAACCACTCTTGAGACCATGTTTGTCAGGTGTTGAGCCAAATATTGCAAAATATTTTTAATGAAAAAGTCTAACATTGAAATTAAGTTTACCTATGATTATTGTTATATTAATTTTTTTCCAACTTGTAACTTATTAAAATGTTATTTGTATTAAAAAATTTGTAAGATAAATTTGACATAATGTCTTATAGATAATGACAAGCATATGAGGTCTTGTTGGATTCCTTCTTTAAATTCCTACATAATGTTGAAAATAAAAGATCCTCAATTATCTTGCAAATAAAATTTTATAGCTATATAGTTTAGAATTTTCACAATCATAAATAAAATACAATTTTTAAATTATAATTCTAGAATTCAATTTAAACTTGGAGCTTTGGGAGGCAAAATTTTTGTAGGTATTGTAAGTACTTAATGAACAAATGTAAAATAATACTATGGATAGTATATTAAACTACCTTGGGGGCTCACAAAACATTTTGCTGTTGTTGTTGTGGAAAGGTGATCAAGGAACAAAAATCCTTGCACATCTCTGCACTGCACTTTACTCAACTACTTCCTGACCCTCTGCTGGCACAATACTCCAGAAATGCCCTGAAAATCAACAAATTCCACCTTTTCTTGGTACTTATTCTCCTGAAGTATCTGACACTGTTAACCACCTTCCCTTGGTTTCTGTTGCCATGGCATTTTCCTGTTTCCTCTCTTGACTCTTTCTGTTTTCTTCCTGGCTTCTTTTCATCACTCCAGTCTCTTAATGCTTGTCTTCTGCAAGAGTCTGTCCTTGGATCTCTTGTCTTTGATTTATATATTCTCTCCTTTAATAATCAATCTTCTCCAATCCCATGACTTCAACTATAACCTCTACATAAATAATTCTCAATTCTCTATCCCTGGCCCTGACCTCTCTCTATATTTCCAACCTCAAGTTTTTCACTGACCACTTGATACCTCTATTTAACTCATCACCACCCACCTTGGCTATTGGAAAAGGGAACAATCATTCTCTCATTTTTGAGTTTCTCCTCACTATAATTCTCCTCTATAATGAAGTCAGATTATTTAATTCCTACTCTGTCTAGCATTCAAGGCTCTCTACAATCTCTCCAAATTTAGTTTCCACTAAAATTAGTTCATCTTCTGATATTCTGTAATTTAGCCATATTGGACCATTGATGATCTGTATCTTCCCTGAGCCCTTTTGTTTCCATAACTTTACTCACTGTATCCCAAATATCTTTCTTCACCATCACTTCTTCCACCATCTTTGCCATCTAATTATCCTTCAGTATTCTAATCAAATTCCACCTTTTCCTGGAAGCCCTCCCTGATACCCTAGCCAGAAGGCATTTACTTTTCTGTAAACATTCATTACACTTTTTTTTAAATACCCTTCTTATTAACTTACATCTCATTTTTTATTTATAATACCTATTTCCCTCTCCCACTCTCACTCATCCAGTGTGTACAGGCACTGGCAAGTTGAGTCTCCCGAGGGATGGTTGCTACCACTTTAAATCATCTTGGGGAACCCTGCGGGCTCTAAGGGCATTTCTCTAAGATTATTAATGGTAGGGAAGGTGTCAATATGTTTTGGTGGAGAAGCCTCCTCACTGGAAGTTCCTTATTCCAATGAAATAAAGATCCAGTCTAGATAGATAGATAGATAGATAGATAGATGATAGATGATAATAGATAGATAGATAGATAGATAGATAGATAGATAGGAAGATGGAGCTAGAGTTAGAGATGATAGAGCTAGAGATGTTTGTATACCTATACACATGTGCATATATGCATATACATGCATATATGTGTGTTTTACATATACATTTATGTGTGTACATGTGCTGAGCTCTGAGAATATATTCACACACATAGTCTCCATGACTGTTTTGTTGTTTGGTTCTATATTCTCAGAGCTTAGCACAGTTCCTGGCACGTAATAAGCCTTGACAAATGTTTGAATTAATGAATGAATGAACAGGGAAATGGAACTGCTTTACATATATACATATATATGTGTATATGTAAATATATATAAATGTGAATATGTAAATATGCATATATGTATACACACATACATTTTATCTCCCCAAGTACCTAGCACATTGTTCTATGCATAATAAGCTCTCATAAATATTTGATCTAATTGGATTGAAAGGAAGAGGACAGAAGGAAGCAGCTGGGTGACTCAGTGAATACAGGGCTGGGTCTGGAGTCAGGAAGACCTAAGTGCCTTAGACACTTACTAGCTCCGTGATGCTGGGTAGGTCACTTAACCTCTGCTTGCCTTAATCTACTGGAGAAGGAAATAGCAAACCACTCCAGCATCTTTGCCAAGAAAACCCCATGGACAGTTTGGCCCATGAGGTCATGAAGAGTCAGATATAACTGAATGACTCAAATACATGAGGTTGTAATGGCAGAATAGTGCTAGACTATAAAGGACCATGGATTCCAGACTGGGAAAGCACAGACTCTGTTCCCTCTAAGCATTGAGGCGTCCCTATGGGCTTTTAGGAAGGGGAGTTCAATGACAAGAGTAGTGTTGTTCAATGTGTATGATCCTTGGAGAAAATGAGGAAAATAGAAAATGTAATGTTAATTTTTACCTCAAAACGTAAACTCTGTCCAAAGCCTGAATCATGTATTATGCACAGATCCCGTATTGTCTTTTCCCTAGTTTCTTCACAGTAATTACAGGGCATCTCATAGCTACATGAGCAAAATAGAAGACAGGTTTCAGTAATGGCAGCCAGCCCTAGCATTCTGATTCACTGAGGTCATTTTTCTCCTGCCTGCCTCTGCCCTAGCAGATATTAACATTTCCCCTTACTCTAGTAGCCTAGCATTGTTCTTCCCTCGCCCTGATGTCTGATGGTTCAGTTCTTTCAGATACATAGACAATCTCCCTCAGACCAGTGCTCAAGGGCCTAAGAAAGTGACCTTCCTACCACTGCTCAGATAATAAGTAACCAGGTCAGGATGTGAACCTTAGTCCTCTGACTCCAAATCCAGTCTTTTTAATAATATTCCATGCTGCCTATTTTCATTCATTGGAGTTCAAATAAAAAAGCTACTGCTGATCTCCTGTGATGGTCCCTCAACCACTTCCCACAAGCTGTCTTCCTGGATTTGACCCCACCATCATCATGCCCCCAAACAAGGTTCATCACTAGGAACCTTGTCATGTCAGAGATTTCCTCAGCCTTGGTTCTTTCTGTGGTTCACCCTTCATTACTTCCCTCAGCAGCCTCTGACTCTCAGTTTGGAGGACTGGAAGGTAGAACGACAACTCCTCCCAAGGCCTCCATTTAAAGAGGGTTCCCAGGACCCATAGCCCAACCATTTCCCATTAACCAAATGCCTAGATTTGCTCCGTCATTACCATGCCCTCATGCTGAGTACCTCCCCCCACACTTTTACACTTCCTTTTTTGTGTTGTCTTCTCCCACAGATTGTAAGCTCCTTGAGGGTAGGAATCATCTTTTTCTGATTTGTATCCACATAGCTTAGCACAGTGCCTGGCACACAATGAAACCTTAAATAAATGTTTATTGAATTAAGTAGTCTGCAGGGAGGCACACAAATGCTGGGCATTTGGATCATTTGGGGCAGAATATTGAACATTAAAAGGGTGGATTTCCTTAGGATATCCATGTAGCGTAATTCCACAGACCTCACTAGACAGGCACATAGCAGCCTTTGGGGATGAGGAACTGTGGGGTAACAAATAGATCATCAAGGTTAAAGCTGTCCTTGATCCTGGTTAATAGCCATAACCTCACTGATTTTCAATGGAAGGGGATGGCAGCAAAGAAAGAAGTTTTCATACCTCTACCTCATGCTATATTGCTTTTGGAGTCTCGTGTGTCTGTGTACTCTCAATCCCCTTCCTCCTACTATCTGTGAAGGCCTCAGTAGGCATCCTAGACCAATGGTTACTCTGGATCTAGAGTCAAGAGATCTAACATCCACCTCAGAGAAGCAACTTGGAATGGAGAATGGAACTCCGTATATGGAATCAAGACCACATGGGTTTGAATCTCGCCTCAGGCACTTATAATTGGTATTACCCAGGACATTTAATTTTTCTGTGGCTGAGTTTTTCCAGCCATAAAATGTGGATAATGATAGCAGTTTTGTTGTGAGGATCAAATGAGATAATAAAAGTAAAGTGCTTTGCAATTCTTAAAGTGTTACATAAATGTGAGCTATTTTTACAATCTGTGATCATCAACAAATCACTTAACCCCCCAAAGCTTCAGTTTCCTTATCTATAAAAGTAAAGACAATCACACTTGCTGCATACTCCTCACCAAGTTGTTGAGAGGAGAGCACTTTACAGAACTCAAAGTGCTAGATAAATGTGGATCCTCTTCTCACCTCTGATCACCCAGCGTCACTGACAATGGACAAAGCTTGGACATAATTCCAGTCAAGGCTATCCAAGGATCTGCTCATCTGGCTATGTGCCAACAACCAAGTGGCAGCCTACTATTAGATACAAAGGGTTCAAGTTGGTTGTGCAAGCTTTGCAGCATACCTAGCACCCCTTGATTTTCAATTCTTACCCTCAACTACAAAATGGCCAACACATTCTGAACCACCAAAGTATGCTATGAAAGTTTCCTTTTAAAATTTCCAAGAAATGCTGTTTTTCTATGTATAATAAGTATTGTGCATGAATCAAGCAACCAACCAATCCACTAGCATTTATTAAGTGATTCCGATATGCCATTCACTTTACCAAGCACAGAAGCATTTTTTAACTTTAAAAATAAAATATTTAAGCATATTTAAATACTTTGGATTCCTACCCTCAAGAAGCTTACATCCTAATGTGGAAATCAATGTCTGTATTCACAAGACACATGTAAATTAGATACCATGTAACCCTGAGGAGAGGAGACATTAGCAGTTGAAGGGGGAGCTGGTGCAGGAAAAGCCTCATGTAGAAAATAGGGCTTGATTGTGTGTTGGAGGAAGCCAGGGATTCTGAGAGGCAGATGCAAAGAGAGTGCATTACAGGCAAGGGGAATGGTCAGTGCAAATGTGTAGAAATACAATAACCTGGGTTCTCTGTGGGAACGGTAACCTGACACATTTGGCTGAATTGTAAAGCACGATGAGGAGAGTAACAGGGCAGTAAGACTCGAAATGTCACAAAAAGTTATTCATTTTAAATCATACCAGGCCAATAATTTGCTACTTGCATGTCTATCTCCCCCAACCACCTTGCTGCCTTTATTAGTGGCTGAAAGTCAAGTCTCAGGATATGTGCTCTTAGACAGGAACCTAGGAAAGAATGAGCTTGTTCATCAACTTGTGTCCTAGTGCACCAATCTTCTAAGCAGCTAAGTAGTTCAGTGGATAGAGCTCTGGGCCTGGACTCAGGAAGATGAGTTCAAATCTGGTCTCAGGCATTTACTAGTTTTGTGACCCTGGGACAATCACTTAACATCTGTCTGCCTCACTTTCCTTAACTATGAAATCAAGACAATAACAGCACCTACTTTGCAGGGTTGTTGGGGATCAGATAAGAGAATATTTGTAAAGCATTTGCACAGTAGCTGGCACAAATATGTGTGACTGGCTATATAAATGCCTATGCTCTTCTTTTTCCCCTTCTAACACCCAACTAATCCTGGGCCAGGATCTATATGCATTCAATAACCAGTGAAGCCACAGAAGGGATTTCCTCCTTCTGATAAAACTAAGAAGCACGAATTGGGTGCCCTGCAACAGTGGTACCAATCCCTGCACAACAGCAGAAAACACACATCTCAAAACTGGGAGTTAGGGACCATCCGCCAGACTTTGTAAGTACAGGATTCCTCAGAAGGCTAAGGTGGATAAAGCCTTGCTTCTGCACAACACACTCAGGGCTTCAAGTCTTCACAGAAATCCTCAGCATGCTCAAGACAAACAGAAGCCCAGTCTAGATCTCTGAGGCTAACTATAAACTAGGAGATCAGAAAGTCCCTGTCTTCCCTCCCCTGATACACAAGCTTCTACCAAGGTTAATGATCATCGAACAATATTTGTGAACCAGCACTAATGTTTGCATGAGTTAAAATTATAAATACATGTGGGTAATAGCTCACATCCAAAAACTCACTGGTGCCTTAGAAACACTCTGCTCTTTATGCTAGCTGTTGCTTCTCCTTCCTATGGCTTGTGACTTATGTACAGAATAAAGCATTTGACTAAGCTGTATTCTAAATTGAAACAAACGGGACTTTCTTTCCATGTCTCCTAGCAGCATCAAATGGATAGGGAAGATGGTTTATTACCCTCTTTATCATCTGATATGTAATGGAAGAATGTAAGCTGTTTTAGAGAAGAAAGTTTGTCATTCTGTCCCCAGTTCTTACCAAAGGGACTGGAACACAGTAGTCATTTAATAAATGCTTATTGCTGATTGATTGCTGCAGTCAGTAATGGAAATTCCTAAGGAACTGTCTGTTTCAGCACCACGGACTACAGACACCATGCCTACTGACTCAGCAAACTAGTGGTGATAATGAAGAAAATGGATTTGAATTTAAATTGTGTTTCCAGGCTCTGATCATTTTCCTACTTTCCTCTATGATTAAGGCATCAGCTCCCAGAGTGTAAACCTTATTATTCAAAAGGCATCTTCAACTTTCCAAATCTCTTTTGAATCAAATAAACATGGTCAAAGCAATGCACCGCAAAGAAAAATAAATAAATTACAAGCCTAGATAAAGGTCCAAAAGCAGAATGGCATGGTAGTCTTGGGGGCTGTAAATACTCAGAGGAAGAGGAATACAGCAGTATGATGGACAGATACTTCTCTTTAGAGGGAGTGATTCTTGAGGAGAACATAGTTTGATTTGTCCTCCATTCAAATAGAGATCCCAGTACTTGAGTCAATTTCCTGGTCCACCCTGTAATTACCAGCTGACCTGATGGCCCAATAGTCTGAAAATAATGAAGTCATTAAGATTCATTCTGTCAAGTAGTTTTTCTTCTTTTGGGAGATAAAAGTCATCATTTCAGAAATCCAGGATGAAATGTATTCTATTCACTGGGTCTATCATCCTGTGGGAGGTGGCTGAGGCTTCTCCAACCTTCAACCTGAGATTCCTTCTGGCAGCAACCCTCCTCTCTCCCACTTTCTCTTGACTTTGTGAGTGATTTAAAGTAGATGACAGCCAAGATAGGTTTTAAGACATACAGTGACCTTTTATTTTTTATGTCCACAGTGGTTGGTTTTTGTTTTTAATAATCTGGATTGAAAATATAGTTTTCTTTTATAATCTTGATGTTTCTGCATATATTGTATGTTTGTTTATTGTTGAGAGTTTGGGAACAAGATGAATTCAATATTTGGGGACAATTTAGGAATGATAGCTTACTTCCAGAAAAAAAAAATATTTTCCCTCTTTGGAGATGCTAAGGCTTGTAAGTATTGATGGAAGTAACTTAATATTATGAGTCCAGAGTTGATGGTGAGGTTTCATTTTCTCTTTTTTATGTTTAATAGTGTCTCATGTTATATTCTGTAAATTTTGAGGAGCTCCCAAAGTTCTCTAGCCATAACTTCATCCCTACTTTCCTTTGCCTACACTTCCTATTTCTTATAAACCTAATTCTCCTCCTGTTTTTCTGTGTGGTCACTTTCAAGGTCTCTAAATTTTTATGGTTAGGTTCTATTTTCTTGCTTGATCATTTTTCCAAACTATTTCTTGACTTTGCACTTTATATTAAAGTTGGCCTCTGCTCACTGTGGATGTTTAGGGACACTTCAAAATGATGGTGTGCAAAGTCATTTTGAAAGAATTTTCTGAGGCTGTCTCCAAATCAAGTAAAGACATTTATTGTGGATAACACACACATCAAGTAGGCTTCTCCACCCCTTAAGGGAGACTCCAGTTTAAGGGGGGGAAGTTCCTTAAAGGAGACAGCTGCTCCTTAAGAGAGAAAGCCTATGGAGAAGGGAGAGCCTCTCCCCAAGGGAGACAGCTACTTCAGGGAGACACCTCCTGCTAAAGGGAGATACTCACTTAAGGGGGACACTTGACAAAGGGAGATGCTCAAGTAAGGGGAATGCCCCCCACTTAAGGAGGATGCCCCCCTAGCCAGGAAATGCTAGGGATTCTTATAGAGGAAAACTTGCTGTAGGCAGGGAGATGAGGTAACCAGTGAAAATAGTTCAGAGTTTTGAGCTTCAGGTGCACATCATTAATCCATTGTTCAGCCTAGGATGGAGGAGCAGAGGAGCCTCTGTTAGTTTTGGCATTTCACTGACCAGCTTCTCTTTCTTTCTCTCTCTATCTCTCTCTCTCCCTCTGTATGTGTGTGTGTGAGTGTGTGTGTGTGTGTGCACGTAAGAGCTGGGGATGACTGGCCTGGCCTGAGTTTTGTCTTTTCTATCCTTCTGCTACTTTCACAGATTAGTGGGGTCCTGTAAGTTTTCAGTGTTTTCATTATGGTGTGATCTAGACAGAGGTCTGGTCACTGCCCCCCTGCTTTGCTCTCTGGTCCTTATCCATGTAAGGCCTCTGCTCCCTCATGACCACAACTGCTCCTCTCTCCACTCTAGAAATGTGATCCAGAACTGGGTAATGGGTGATAGAGCTGCCAGATGGCACCCATCCTTTCTCTCAGTGCTAATAAAAGGTTCCCTAGGATTTTTTTAACCAGATGTTCAGTGCCCTTACTGATTCTGGGCATTGGACTGCTCCCCAGTCCAATTACCACTGCCACAGCCCAGGATTGCTAGAACCACTGGTGCCACATCTGCCCAACTGTGCCCCTGGCCAGTCCTCACTCCAGTGTGCACAGACCTATCTTTCTGTGTTCATGAGCTTCTCTGAGCTGGAACAATGACTCACTGACTCTTAATTAGCTTTCCTGCCCTAAATTTGATCTGACATATATTTTAAGTTGTTTTGGAGGGGGTATGTCGGGAGAACTAGGCAAAATGCTGTCTTTACTTCACTGTCTTGATTCCACCCCTTAATGAGTAGTCACCCCGCCTGTGCTGAAATAGCAGATAGAACCAAATAAATTCATCTCCTAATTTCTAAAATGATTGGTTCAATTCCAAAAATGAATCCTTGACTAGTTGTTAGAAGGTAGTGTGATTTAGCAAATGGAATGCTGGCTTTGGGGACATAGGACCTGGGCAAAAGTCCCCTCATTCTCAACCCCCTCCACCTACCACCCACCCCCAGCACCAACAAATGGCATGAACCTGGCCACATAACAAAAAAGGAGTAAGGATACCAGTGCCTTCATAGACTGTGTCTTAAGTTTGCCAAGAACCTGAGAGTGCTACATAAATTTGTTAAAGTCTTTAATAAAATAGAACACATTACTAAATAGAAGTACAAAAGTCTCCATTTAGCTAGATACCAAGGTTATGAACCTTGAGACTAAGGTAACTGTGATGTCGGCAAGTCACATCTCTCATGCCTTCCATTCCTTATATGTAAAGCTAAATGATTAAACTAGACCAGAAGTTCCCAAACTTATCTGGTCTACCACACCATTTAAAAAAAAAATTACTCAGCAACCTCCTGGGAATCTATTTTCTTTAACTCTTTAACCTTTTTTAAAATTTGCATCATTTCAAAAAATGTAACATTTTTTAAATGACGCATATTAAATTTAATAATTTATTGTAAATTTGTGGGGTTTTTCTGCATCAAAATTTTGACAATGCAATATTGTGTCATGTAACCACATATTATCACATTGTAAAGAAGTCATTACACACACACATTCCTGCCAATGCATGCTGGACTTCTGGACAATGTAAAATATGCTCACCTGCCAACAACACTTACTTGTTAATACCTGTAGGCAGATTTGACCACTGATAGGTTATAACTTGCATTTTGAGTGTTTATTTGGAAAATAATATAATCGCTATGACTTTAACTCTGCTGCACAGCAGATGAAACACGTATGAACGGTTTTTCAACATTTTCTTCTCTTCTCTTCTTTCTGTAAGCTTCTACCATCCCCTTATTTTTATTTAACGACCCCTAGTAGCACCCAAGATTACTACTGCCCCGCTGGATTGTTCTAATATCCCCCAGGGAGTGGTATTACCCACTTTGGGAACATCTGATAGACTGAATTCTGATTTGGGAGTCCATAGGCCATCTACACCCAAGGGATCCATGGATTAATTTAAAGGGGCCTGTGATCCTGAATGGGGAAAAAAATCTTTATTTTTACTAACCTTTGATTTTCTTTGTAATTACATTCTATTTCATGCATTTAAAACCATGATTCTGAGAAGAGAGGGATCCATAGGTTTCACCAGACTCCTAAAGGGTACATTGACATGCACAAAAAGGTTTAAAAAGAACCCTTGAACTAGATCATCTCTGAGGCCAATTCCACCTCTCAATCCAAAAAGTCTCTGTCTTGTTCTGGACTTGCCACTGATAACTGCAGTGACTTCATGCCACTTGACAGATGGTTTTCAAAAGGGATACACGTTCAAGGTTAATGCAAATGACAAAGCTGTTCCTTGTCCATCCTCCACACCCTTCTGGTGTATATCCATTATCCTCTTTCCTTTTCACTTTTAATATATCTCCAGTCCAAGTGAAGGTCAGGCCGTGCTGTCCTGGATGAGACATCCCCAGCCAGCTCAGTTGAATGCTAAGGGTAGAATGGCAGGAATTGAAGGGATGAAGTTCTCGATTCCATTCACCTTCATTTGATTCAAGGAAATTCAACAAGTTATTTATGAATTGTCTTCATGCCAGGCCCACACATGGACAAAATACACAAAAGTGACATTTACAAGACGTGACGTGATGAAACTTTGGGAGAGAGAAAGCATCAACAAAATAATCAGAATCCCCTAAATTACAATTTACTAAACTCCGTGTAAGAATGGCCCTTCCTTTGGGGAACTTTTACATCATTTAAAAAAAATCTTAGTCGGACATTCGAAGGTGTGTGTAATATGGTGCCCTGCTGTTCTTATCTTTATCTCACACTATTCCTCTTCATGTATTCTGTGCAGTATTCAAATTAGGTGACTCACAGAGCTACCACTTACACATTCTTCTTACTTTCCTACTTCCATGCCTTTGCTCATTGTTTCCTATTCTTACCATATCACCCCCACTTCCTCTTACTGTTGTATATTTAACCCTCCTTTAAGGATGAAACCCTGTAATAAAAGCTTCCTAAATATTAGAGATATTTATAAATGGAATGAGCTTCCCTGGGAGGTAATGTGTTCCTTCTTCATTGGAGGTCTTCAAGCGGAGGCTAGATGAAGACTTACAGTATGTCACAGTGAATATCTTTTTTCTTCTTTTCCCTTCCTTTCCCTTCCCTTCCCTTCCCTTTTTGCTTCTTCCCTTTCTTTTGTTTACTGTTCTCTTCTTTCTTTCATTTTTGGGAATGAGTTTACTAGATACCTATTAAGGTTCCTTCAAATTTTAAAATTATATGAAGCCAGAAGCCTGATAGTCTGAAGGGTTACAAATGCTCTGCAGTCTCTACACTCTGCCTTAAGCAGTCAGAAGGAGCCCTAAAGATCTAGCTCCCTGAACCTCAAAGATCCTTATCCAGTGGGATCTAATCCTGGGAGGCAGAAGTCAATGCAGGGACTCTGGTGACCCAGGACAAGATCAAATAGGACTAGTGGCTCTACCCAAAAGTGCAGCAAAGAAGTGAAAAAACATATTAATGTAGAAAGGAGGAAGGGGACAGAACTTTCTATTTCCCATAATTGGGTTCATGAAAAGAATATACAAATATGGAGAGAGCAAACAGGCGCAAGATGAACCTCATTCTTATCTGAGCTCAATACCAGGGAGTTGAACACACATGTACAGAGAGTTTGATGCAGAAATATATCAAACTCAATGGCGGGAAAGAGCAGATAGGGAAGGAGGCAAGGTTAAAAGAGAGGACAAGACTGAGGAAGGAATGTTCACTAGGCTAGATAAGCTTACAAATACTGAGAGAGAAATTCAAAGAGGAGAAAAAAAGAACTAGAATTTAAGAGGAAACCCATCAATTTAAATCATCCAATCAATCCAAATCCTTGGCCTTTTCATTTGAAAGATATTGTTTGTTTGAAATTGAAAAAAAAAAGGAAAGGAGGAAGCAGGATGTGGTATGTGAAGGTAATGTATATTATCACATCACTAATGATGAAAGAAATGATTTCCAAAAATCCTGGATAGCACTTTCTGGTACACAGTGAAGGCAGCAGAGCCAGGAGAAAAATATATTCCAGGACAACAGCACAAAGAACTCTGGAAGACTGAAGACTTCAGATCAATGCAATGACCAACCATATCTCCAGTGGAACAGTGATGAAGCTTATTACCCACCTCCTGAGAGAGCAGTGACAACAAGGTGCAGAGAGAGACATCCAGTTTTGAACACAGCCCTTGCATGAATTCGTGTTTCCTGACTGTATGTTTCTGGAGTGTTTTTATTCTGCGTTTTTAATAGGAAGGATTTCAGGGGAGAGAGGAGAGATTAGCAATAGTAATGCTGAAAGAAAAGAGGCTGATTGGAATATCTTTAAATGCACAGAAGAGAACAGGAGGAACTTCAGAGGAAGTAAAGCAAAGGGGACATAAAACATCAAATAGTGCAAATTTGAATAATGGAAAAACCTTAATGAGTATTTATTTTCACATTAATTGGAACCTATTTGTACAGCGAAATGAGGAGGTGGGCATACAAATTAATGTAGATGATAAATGCACAAAAGTATAATGGCTCTTTGATTCATCGGGGTTAAGAAATCTCAGAGGAAGCAGGGAGAGAAGGCTCTCACCCCAGCAGACCGTTCTTGACACTGTCTAACAGTCCAAGTGTTAGGTTGCAAAGCTGAATTTCGCCACATTCCTGTGGCTCTGCAGGCCCTCCTAGTCACCTTTCAAGGTTCTTGTCTTGGTTTTTACATTCTCTCTCACCATCTGTGACTCTTCTTTTATCTACAGTCATTGCCAATCCGAATTCCCATGTCATTCATTTATGCTACACACATTGTGAAGGTCCTCAGAAATCTCTAAGTCAAATACGAAACACAGATCCCTACATGTACCCTTCAGGGAAGTAAATTCCCAAGCACATCTGCGTTGGGCTTATTACAGCTTCCATATACATTGGCTTCTTCTAATGGAATGTGACCTCCTTGGGGACTGTCATCCTAATGATAGCACCCTATCCCCAGGACCTAGTGCAGTGCCTGGCACAGAAAAAATGCATAATATTTTTTCACATGTAGTGGGTATTTCATAAATGCTTATTCATGAATAAATCTCATGAGTCCCACAGTGTTTAATTTAATTTACCACTCAAATTATCTTATATTTATTTGTTTATGCACATGTTTTCATTTCTGGTTTTGTTGTTCCCAGCACCCAGGACAGTGCCTATAACCTAGTAAGTCCCACAAATATTTATTGGATTGAATAAGAAAGGACAGGTAAGGATGGATATAAGAACTGTCTGATTAGAAGGAGGTCTTTTAGAAGGGATGACAGAACAAAACAGAATACAAAAACAAACCAGGCACCACCTAATAGATACCTTCCCTTTCCCTTCCCCTCCACCCACAGCACTTTTCAGTCCCAAATGGACCAAATGAAATAGCCATTGAGCTCAGCTTCAGTCATTGCAATGAAACAGGTCAACAGTTGGCCTTCCCCTAAACCATGGACCTCTGGGGAATATAGACACTAGAAATCTGAGAATCTTCGCTTGGATGCAATGGAATGAAGTGGAATGAACTCAGAGCTAGGGTTCTGAGGGCTAGCTCTACCATTTAATAAATATATGTCTTTGGACAAGTCATTTCACCTATTGAGCCTCAGTTTCCTTATTTGGAATAAGGGGATCATGGGGACATACTTCTGGAGGTGGAAGGGAATTTAGGGATCACCTAGCCCAAGCCTCTCATTTCACTAAGGGTTGTCATCCTCCCACCAGATGTAAGTCCCCTGGGGAAGGGGCTGTTTTACTAGTATTTGTATCCTTGGTCCCTGGCACTTAGTAGGTGCTTAATTAAGTTAAGCTGAATTGCATGATTTTGTAGACCCCTTTCCAGCTCTAAAATTTCATTGCTTCATCTCTCTATGTGATTCCCAAATAATTAATGCCTAGTATACTCCAGAAAGATTCATTGGTTGATTACTTCAGTGCTAGGTAGAAAAGCTCTGGGAGACTTTATCATCTTTCCATCTCTCAGCACGTCCTGGAGATGAAATACTTTGTCAAGTATTTTTGGCTTCCCCTAGAAAGAACCCATTACATATAAATCCTTGGTCTTTTCATTTGAAAGATATTGTTTGTTTGAAACTGAAAAAAAAAAGGAAAGGAGGAAACAGGATATTCCCAACAAAGTTAAAATAATGCATTGATATGCAAATTGCATTGTGTGTAGTACAGTAATTAGGAATTCAAATTACTGCAATGTCATTAAAATATCCAAGACAACTATTTAAAAAGCTTCATTTCCTTTCATCCCTGCATAATTTTTGCAACTTTTTTTTTTTTTTTTTTGGTACATCAACATTGAAAAGGAGGCAGAGGCAGCTTGGCACAGTGAAAAGAGTACTGGTCTGGAAGTCAGAAGTTCTGAGTTCAAATCCTTAGGTAAGTGATGAGGAGCAAATGATTTCTCTTCTCAGAACCTGGGTTTTCTCATAGTAAATATCACAGGGGACCTCAGCAACCAGCCAACTAGGAGCTCTTAGACTGGGATATATGAACTTATTTTTTTCTTTAATATTTTAATAATTATACCAGTATAATTCATTTCTCTTATAATTACCTACATTTTATTTTATGAATTTAGAAACATTCTGAGGAGCCCATAGGCTTCGCTAGCCTGCCCATAGGGCCCAAACCCAATACTGAGAAGCCCAGGTCTAGATCAGTCTATCCCCTAAGGAGTTCCTGCTGTTATACCTTTTGCATACTCTCAGTGAGCTGCATTTGTCAAGGTCTCACAATTTCCTGAGCTAGAAGATTTCCTTCCAACCCTCCAACCTATAACTTGAACAATTTTACAAAGTTTCCTGCAGTGAAATGCCTGGCCCAGGGTCACAGAGCTAGGAAATGCCAAAGGCTGGACTTGAAATGAACCCCCAGGACTTCCTGAGGCCAGCCCTCTACCCATCTCCCACTACTGCCTTCTTGTTTTGTTTTGTTTTTTTTTAAATAGGAAGCAATTGGGGTTAAATGACTTGCCCAGAGTCTCACAGCTAGTAAGTATTATGTGTTTGAGGCTGGATTTGAACTCAGGTCCTCCTGACTCCAGGGCTGGCGCTCTATCCACTGTGCCACCTAGCTGCCCCTGCCTTCTTGTTTTTAAAGGAATTGTGTTTGCTTCATTAAACTGTTCTCCATAAGATATGAGAAGAATAATCACTAACCCCATTTAACTATTGGGGTGATTTGAGGAAAGTGATTAGTAGACATTAAAAATCCAGAAAAATGGAAACTATTATTCACTTAGTCGTCGATTGTGACATTAAGTCCACAGAGAGCTCTTTCTGAATCAATTCACTGTACTAAGGTAGACCATAAGCTCCTTGAGGCCTCTGTCTCGCTTCTGCGTCTGTTGCTCAAGCCTCTGATGCCTGAGCCAAAGCATCAATCAATCACTAATACTTACCAAGTGCTGGAGGTACAGACACAAAGAATGGGCCAATTCTCCCTCTGAAGCAGGCACTTCAAGGCTGGTTTGTTGATTGACTGTGGGGAGTGACTACAGGTAAGTTAGTGACACACAACAGGCAGAACCCACATACGAATGCTATTCCCTACTTTTTTTTTTATTCCCTACTTAAATTGTGGCAGAAAAGGCTGAGACAAGAAGGGACTCTTGAGTGTATTCCTTAATATTTCTAACTTTCACCACCTATTGTTAGCTGATTACTACAATGGCTTTTTGGTGACAGGGTTTCCCCACAATATTTATAAGTAGGAGTCTATTAAGTTGAAAAGTTTTCTTAAAAATGGATTCGATGGGTATGAAGCAAATCTTAAAAGCTAAATGTTCCAATATCAACACTGCATGAAAATGAAGCAATACTCTGCCCTCAACATTCTTTAGTTTTAATGTGTTTCTTTTAGTATCACACACTTTAAAAAATAAAAAAAATTGCATACATATTCATATGTATATATACATAGATATACACACAAATAATTATATGTATATATTGTGTGCATATCTATATGCATACATATACACACACATATACATACATATATGCATATATGTATATGTATATATATGTTCACATCCAGGTTTGTATTTAAAGATTATGTATTGGCACAGAGAATAGAAAGCTGGCCTAAGCCGGGAAGAACTGTGTTCAAGATCTTCCTGTAACGTGCATTGGCTGTGTGTCCCTGAGCAAGTCACTTAACCTTTGAGATCTTCAGGCAACTCTTTAAATTGTAGAGTTGGTGCCAATCTTGGAACCCTTGGTTTCCTTCAAAACTCGGGCTGCTGAGCCATGATGCTCTCTAACTCTGACAAAAAACATTCTGTAGTCTGGGTTCTAGGCACAGCTTGTCAGAAACACTTCAAAAAATAAATTTAAACTAATTCTAAGCATTCCTGCTTAGAGAAGGAACACAAAGTGATAGAAATTCATTCTACTTTTAAAAATCTCTCTGTTGACTAGTCATTTTGGAGTTATGACTTATAAAATTCTCAAGGAACAGACAAATAAATGTCTATAGTCAAGACAAAGTTAGTTGACAGTTTTAGATCAATAGAAACTTAAATATTCACCCATCCTAGAGAATGATTTCCTAAAACTATGCAATTGCTTTTTGCTAAGAACTGTCCTTTCCACCTGGTCAAAGATGCATTTAATAGAAATGTCAGGGCAGCTAGGTGGTGCAGCGGATAGAACACCGGCCCTGGAGTCAGGAGAACCTGAGTTCAAATTCGGCCTCAGATAAATGACACTTACTAGCTGTATGACCCTGGGCAAGTCACTTAACCCCAATTGCCTCTCCAATAAAAGCAAAAAAAAATATTATTAACTGAATTAATCAGAGACTTTTTTTCTTCTCATTGTCTAATCATTACCTTTATCACTTCAGGGAGGAGTTCTTACTGGGGTGATCAGGATGGAGAGGGGTCTGGGAGTTGTTTAGAAACTGATTGGGCCTTTTATGATGTAAAAAAAGATTTCAGCAAAGGAATTTTTCCCCCCAGAATCCACAGTAGAAGACTAGTAAGTTTCCTCATTCAGTCCAAAGGCTTCAGATTAGGATATTGATAAAATACTTTCTTCATATTTCTAAGAGGGAGGGAGGCTTAATCTGTTTCTGCCTATAAATACATATACAGAATATATATATATATGTGTGTGTGTACATATCTATATATGTGTATATACATACATACACACACATATATATTCTGTATGTATGTACGTGTATATACATACATACCTGCACATATATTCTTATACATATATGTGTATAACATGTAGAGAGGCATGTGTGTCCATATATGTATATGTGGACACACAAAGAGATGTATACACAAATATGTATATATTTCTTAGACTAGAGAAGCATAGGGGATTGTCACAGGAATATACCTACAAAGATATCGATGAATCTAATAAACTAGAAATATATTAATGAAAAGAACATTCTGCTTTTGGGTTTAATTGGGAAAACCTCCAGAAGTATAATGAATTCTGAAGAGGAAAAAGAAGCTCTCAAGACCAGGGAAGGAAGCGAGGCGTGCCTTTGGGAGCCATAATACAACGGTAAGGTGCTAATAAGATAGGAAGGAGAGTAACGACCCCTCCTCCCCCCAAATCATGCTGTTGCCGCAGAATTCTTCAGTCTGAGCTGCCCATGGAAGCAACTGGTCAGAATGCTGAAGGCCTAATGACCTTGCTGCTAGTTAGCATGGAGAGCAGAGGAAATTCTGTGTTCATTCATTCAGATTTTTATTTAGGACTGATCACATCATTGGGTAGGAAGCAAAGACAAAACCCCAACAGTGCTCATCCTCACGGAGCTTACAATCCATTAATAGCTCACACTGTGATCTGTATGAGCATGAAGAAAACAGGCCCACTGCCACTTCTCAGTACTCGACATTTGTTGTGCAGTATTAAAAGAGTGAACATGAGGACAGTGGGCTGGGCTACCTTTGGGAAATTTCCTAGTTCTTTTAATGATTTCAAACCTTTCTCACAAACCAAAACACGCATCTTTTTAGTATCAATGCTTTCTCGATCTCCTGGCATGTGTGTCTCTACTGCTTAACAACACGTCAGTCACATTTTCTGTTTGTAACAGATCTGAGACGTCCCTGGTGTAGGGAATTCCCCATGAGGCCACTCCCTCTGCCAATGTAGGTAAGTACCTGCTCTGCAGCTTCTAACCACAGGAAGTTTCCTGGGGTCATTAAAAGGTTAAGTGACTTGTTTGTTTTCACACAGGCAACGGGCAAGGGAGAAGCGTGTGGTGTGTGTGAGGAGCTGCAAAACATTGCAAATAATGTATTCTGTGGGAAAAGTGGAATGGAAGAGTTCATCAGAGAAATGTGACCAAAAAAAATGATGCCAACCACATAGTGACAAGAACGAACATCCTTTGTGCTCCACTAGTACCCTTGTATGGTCAAGAGAAATCAGAGAGCCCCTGGTATATTGGATGGACCCCTCCATTGCGTTGCAGTGAGGACCCAGAAAAGTGTTGCACAGACATATCACAATCTACACCACTGGAAATAGAACCCACACTGACAAGGCCACAGATCCGCTGTGGTTCTGCCATCATTTAAGTCATGTCTGACTCTTTGTGACTTCATTTGGGGTTTTCTTGGCAGAGATACTGAAGTGATTTGCCATTTCCTTCCCCTGCTCATTTTACGGTTGAGGAAACTGAGGCAAACAAAGTTAAGTGACTTTCCCAGGGTCACACAGCTATTAAGTGTCTGAGGTCAGATTTGAACTCATTAAGATGAGTCTTCCTGACTTCTAGCTGCCCTACATATCCACTACAGTAGTCCAGTCATACAGGATTTGTACTGCTTACTACCAGCAAGCCAAAATTTCCAAGAGAGATGGACTTCTTATGTTGATGTATGACTCTGTGAGAAATGAGAGCAGGGGACAGCTTTGAGTAAATCTCAAAGGGTGCTCAGGGTACTAAATGAAGATTGTTTCTTACTCCTTGTAGTGAGTCTCAATGACTTTTTGCACTTCTGCCTTCAATCAATGACTGGATATTTATTAAGATTCCATCATGTTCTAGGAACCATGACTAGGTGGGATACACATTAAAAAAGGCTAGTGCAAGAACTCAATGAGTTTATGTCCTGTTGTGATACTTAAGCGATCTTATATTTCTCCAGGAAATTGAGGGTTAGGAATGCCCTAAAATTGGGCAAGTCATGCCCCTCTTTTGAGGTCACGAATCTCAGAGCAGTGGAAAGAAAGCAGCCAGCTCTTAACAGTCAGTATATGCATCCTATTTTCCCTTTCTATCTTGCAACATCTGCCTTCTGCACTGATCGCTCACAGACGAAGGAGAGACAATCCTTCAATGGTGACCGTGGCTCTGACCACCTAATCAGGGCTCAATCCAAGCTTATTAAATTGATCTGAACAATGACTTCACAGATCGTAGACAACAAAAACTGACCTACGTATGTCAACCTGAGTAAGACTGTCTAACTTGTACAAGATGGCCACTAGCATGCTAACCATAAGTCAGCTTTTTAGTAGCTTACACAAAGGGTGTTTCCTTAAGAGTTATTGACAAGGATAAATCTGCCATGGATAAAGGATTTATTGTTAGGGCAGATTCCATTGATTTTTAGAGTCTGGCTGTTGTTGTAGGCAAATTGACTGTGTCTGGTTTAGACACCCATGTAAGACTTTGGCTTCAAGTCTCATTTAAATAATTGATCATGATTTCTATCTGTTAATAGAGTTTAACCCTCCACTGACCTGTGGTGCCGCACAAAGATCTGTGTTTAGGTTGAACGTTACCTTTTGGTGTTTGTTTACTTATTTGTCTTGTTTGTTTGTTTTTCTAAATGACTTCTCACCAAGCCAGGCATCAGTCCCACCTTTGGCAGCTTTCATTCAGAAAGCCATGATCACAGGTTATTTTTCTAAACACAATTTGAATGGAAATGGCCACTAGCAGAATGATTGAGATGTAGAGATATATGTTCATCTGTACTATCCTTTGCTTTCTTCCTGCACTTTAATTAATTTGAGAAACTTTTCATTAAGTATCTGGTATGTTCTTGAGACTGCAATGCACATGGGGATACCGAGACAAAAACAGTTCCTTCCTTCAAGAAGTTTATAGTCTACTGAAGAGAAACTACATACACGAGGAAGCAATTGTAAAATATATGCAAAGAAAACACAAAGGAATTTCTGAGGGGTTTGCCTTTTGTTTTTTGAGGGAAGGTTAATCAATCAATCTACATTTATTAAGCACCTATTATGTTCCAAATGATATGCTAAACACTAGGCTTACAAATGGGAGGATCAGGAAAGGCTTCTGAGAGGAGGTTACATTTGAGCTGAGGCTTGAAATGATCAAAGGATCACCAGAGGTAGAGGAGAGGAGGGAAAGCATTTTAGGTAGGGGGCACTGTCTAGACAAAGGCATGGAGACAGGAAAGAGAATGTCATGCACAGAAGCTGGGATATCTTGTGTGGGGAATAACAAGTAGGCCATTTTGGTTAGAACTTAGTGAACAAGAAGAGGAAGTAATGGGACATAAATCCAGAAAGACAATTTAGAACCAAATCAAACTGAAATGTAAAGAATTATCACTACTATGAATACAAAAACAAAAATGTATGGATATTTATTTATTAACTTTGAAGGAATATTTATATGATTCTCTCCCATAGCTGCTTTCATTTTTTACTGTGTTATTTCTATAATTCTTAAATAATTTTCATTGGGCACATGAAGGGTACACTTTTTTTTTAATAAATGAGAATAAAACCACCAAAGTAAAAGCATTCCCCCAGCAGAGTAAGAAATGGAGTATCACAGATGTTTCAAGATAGCAGTGGCAGCATCCTGCCACCAGGAGGCCAGAGAACAGGCATTTCTGGAGAACAGATACATTTGAGCCCCATTGTTTAAATTATTCACTCACAAAATTTACCCACAGCATCTAGTCAACTGCTTAGGAGTGAGTGTTGTTATGTTAAAGGCTACTTAGTCCAATCCTCTTATTGACAGATGAGTAAACTGAGGTCTGGAGAGGGGAAATGATTTGTTCAAGGTAACAAATGTAGTGAATGGGAATGATAGCATTAAAATCCTAGTCCAGTATTCTTTCCACAAATCTTAGAATTTCAAACTCTAAAGAGATCTTACAGTTTTCCATCTAGACCTGGGTGTATTTAAGCGGAAATTCCTTCTATAAGTGACATCCATTCTTTGCCTGAAGATCCATATTGGAAAGGAACTCACTTCTCTTTCAGGCAGGCCATTCCAGGTTTGGCCAACTTGGATTATCAGAAGACTTTTTTTTCTTTTAGAGTCAGCCGAAATCTGCTTCAAAATTCCCTCATTTTCTGTTCTTTCCTCTAAGGACATGTGGAACTAGTCTATTCCCTTTTTCACATGCTAACCTTTCAAATACTTAAAGACAATGAACCACTTCCGGTCCTCCCAATTCTTCTTTTCTTGGCTAAACAATTTGATTTACTTCCATTCATCTTTTTATATCTCAGTCACTAATCTCCTAACTATTCCTTCCTAAGTATAACCTGGGGGAAAGGAGGATACAGGATTAAGAAGCCACTATGTTATACATGGAAGGAGGGAGTAGACTGAAGAGAGAAAGAGAACATCAATGCTCAAGAAGGGTGGAGGTCCCTGATTTTCCTGGAGTGGGATATTACCACGGTGGTCCGAGGGAAGCTGGGAACAGCTAGCCATTCCCAACTAGTAACAACCAACTGTTCTTGACTTGATGGCAGGCAGACTTTCATAACTATCTGGGGGATGAGCAAGAGAAGGCCTGAAGTCAAGACGATCCATGTTCCTTGTCTCTTGTAAAAAGTGTTGTCCCAAATTTATGGAAGAGAGAATTGAGTGAAAAAAGGAATGAAATAGGCTGATTATTGGTACTGAGAGTTCCGGTAAGTGTGTTATCATGAAAAAAAGACCTAGATTTGGAGCCTAAAGACATAGATTTCAATCCAATATCTAACTTATGATCTATGTGACCTTGGGCAATTCAGAAGGGCATTGGCCTAGGTGACAGCTCAGGACTCTTTAAGCTGTAAGTATGCTCCATTCAAGGATTTGTTAAGGACTCAGGAGCTGTCCATGAACTTAGAATACCAAGCGCCTTCTGCAAATAGTCTCACATCTACATGGCCCAGTTTCTTTGCAGGACTAAGAAAAATAATGTAGAATCTCTCTCTTGATAAACCAATTTACTTTCCTGGATTTAATGGCAAATTCAGTCACTAGATATTTTCACTCACTGAAAACATTAATGACTTTCATTTGGCCAGCTTCAATTTGAGAATTCACTGTAGTATCGGTTTATGTGAAGTTCTGAGCTCGGTGCCATTTTGTCTCGGATAGATGTCCACCATTTCTATTTTCCTAAAAGTGATTATCTGCTGCAGGCCAGTTAAGATTGATATGTATAAATACATATGGAAGAATAAGGTATATAATCTGTTCTACAAAATCTGTAAATTAAACATTGGACCAAGATTGCGTAGTACTATATTAATAACACAAAAAAGTAATGAGTACTAAAATATATCCCTAATTTAAAAAAAGATATTTTAAATAGTTGAGAAATACTAAAAAGTAGAAACTCTCAAAGACACATACACACACATATATGAATATGTATATGTTCTTACCCATATACACACAGAACTGGATTTCAGGAAATTCTAAGAAATCATAGCACAGAATATAAAACTATGAACTGATTCATCAATTAGAATAACAAATAATGAAGATTATTATAGGCTTCAATCATTCCAGGCAATATCAAATGATGAGAAAACGTTAAATGACTTTTTTTCTTCATAATTAATAACAATATATGTTCTCCTATGAAATGAAACTAATTGATGAAGAAGAAAAGCCATCAGTATTTTGCTTATAGAAAACACAAAATATAGATTAATGTAACTAGGTTGCAAAGAAGAGGTTCATTATAATAGCAAGCAGCTGAATGTTTTTAAAACAAGAATGGCAGTAAGTAAAATTGAAATTAGAAAATATCGAGAGTGACAAAAAGCATTAGAGAATGATAAAAGGAAAAATGAACAAAAATAATAAAAATTCTCATTTTACATCCCTCTAAAATCATGTTAAATTTATTTTAAAAATACATTGAATAACACATGAGAAAAGAGGAATTTTGTTATAGATTATTTCTACTCCATTATAAAAATATGTGAAATAAAAAATCTAGAGGATTGATCTGTGAGCCTAATCAACTTGATAGCATCATAGGGACATGGGTCTTTGTTTGTGACCTTGATATACCACTCCGTTGACGTGGTGGATATATCTACTGATACTTCATTGAGAGAGTTAAACCATTAATGGTAGTCTGAGTGTGGCCAGGGCTCAGGGGGAAGTGGACTGAGGATGTGTAAAATCCAGGATTGATATGATCTTACAGGATGCTAACCATTCGAGAAGGCATGATGAGATCCAGGAATGCAGCCAAGAGGAAAGCTATGAAGCCCACTATAGTTGCATATGCTTTCCCCTACATGTTTCCAGGGATGGCTATTTGATTACGGAAATTCTTTTAACTTATGCCTTCAGGAGTCAATAGTCACACCATGAAGTCTCCTGAAGAGAGGACAAGGTAATTCATGGAAAATTATGAATTTCTGGAAAGTTCTGGGGTCCAATTATTTTTTAAGAGAAGGGGAAGTTCCAGGACAGCAGCCTCTTGAAGAGATTAAACATGAGCCCCCTAAAAAAAGGCGGGGCTTAACCTAGAAGAAAAAAATCTTGAACTTAGAAATATATGACAATAAACATTGAGTGGATTCTTCTACTAAACAAAACCAAATCAATCAAGAACCAAAAGCCATCAATATTTCACCTGTAGAAAACACACAATATGGATGACACAGGCAGAGTGCAGTTAAGAGACTGGTCAGCAATAGCATGCACCTCACAGCTTTTGTTCTCCTTTTCTAAAGCATGGTTGTCCGTAAAGCTACAAAATAAAGGAAATTTGAAAGTACAAAATGTTGAAAGAGACCGACAAGAACATTACAGACGAGTAAGTGACACTCCCCTACTGGATCAATGCTACTGTCTCTAGGAAAAATAGAACCTTCTCTCTTTAACTTATCAACTCTTCCACCACTTTGCTGCTCCAACCTATATTTCCACACTAACTATACATAATTCCCCTTCTTACTCATTGACAGCATGCCAAACACCTTCTATTTTGCAAACATACTACATCTCCCATCTCCCGGCCTTTGCCCTGGCCATTTCCCATGCCTGTCATGCACTCCCTTTCTATGGTCACCTAAGAGTCCCGCTCTTCCTTCAAGAAGCTGCTCAAGAATCACTTTCTTCTCTCTCTCTCTCTCTCTCTCTCTCTCTCTCTCTCTCTCTCTCTCTCTTTTGGCAAGGCAATTGGGGTTAAGTGACCTGCCCAGAGTCACAGAGTTAGTGAATGTTATGTATCTGAGTTGGATCTGAACTCAGGTCCTCCTGACTCCAGGGGCGGTGCTCTACCCACTGCGCCACCCAGCTGTCCCCAAGAATCACTTTCTAGATGAATCCTTTCCCAATCCTCCCAAATGCTAGTACTCCCTCCAGCTACCTTGCATTAACTAGCCTGTGTACCTTTGTATTTAGTCTCTGTAATATATATAATATGACATATTATATCACTGTATAATATTAATATATTGTCATTATTAATATGATAAACAATACATATGTATTTATAAGCTTACACACATAGTTGTCTTTATCATTAAAACTTAAACTTCTTTAAAGTAGAGATTTTCCTTCTTTGTGCTTTGTATCTCATAGGAACACTTAATAAAAATCAATTGATTGCCTGGGCCCAAGAAGCAGAATCAGGAATAATAGAAAAAAATGTAAAGAGGATAAATTAGGCTTGATATCAGTAAAGCAAAACAAACAAACAAACAAACAAAACTACTTTTTAACACTTAGTGTTGGCCCAAAATTGAATAGACTGCCTTGGAAAATAAGGGGGTTCCCCCAAATGCAATCTGCAATAAAGACTGGGGCGCTCATCGGCAAGTTGGGATCCTTTTTCTAGGTTGTTTAGAGATGGTTTTTGAGATCCCTTCCAACTCTGAGATATAACTGGGGAGAAAATACCCAAGCAATGTTGCTGCTTTGTTTTTTAAGCCTCAGACTCAATGCCTACTGAGCCTACTATAGAATATGAATGATGGGAAATGATGCGTTAGAGGAAATAAGTAGAGGGATGGGTCTTGCTTAAGAGAACGATCATTTCTTCAGACAATGAGTAAACTGAGGAGACAATGTGGCTAAATTGTGAGCAACGGAGTAGGGAAATGAGCAAGCTCACAGTATATAGCTTCCATTTTCCCTGCCAAAGGAGGAGCTTAGCTAACCTGCTGAAAGCTAGGAGTCAGTTTGGGTAGCAGCAGCTTTCAGGGACATTCAAGGTTTTGGAACAGCTGACAGTATGCATGATTGGTTAACTCGCCAATGATTGCCTTGCAGAAGCAAAGGCCCTGACAACCTAATACAGCAGCCCCTCTAGGACTTCTTCTCCAACTCCCATTTTTATTAACAGACTGGGATCTTAGAAGGTGTCTGACAAGACAGGCTTCCAAGAGTATGACCCTGATGATCTGGGGGCTTCTAGTACTATGGTTTGTGAGCCCCCACTGGTGTGCTTTCCTTTGATTTCATCCAGTTTACCTCAGTTAGCTTTTTTCAAAAGTTCTTACTAAGGTGTTTTGGTAAGAACAATTGGCACAATATATTTCTTCCCCAAATCCTGGGTCACATTCCCCCCACAGATTCACACAGATCCAAGGGGAATATGGGATTTAAAATTAAAATTGTGAACTAGGTGGATACTGCATTCAAAGGAATATCAGGATGGAGAATAAATTTCCCAGTCATATACTTAATTAATTGGAAGATGTGAGAGAATGACTTGGAGGACAGAAGAAGATATCTGCATGGGTCATAGTGTCAAACGACTCTGAGTGCATCTCAAAGGAGGAGAGATGGTCTCATGATACTAGTAGAAGGAAAGGCTTAGTAGGACAGTGGGACAGAGCAGCAGGGCAATTCCTCCTCCTAGCATGGAGCTCTGAGCATGTGAGAAGAGTCACCATCAATGGAGAGGGTGCTAGGGAAGGGCTGGCTGGCATCACAGAGAATGGGTGGTTTCTGTGAACAAACAAGAAGGTGAATGAAGAGATTTGGGTGATGATGATGATGATGATGATGATAATGAAGATGATGTAATAATAATAACAATAATAGCAATTTAAATAGTGCTCTAAGGTTTCTAAAGTGCTTTATAAATACTATCTCATTTTATCCTCACAAGAACCTTGGGAGGTAGATGCTATTAGTATCCAAGTTTTATAGGTGAAGAAACAGGCAGACAGAAATTAAATGACTTGTCCAGGGTCACACAGCTAGTGAATGTCTGAGACCAGGTTTGAACTCAGGTCTTCCTGACTCCAGGTCCAGGCTCTGTCCTCTCTACCATCTAGCTGACTGGATGAAAAAGTTATTTCCTGTCAATATAGCAAGGGCTTCAGAGGGAACAGTTGAAGGTCAGGACAGAAGGAGACACGGTATGGTGAAGGGAGTGAGGTGAGCTAGAAAGCACTAAGAGTAGGAGAAGCAGTAGCAGGGGGTCAGGGTATTCACCATCTAGCCCAGTCCCCATCCTCTTTTCTCACTCCAGCTCACTCTCCCTCTCTTCTCAAGAAGTCAAATACCAAGCTTTTTCTCTCATCTCCAACCCTTGTCTTCATATCTGGGGAACTAAATATATATATTGATGTCCCCTTAAACACACAATCTCTCAATTCTTCCACTTTCCCACCTTCTTTGGTCTAATGCTACCCATAAGGTGGGCAGATCTAATATTTTGCCTTAATCACAACCTGTTTCATTTTCCTGGTCGTAGCCTTTGGAATTCTTCTCTCTGATCACAATCTCCTTCTACAGCTATCTTTGCCTTTTCTTGGGATTATTCTTTGTCCCTACTGTGGTCTCCAGTCTCGCCAACTCACCCTGGACTCCCAGTCCCATACTCCTCCTCTGGCCTCATTTCTTTTCCTTTAGCTTTGACCCTGTAGGTACCCAGGTCAACAATACCCTGTCTTTGAACCTTGCCTCTCTTTCAATCTTGTACTGCCACTATTCAGGCCCACCTAATTCTCATCTATCAATCATGCCCCTCTGTTCCCACTGCCATGCTTCTGAACATTTCTGGCGGAAGCCTACATAATTGAGCAGACCAATTCTGTCCTCAGAGCAGTGGGATCAAATATTTTCTTCTCTCTTCACCTTCAAGTCTCATTGCCTTCTCCTGCATCCAGAGAAAATCAAGGCTCCTCTTATGACTGCTCTCATTTTCCCTATTCAACAAATGACGACCCTTCATACATCTTTACACATGGCTTTATTTGCTCAAGTCACTAGGAACAAGGTGATCATTCTCCTTGCCAAGTTCCACCCCTCCTCTTGTGCTATGAATCACATCCCTTTTCCTCTAGCAATCCCCTGAGCAAGTCACAGCCCCATTACCTCAGTTTCTTCATCTGCAAAATGAGCTGGAGAAGGAAATGGCAGACCACTCCAGCATCTTTGCCAAGAAAACCCCAAAAGGGGCCACAAAGAGTCAGACATGGCTGCAATGACTGAACAACAACCCAAACAATTATTATAGCCTCCTAATTAATTCCAGGATCTCTCCTTTCCAGTCTATTCTCACAGCTGCCAAAATAATCTTCTAAAGGCAAAAGTCTGACTATATCACTTCTATGCCCTCAAACCATTAGTCATTTCCTTTTGTCTCCAGGACAAAATACAGATTCCTCAGACTGACAAATATTATAGAACCAGTCTATCTTTTTGGCCTTATATCCTCTAATTTCCCTTCAACCACTCCTCATTATGACCAAACTGGCCTGTGAGTTCTGTACTGAAAAAGTCGCTGAATCCATTGATTTTGATGAGATCACAAAGGGAGATATCAGGGAGAAGTCTCCTCCAAACCTGACATTTCATTCCCCACCTTTCTCCATTGGCCCAGATTCTTCCCTGTGCTTAGAATCTGCTCCTTCCTTATCTGCAGCTCCTGGAAGCCTGGATTCTTTTCAAGATTTCTCTTAGCTGTCACCCCCAGTCATGATGCTTTGTCCAACCCTCTCTCCCCTCCTCCTGCCTCCAGTCCTCTATTCCTCTTCAAATGACCTTTTCTTTACTTCTCTATGTCTATGTTATATCGATAAGCACAGAAAATGGTTTGTTTTTATCTTTGCAACCATGGAGCATCATGGTGCCATGAAGAGGGAAGAAGGAAATTAAGAGACGCTTGTGGAATTAGATAGAATTGATCCTGATTTTGAAAGGAACAGCTAGAATGTCTTTCTTCCCTTTTAGCTCTAAACTATAAAATAACACCACTTGGAAAGTCAATGATTGCTATAATTCAGTCAGCAACCATTCCGGGTGTTTCTTTAGGATGGATTCATGCTTTCAAAAACATCAATGCAGACAAAAAATACAAAGGTTTGGTGAGGGCATTTGGCTTAGAAAAGCACCAATCATTGGTAGAAGAAAAATTACAATTAATCGGTATGCATTAGAAAGGGACCTTTTGGAACATGTTTATTTGCAGAGTAGAACTGACAGTTATCAGTAGCAGTGAGCAGTACTTCCTGGGATGGGAAGAATGGACAGTTATAAGTAACTTCAAACTTTGAAAAAAGTATAGCCCAGTGCAATGGAAAGTGCCCTAAACTGAAGGATCAGAGTTCATATCCCTGCTCTGCTACTTAGTGCTTGAAAAACCACTTCATCTCTCAGCCTCAGTTTCTTGATCTGAAAAATGAAGGTATAGGACCAATGAATTCTAAGCTTCCTTACAGTTCTAGGTCCTATGAATAGATTAAAAATGATGGAATTACCAACAACTTAAACATATAATCAAGTCTGAATATGTACAAATAAGCCAAACTAAACTGAAATACAAAGGGATAGAACCATAAAATTATTTAGTCCTCCAATCCCAAAGAACTCATGATGAAAAATGCCATCTGCCTCCAGAGAAAGAACTGATATTATCTGAATGCTGACTAAGGTATACTATTTTTTTCCTTCCTTCCTTCCTTTTTTTCTTCCTTCCTTCCTTCCTTCCTTCCCTTCTTTCTTTCTTTCTTTCTTTCTTTCTTTCTTTCTTTCTTTCTTTCTTTCTTTCTTTCTTTCTTTCTTTCTTTCTTTCTTTCTTTCTTTCTTTCTTTCTTTTTCTTTCTTTCTCTTTGTTTTCAAATCTTCTTGCACAAAATGACTAATATAGAAATATTTTACATGATTGCATACATATACCCTATATCAGATTGCTTGCCATCTCAAGGAGAGGGGAAAGGAGGGAGGAAGGGATAGAATTTAGAACTCAAAACTTCAAAAAAAATCAAATGTTGAAATCATTTTTACATGTAATTGGGGAAAAATAATATTTACAAAAGATTAGTCCTCACAACCATATTAGAAATGACTACAGGAAATATCAAATCCACTTGATAGATAAGAAAACTGAGGCCCAGAGAGGCTAAGGGATTTATCCATGATCAGCAATGTCAGAGATGAGCTGTGAGCCCAGAAGGTCTCTCTTGAATTTCCTTCTTTGTAAAATGAGCGAATTGAGGTAAATGCTTTAGGGAATCTCTTCCAGCTTTGCATCTATTCCCTCCCTTAGTCTTAGTTTACTTATTAATAAAATGAAGATGGACTACACAGCTTCTGAAATCTCTTCTAATGCTCCACCTATGACCCCATGATGTCACAATTCCTCCTCTCAGCTAGATCACTGCTCTGTGCCCTTCACCCCAGGGTCACTGCATCCAAAGGTAAAGGAGCCAGGTTCAAATCTCAGCTTGGATACTTACAGCCTGTATGACCCAGAGCAACACATTTTTTTCCCCTTTCTGAGGCTTATTTTTATTAAATTAAAAATGACACCTTGAAAAAAGACTCACTTTATCATGGTAACCGCATGATACAGTGGACAGAGTGCTTCAGCTGGAAACAAAGGACTTGGGTTCAAATCCACCTCCGATGTTTGTACTTGTCAAATTCAGCAAATACTTTAATGTCCTTGGGCCTCAGTTTAAACTTGAGTAAAATGATCTTGGGCTAGTTAGCCTCTGGAATCCCTTTCAGCTCTTGTTCTCTGATCCTTTGTAATATTTCTGTGGCATATAAAAAGTTCCAGAGACACCATTTCTGGGTAGTTAACCATTTTATCAATCACGCTAGCAATAATTAATAAAAAAGGGTCAGTGCACTCTCAAAGGCCAAAGATCCCTCATGGAACCCACTCAATTTTTATGTGCCCTTGGAAGAGTGGGTGTTGCTGAGGGTGGAAATCAACTGTGATTGGTTAACAAGTAATGAAAGGATGAATATTATAATGAAAGGAGGGCTTATTCTAATGAGGATCTGGGGTATGTGACTGATCACTAAGTCTTGGTCAAAGAGAATTGTCTATACCCATATCACCCTTTCTAGGGTCATCTAGACAAAAGGGGGAAATCCACTTTTACCCAGAACTGCCTGAGTAAAACACAAGGGGCCAGAATCCCTCAATTCACCTAAACTAAACTCTCTTTACCTTTTAATCAGATCTGAATTTTCCCTCTCCTTATCAGTAATGCACTTCAAAGGATGCCTGAATAACCGTGAGGGGCTGATTTCTGGATGAAAGTAGAAAAGAGGAAAAACCTTAGTCCTCATTCAATAATTGGTTATTAACACAAGAGAGAAATAATCATTTCTCTCATGGCAAATACGAATTCTGTTCATTTTTGATCCTCCCTTTTGGCTCTGTGCTCCACGAGAACAAGGACTGGACCAGCCAAACTTTGCACTTCCTTGGCCCCTCCTCCAAGACTTGGCTCCTGAAATGAGTGCCTTCACTCCACCTCCCCATTATAGCTGGTGAATGTGAAGTTACATGCTTAGCTCCAAGGAACTCAGAGAGGGTATGATCAAGACCTACATACTCTCTTCAGAGCTGTAATGTATTTTTTCTCTTCCAAAGAATGACGTAGGTGGCTTGGAAGCTAACTGGAAGCTGTATTATACACACATGCACACATATATGCATGCACGCATGTACATACATACCCACACTCCTACCAAACACATACATATATACAGTCCTACCACACACACATCCTTCCCCCAGTAGGTTAGGTGGATTGATTTCCTGGGGAAGTTCAAAGAGCTTTCAAATCTTCTAATCAGAGATATTAACACTTAACTGTCTCCTCTTTGTCCTCAGTTTAAATGCCATCTGCAAGTGATTTGGGTTATTTCTTGCTATCTATAACTTGTTTCTTCCCAATCACAGAAAAGCCATGGGGAAGAAAGTGATACTTTTTGTTCTGTGGTGTATAAATGTCACTAAAGTAGATTCTAGCTTTTTCAGTGAGATTTGTGTGCTATATTTATAATTCTCCCATTTACATATCACTGAAAGTTGATAATCAGCATAAATGTTGCCTTGGGAATTCAGTACCGATTCAAATAAAAGCTCCACATTCCCAGAGCCCCCCCCCCCAAAAATCTAAAATGCTAAAGGACCTGAGCTCAGCCTGCACTCAGACAATAAAAATGAAATTGACAAGACGTATAAGGTCATAGGTTGAGATGCCCACATAGGTCATCTCACCCACCTCCCTCATTTTTATAGATGAAGAAACTGAGGCCCATGAGTTGTGAATGCAGTGAGATCTTCAATACTTTGTGGGGGGAAAATCTATCCATTCTTTTCTGTGTATACTCCATTCAACAAAGTGGATCACAACCTCCCTAAAATTCACTTTCTGTATTCTGAGAATGCAGAAACCAAAAGTCATATAACCTCCCCCAGCCAACCTGTTAGTGAGACTTCTGTCCAATGGTGTGTTCATCGCTGAAGCTTTTCCAGCCTCTTTGGGTTGATCCTATTCTTTGAGAGTCATAGTTGTGGGAGAGGAGTGTCCTTAGAAATATTCTTTGGAATGCTGTTGGGGGGGGTGGTGATATCCTCCAGGGGATTCTTGCCATGGATGGATTAGCTTAAGTTCAATGTCTCAAACTCAAACAGAAATAGGGTGACTAATCCACACATAAAGATCTCATATTGACTTAGAATAGCACATATTAGCATTATCTATGTTCTATTGTATTTGCATCTATTTTATAAAATATTTCTCAATTGCATTTTAATCTAGTTAGGACACACTCATTGCAGCCTGCAGGCTACTTGTTGGACACCTCTGGCTTCTTCTGGCCATGTAGGTAACTCTCCACTTAGCTTCCGTAAGACTATAGATAATGATGATGATGATGATGATGACGATGACAATAATTGTAAGTACTATAAAAGTTTTGTTGTTGGTTCACGTTTAGTAAAAAAAAAAAATCTCTGTAGAACTCTGAACAGAGGGAACTCTAAACATTACCTGTTTCCCAAATTGTCTTTGGGTAACTTGGGAATAGAGGTACATTGGTAGGTCTTTGCAGAACTTGTCCATCTTGCCTCTCTCCTCATCACTACCGCTTAGACCCTTCCCAATTGCTCTAAAGTTCAGTTCAAGCATCACTTTCTACTGGAGACTTCTCTTGATCAATTCTCCCACCTGTTAGTGTTTCCCACTCCCCATCAATTATCTTCTATTTATTTTCTTTGTACAAAATATTCATATATGTCATATCAACTGGTTGAATGTAAACTCCTTAAGCGCAGGGACACCCTTCCTTCCTTCTTCCCTATGCCTAGCACATAGTAGGGTTTTGAGGTTTTTTTGGTTTTTGTTAGGCAATGGGGTTAAGTGACTTGCCCAGGCTCACACAGCTAGTAAGTGTTATGTGTCTGAGACCACATTTGAACTCAGGTCCTCCTGACTCCAGGGCCAGTGCTCTATCTACTGTGCCACCTAGCTGCTCCTACATAGTAGGTTTGGATAAATGTCTATTGATCTGTTGTTACTGGGATGTCTATAGTTGGTTGGGGCTCATTAGCCTCTGTACAGTAAGATAAGTGAAATAATTTGCACAGGCAGGAGAATTGGAGTTGACTGAGGACCTTGTCATAGCTCAGACCCAATACCAGCTCTGCCACTGACCATCTGTGTGACTCTGGATGAGTCATTAAACCTCTTTGGGCCTCAGTTTCCTTATTTGTAAAATGAGGTTGTTGGACTGGGTGACCCTCTAAATTCTTTTCTGGCACTAAATCTGTGATATTCTTTTCTTTCTGTCTCTGGAAGAAACACAACTGGTGTTTCTTTGGAATGTCTAAGTATATATACGTATTTTTTTGAAACTGTAGGGAAATAGAACTTAAAAAAAAAAAGGAAAGCTATAATTAGAGAAAGCCTTGAAGTGCTCTCCCAAGTGCTCATTGAAATGTCCAACAAAGCCCTTTGCTGACGCTTGTCAGGCTCAGCTCAACCCAAGGCTGCAATACTTCTTTTCTTCTCAGAGAGGGATTCCTTCTTTTCCTTTGATTTGTAAGCAGGAGAAAGCCTCCTCCTCCTCTCCTCTTCATCTCTGGGATAATAGGCATTGAAAGTCTGTTACATCTATTTACATTTTTGAAGGAACTTTGGACTGCCTGCAATGAGAAGGGAAATCAAAGAGATTCCCTGATAAAGTCACAAGTCTCCTCCTTAGAGGAATAAGATCACAGCTCTATAGTGGGAAAGGACTCTGGAAGCCACCGGCCTCATTTTAGAGATGAGAAATGTGGGATTCAGAAAGCACAGGGATCTGTCCAAGACCACAGAGGTAAGAAGTGCCGGAGATCAAACTGGTACCCAGGTTCCAGTCTTCCAAATCCAGGGCTCTTTCCACTATTCCACATGCCTGCCCACCCAATGGGATTATATGTGGGAATTTCATCTCCTTAACTGGGGTAAGTTGTTCCTTATGATAGAATCCTTATCCCAGGGAAGGACTATGCTAGTACATGACAGATAAACAAACATCCCAAGCCAACCGGTCAGTCAAAAAGTATTTATTATGCATTTACTTTGTGCCAGTGAGGGGGTTCAGTGGATAGAGCACTGGGGTCAGGAAGATTCATCTTCCTCATATCTGGCCTCAGACACTTACTAGCTGTGTGATCCTGGGCAAGTCCTTTCACCCTGTTTGCCTCAGTTTCCTCATCTGTAAAATGAGCTGGAGAAGGAAATGGCATACCACTCCAGGATCTTTGCCAAGAAAACCCCAAATGGGGGCACAAAGCATCAGCCATAAACCAAAATGACTGATCAGCCACAACCACTACAACACCAACATGTGTGGGGGCCCTGTGCTAAGCCAGAAATGAAATGATGAAGAAAGTTAGTGCTTTCACTGAAAATCAGCCTAGAAAACCAGGAAGACCTGAGGTCAGGCCCTGCCTCTCACATATATGGACTGTGTGACCCTGGTCCAGTCACTTAACCTCTCAATGTCCCCATAGAATTTTCTAAGATATGTTGATACAAGGTGCAGAACAGGCTACTAACTTGTATTGGTAGAGGGAAGGAAGGAAGGAAGGAAGGAAGGGAGGGAGGGAGGGAGGGAGGAAGGAAGGAAGGAAGGAAGGAAGGAAGGAAGGAAGGAAGGAAGGAAGGGCGGAAGGTCGGTGAAAAAAACTGAGAAAGCCCCTGCAAGTTAACATCAGTTCTAGTTGGCTGCACTCTCTAACACTTTCAGAACTTGGTTCTGGTTTAGGGTTTCTGTCCTCCAGGAGCTTGAGTATTTTGTACACCTTGTCCTAAATGTGGGGGATGGATGTCAAGCGCCGAGCCCCTCACAGGCCCTGCTGAATCCCACTACTCTCCATCCTGGGTGGGCCTTCCACGGGCTTCCCAATACACTTTGCTGGTTGCTTATAAGTATGGAGACAGCATTCCCCTGCTGTTTGTGGATTGTGCAACAGGTGATAGGTTTCTAAAGACTGGCGCCAGGAGAAGTAACAGCCTGTGCCCATTCCACTGCCTTTGCTAGCAGCGCTATTGAAGTGGGATTATTCATAGAAGGGGGAGCCTTTTCTCCAGACTAGCTGCTAATGAGCATTCCTACACGCCATCTCCCCCTGTGGAGCTGCTTTTGTCCTACCAGCCCAGAAGAAGAGATGCACAAAATCAGCTTTCGGGGAGCCAAGACGGTTTGAACAAAAATGAACCAAACCGGCACTCATGGCCCCAGCATGTACCTTGACAATGAATGTAGTCAAAGGTCCGTACAAAACACTCCAGCCAGTACTAGTAATTCTCTTGGACTAAAGAAATATCTAAATGGCTGGGGGGGGGGGTGGGAAACAGGGGGACCAGGAATACATTCTGAATGGTGATCAATCAATAGACACTTCTTAAACCCTGTAAGTAAGAGGTTCTGTGTTAAGTGCGGGGGATATGAAACCAAAAAGAAGATGCTTTTCCCACTATTAGCTGCCATTCTTTTTGAGGAGGGAGAGGGAGGAATAATAATGTATGTAGAGATCTTATTGAAGAATGCATACACATCAGAATACATGTACCCAACAAATCAAAGTTACTGAGGGGATTGGGGAGAGGGGAGAGGTAGCAATGCCAGTGATAGGGTGGGAGAGGGGCAGTTAAGTTTTCAGTAGAACAGGGAGCCTGGGCTGAGCCTTGAAGGAAACTGAGGCTTCTAAGTAACAGAAGGAAGGAGGGAGTACATTGGCAGGAAGGTGTGAAGCCTTTGAAAATGTGCAGAGATGGGACGTACAATGTCACTGGAGAGGAACAGAAAGAAGGTCAGGGTGGGGGTACTGCAGAGCCTAGAACTAGCATAATGCATAGTAGTAAGGCCCAAGCAGGAAGTGGAGCCAGGTCGCCAAGGGCTTTAAAGGCCAAGCAGAGGCATTGGTACTTGCGCTAGTAGTAACTGCGAATCACTGAATTTTGGTGTTGAGAAGACTCCTATTCTAATGGCACTAACAGCATGATTTCTGCAGCGCCGTCAGAAGTGATTTTAAATGAGCGAGCCCATCGGATCATCCAAGCAGTTCTGGGGGGTGGGGTGGCAGCACACTAACATCCTTCTAAGTCTGACTGAAAATATTAAGAACTCTGAAGTCTTTCCAGCCTTGTTCTTGTCCCAAGAGGTCAGAAGGGGAAGTGGAGGCCCCCAGGTGGCTCAAGGGCAGCAGCCCAGTCTCCTTCAGCTCTTTGCCTTCCCTGCCCCCTGAAGGGGAGACAGTTCTGCTCCTCTTCAGTGACTTCCTGTTCTCTTTTCTGAAAGGCAGAGAGCAGCGGGGCTCCCAGAATCTTTGAGGGGGTCTTCAAAGAAGCAGCTGAGGAATTTTAAGAGATGATAGAGCTATTATCCTATTTGAAAAAGAAGAATGTGAACTTCCAACTGTATTTTATCATGTCGTGACCTTTTCCCCATGCAAGATTCCTAATAAAGTTATTTCAAATAGTCTTTCGTTGGAGAATGGCCAAGCTCATGCCTGGATTCCGAGAGTTTCGATGCCTGCTTCTCTGTGGTTAAAATGCCTAGATCTAAATTAATGATAAAATTAATAAGAAATCATTTTGGACAGAATTGCCAAAAATGCAGATTGCAGTATGTTTTTTTTCCTTCCATGTAGTCAATGAAAGTATTCATTCTTGTTTTACAGATAGAGAAACTGAGGCTCAGAGAGCAACTGCCCAAGGTTACTCTGCTAGGGAGTTTCAAGGCCAGGTTTTCGCAATCCAAGTGCATCTAAGATGGTGACTCAGGTAAAAAGAGAATCCTGTCCAGGTTCCCCTCATCAGGATGCTTCTGTATGCAAGGGAGGGGTGACTGGAAATAGCACAGGGTATTCCTATGGCTTGTTCACAGCTGAGCACCAAGATGACGTGGACGTGGTCATGGATCAGTTTCCACCACAAGATGGGGGAGGGGAGGAGAGAGAGAGATTCCAAGTAGAGGCTCTTTTTGCATTCTCTTTAGATTATTAGGCAGCTAGGTGGTGCAGTAGATAGAGCACTGGGTCTGGAATCTGGAAGACAAGAGTTTAAATCAGACCTCAGGCACATCCTAGTTGTGTGACTCTGGATAGCTCACTTCTGCTTACCTCAGTTTCCTCAATTGTAAAATGAGGATAATAATAGTACATGCCTCCTAGGGTTGTTGCAAAGATTAAATGAGATAAATAATTGTAAAGCACTTAATAAGTGCTACATATAAATTTTGGCTAATATTATTTCAGTAAGGAAGGATAATCAGACTCCTAAAAGCAAAACAAACAAAATGTTTATTCTGATACATCAAGAAAAGGTTTTTTCTGACTCTAAATTTGTGATCTTATAAGATAAAGATCTTGTCATCCAGATATCTAGTCCTACCACTTAGGAAGAAGGGATAATGGAATAAATTGGGAATTATTTCCTCTGGGCTCTCATTCTAGATTTCATCACTTTATCATCTCTTCAGATGGCTTCTCTTCTCTTCCTCCCCTCTCGCCCCCTCTCGCCCCCTCTCCCCCCTGAAGTGCTATGCTCTCTACCTCCTATCTGCCTTCCCAACTCTCCGCACTCCACACAGGTCTGCTTCCAGGCACTTCTCGGATCCTTGCAGTAGAGTTCAATTTTTCACCTCCAGACAAATCTTAGAGAAAGGTCTATTAATTCTGGGCCTGAGGGAAGGGTGTTCCTTTTGAAGTGTGAGGTGGTGCTGGCCAGGACCCTTCAGCACATTTCCCATTCAAATTCCCAAGATGAGCTGAATTAACTCCCAGAAGAGCGTAATTAGCAAGCCTGTGGCTGAGAGTGAGCAGCAAGTACCTGAAGATCTACTTTCTAAAGCAAATTGGAACTGAGTGAGGGTGCTAAGAGCTTAGGATACAAAGCCCCGTGGGAAAAAATAAAAATAGATTTCTAGACACTAGGACCCTAATCCTGGGGAACTCACTGCAAGGGAAGGATGCAGGCTGGGACAGGGCTAGGAAGGCACTCCCTAGGGATGGGCTACCACAGGGAGAGGAAACTGGCATGGCTTCACCTTGGCACAAAAACAAGTCACAAGCCAGAAATGTACCTCCTCCCCTTACAAACACCACCTTCCTTGGAAGCTCAGCCCTAGTGACATCTATCGGATATCCTGGCAGCTTCCCAGCTGTTGGTGTCCTGCCTGGAAATTACTTTGTTTATATTTTGTATCTATTCTGTATTATGTTTCTGTCTCTATGTTGCTTCTTCCCAGAGAAATGCAAGCTGCTTTAGGGCAGGAACTGTTTCCTTTTTTTTTTTTTTTTTTTGCTTTCTTGCCTGAGTATATAGCACAACGTGTGACCTAAAGCAAACATTGAATCCTCTATGGATGCTTTAAAGTTTGAAGGTTTGGTAAGCACTTTCCTTTTCCTTATTTTTTTTGTTTTTTTAATCCTTAAAACACCTGAGAGGTAGGTGCTATTATTAGATCAAAGAGAGAAGGAAAGGATCAATATGTCCAAAGGTTCCTTTTATAATGGCAAAGAAGTGGAAATAAAGGTCTTCTTCCACGTGAATATTGTTATCCCATAATTTGGGGAATGATTAAATAAATGATAGTACATGGACATAATGGAATTTTATTGCTATAAGAAATGATGATTATAATGGATTCAGAGAAATGTAGGGAGACTTGTAGGACCTGATGTAAAGTAAAATAACCAGGACCAGAAGAACAACTTATGTGATGACAACAACAGTAATATAAAGAAATACAGCTTTGAAAGACCTGAGAATTCTGATCAAAGCGGCAAACATTGGGGACTGTGAAGACTGAGGAAGAGCCATACACCCCCACCTTTTGCTAGGGGGTTGAAATGGACTCAAGAAATAGAATAAAATTGGTATTCTCAGACACAGGAATTTGCTTATTCACTGAGAACGATAATACATCTTTGTTGGAAAGCATGGCTTCCACTAGAGAAGGATGGAGTAGAAGGTTAGTGGGAAGGGATTGAGCCACACACAAAAAAAAATCTTCATTTAAAGCACAGAAGAAACACAGATAAGTACAGAGATGCACCCTATTAACCCTATTAAATTTAACATTTATTTTTACAAGTAGAGCTAAGTATATATATATATATGTATGCATGTATATATTATATGTTTGTATATACACCTAACCGTGTGTGTGTGTGTATGTGTGTGTGTGTGTGTGTGTGTGTGTGTGTGTGTGTGTGTGACTAAAATGAAGCATCATGGTGTAGTGGACATGGTGTAGTTCAGAGGGTTCTGAACACCAGGAACTCCTAGACTGAAGTCTCACATTGGACACATCCTGGATAAGACATCCTCAGAAAGTCACTTCAATTCTGGCATCTCTCTTGGCTTAGAAATTGTAGCCAACTAGCCTGTCAGGGAAGCCTTGAGAAGCCCAGGTGCTGGGCCCTGGAGGCTGATAGGGGTATTGGATTGTGCTCTATGGGAACCCAGTTAAGCTGTGAACTGGATCCCCTTCCCCTTTCCAGAAATTGAGAGATACAAAGGGCAAGGAGGAGAATTATACCTCCCACTGTTTGGGGGAGTGTGTTTGTGTATTTTGTATCTTCTTAATGTAAATATTCCTTTGTAAAAAACTCCCGTGTAATATAACATGACATGACATGATATAACAAAACAAAACGTAAGCAGCAGCTCAGTAGTGCAGAGGATAGAGCACCGGGCTTGGAGTGCAGAAGACCTGAGTTCAAATCTGGCCTCAGATACTTATTAGCTGTATGAGCAAGTCACTTCACCTCTGTCTGCCTCAGTTTCCTCACATGTACCTCCCAGGGTTGTTATGAGTATCAAAATAGATAGTAATTGCAAAGCACTTAGCTCACTGCCTGGTACATAGTAAGTACAATAGAAATGTTAGCTATTATTATTATTTCAGCATGTGGAAATAAAATATGTAAATATATTGTGATAATATTGCCCTTTAATCAATGATGGACATGAAGAGTTCAGAGAAATGTGAGATTTGTTCCAGAAAATAGAAATAGGATTGTTGGGAGGATCAAAAGAGGTGATAATTGTAAGGAGCTTAGCAAAGAAATGTCATATAGTAGGCTCCATATAAATATTAGCAGCTACTACTACTACCACTATTATTACTACTACTACTACCACCACCACCACTACCACCATATAAACACAATCACCACTATTACACAACAAAGTCTGATCAAGTGCAGAGTGGACTTGGTACTCCTCTCTTGGCTTGCCTCCATTCCTGGATGACCACAGCAGGTTTGTGGCTCAGCCATACCAAGTGACCTTTTTCATCTTCCTCCCAGGTATTCAGTGGTGACTTGAATTAAATGATGATAGCTTGGTGCTGTATTGCCATCTTCCTACTTACCCTTCATTCCAGATCAAAACGAATGCAGCATTTTAGTTCTCTCCATCTCAAGGTGCAGATCTTCCCGCTGTGTAAAGCAAACAGAAGGCCAGCACAGGAGGGAGGAATTCTGTCTTCTTCTCTCAGTTATTTGTCAATCCAAACTTTCCAGGGGTCTTAGTTCTGCTTCAACCTTCCTCTTGTTCCATTTTCAAAGGCGTTTTTGGCATTTCTTGCAAGTGCTGCCAGCCCTTAGTATTCCTGTGGTAAATCTTGCAGAACCCTCTCATTCTTTCAAGATTACGCTACTTCTACTTCTATCTCTTTAGCATCTTTGAAAAAAAAATCAGCTGTTTCATGAGTCCACTGATGTCCTTTCCATGCTCATCGATTAACACACAGACTTGGCCACGTCACTCCCCTCCTGACAAGGTACAGTGGCTCCCTGTTGCTTCTAGGGTGAGATAGAAGTTCTTTTATGTGCTGTTTAAGGGCAGTGTGCCAACAGTATTTAATTCTTGAGAATAAAATTAAGGAGAAAAAGTGTCACGTTCCTGAGATGATGCTAGGTCAAAGATAACAACTACAATGCCCTGAGGCCAGCTCAGCCAAGGAAGGAGAATTACCATCATTTATAAAAGGTCGATGGCTACATGATGTATCTTTCTTTTAAAGTGTATTTTTACCATTTCAATGGTTTTCATGTTTTCGGCTAGGATCTCTTCATTTTAGTCTCGCCTCAAAGATCTCTTAGGAAACTGAAGAGAAAGAACAGAGACAGCTTTTGCTTGTGTTTGGTCCCCTCTTGTCTCTACTCATCCTTTTGCAATATGATGTTTCCGTCCAAAACATTCCTGCCCTCCACAGTTTGCTCCCTTGAAGATGATCACTGACTGAAAGGATACTTCACACACACACACACATACACACACACACATGTAGATATGTATATATACACACACATATACACATATGCACATACATGCACACTAATATTTTATAGACATAGATAGCTATAGATAACTATAGATAAATTCCATTTTCTTCTAATTGTATGACTTACCCAAAACAAACTATCAGTAATTTCATAGCTGAGTCACGTCAGTGAAGTTTCTAATGTATATTTACCTTCAGTTTTCCATGCAATTGCACAGAAAATGATAGTTCATGGCTATGTGATTAGCCAGCAGGAAAAAAAAAAAAAACCAACAGAAAGAAGAGAATAATCCTGAGTCGCAGACCTCAGGGGCCAGTTGTTAACAGTGAGCCTCATTAGCCATTGCTACTAATGCATTCCTTCCAATAGCTGTAGAAAGAAGTGAATCCCATCAAACTTGCTCAGAGCTGTTATTTCCCAGCTGCCCAGCAAATGGAAACTCTAGGGCACCCTCCTCCAGCCACGTGAGACTCACTGGTGAGGAGTTGGAACTTTGAGATGGTGAGAAACCCTTGTATTGTTTGTAAAGACAGAAGATCTAACTTGGTGGATGTCCAAAAAAGAAGGGGGAGTCCCTTAGGTTCTCTCTCTTCCTTTCTGGATTCAAATGATATGGAGACTCTTTCATATCACTTCATCAAGTGACTCATCCAATGAAGGGATGCTTTACTCTATTTCTCCCATGCTGGGTTCCATGTGGTTATGAATACATGACATCTAAGGAATGTGTCCAGCCTCAACAAACCTGAGGCTAGGTTTAGACTTATGATTTTGAACTGTGTTCTATCTTGATCCTAGGCAAACAAGTATCAATCCTAGAATGAATGCTTCTAGGCTTGGTGGTTACCTTATAAATTTGAGAGACCTGGGGAGCCCAAGTACCATCACGTAACAGCTGAATTGTTCCATGGGATGAGTCCCCAAAGACAATTCCAGCACACTTGCAGAGAGTCACTGAGAAGAGGATTAGACAAACCTGGCCATTTTCTCAACAGAGGGTCATCCAAGAATTTTATGGACAGTGCAGAGCTGAGGTGAAATGTAAAATGTCTAATTCATAGTCCTGCAAACTGTTTTATGTTCTGATGAGGTATATATACCAGCCTCTGAACAGACTGCAGCAGTAGCTAGAATTTAAGTTCCTGAATCCTATTTTAAGTTGTTTTATTCAAGCTCACTTTTATATTTAGGACTTTTTTCATGTGTAGGAATAAATAACTGTTCCCTGTCTGATTCATTTTCTATCTCAACTTCTTTCTACTGACGCTGATGGGAAAGCCATAGATATGAGCCATAATCTAAGGTATCAACAAAGTTCTCCAGAAGGTATCAGAGTGACCAATTTAATGAGATGAAGGATGTGAAAAGAGGGAGGCCAACCCTTCTCATTAGGGGCCAAGCTCCCCCAGGACCAAACTTAGCCCAAACCACATGCCTGGGTACAGAATAGCAAATAGATGAATTACCCTGACTCGGGTGGGTCCAACAGTAATTCATTGTTAGACTTAGAAAATTCCATTTTCTTTAAATTTTATGGCTTCCCATAAACAACCTATCAGCTAGCCCACATCCGAGTCAGATCAGTGAAGTTTCTAAAAGGCAGAATTAGTTATTTTGCCATCTCTCTGCTGCCCAAACTGGAAAGTTATAAATAAATCATGTTTGTGAGTTTAGTAGATAGCTAGCAAAGGTCCTCGAATGAAATTGAGGGAGAGGGAAGAAACAAAGTGAGGCAATTCAGAGAGTCTGAATGGAGAGAGATGAGGAAGAAGGAACAAGATGCAGAGAAACAGGGATGGGGCATCACATGTCAAAAACAGCTGAGTTGTCAATCATTTCACTTCTGTGAAATCCGTCTTTACCCTTTAATTTAATATTATACCTTTGCCTCTACTCATGATTTCTAGATTCAAAAATATTTTTCCCCAGTGAATATAAATATATCCTTTTTGGGAAAGGTGGTAACTCATACTTCTGGACATGCCTCATTTTGATGGAATATATTGCCAAGGGTCATTTCCATCATGTCTCTTGGGAAATCTAGACTTTATTTTGATGTTCAACAAATACCACCAGAAATGTACCGATGCCCACACCCTCAAAGTTAGAGTAGTAGAAAATTGGCCCCCATTTGATTTCAAATACATCTATCTTCGTATTTGCTGCTAGAAAAAAAATGTTTTTATTTTCTGTTTGTTGACTAATGATTGAATGTTCTTTTGGGGTGAACATTGAGAGGTCAAATCGGGACTTGGTTGAGGTCATGGGACAAATGATTGACAAATCCTTTCTAGGAATGATATTGATGATGTCACTACTGTTATCAGATATTGACTTAGAAATTGAGGAGGGAGCTTGGAGATGGTAATCAAACTTGTGAGTCTAGAACAAGACTGCTCCCCACCCTGAGCCCAGGGTCACAGAGGACGGAGCCCAAATGAGGAAGGAGAACATGCAGGCAAGTGGTCTTCTCCAACCCCTTCACCTGTTACAGACAGCTTCCCCTCAGGTTGCTTTCTGTCTACTCTGCATGTGTACATCTGAACACACGGTCTGCCCCTTAGAATGGAAACTCCTTGAGCGTAAGGATTACTTTTGTTTTCTCTTTGTGTCCTCTTCACTTAGCACAGTACCTGGCACATATACCTACTTGTTGTGTGACCCCCTACCCACTCTGGATTTAGAATTACCCCTGAGGTTAAAGTAGTGACAAAATTATCTGCTGCTGGTGTTCTAGGACCCATGGGTTTCTAAGGCATTTCTATAGCAGGGTTCCACTTAACAAAAGGCTTAATTCCTTGCTTCACCTACTACATGTGTGTAGAACATGTGTTTGTGTTCTAGAGCTCGTTTGTTTCAGGAGCTATTTTCTTCACCACAAGTTTCAGAATAGTAGGTTTTGGTAGGAACAAAAATTGTGAGTTGGAAGGATGCTTAGAGGTCAGCTAGTCTAATGCCCTCATTTTACAAGCTATCCCTTGGTGGTGCAGTGGATTGAAAGCTAGACTTGGAGTTAGGAAGACTCAAGTTCGAATTCCATCTCAGACTCTTACTAGCTATATGACCTTGAGCAAGTCACTTAGCCCTCTCAGCCTCAGCTTTTTCATCTGTAAAATGGCAATAATAATAGTACCTCTCTCACAGCCTTGCTTGAGGACTAAATGAAATAATATGTAAACACTCCATAGACTTAAAGCACTATAACAGTATAATGTAATTATCATTACACATGAGGAAATTGGAACAAATGGGTTAAGTGACTTGCCCAGGATCACACAGCTCACATCTTGCCCTATAGCCTAGCCCATACTGATTCTGAAGCAGCATAGACTTGGAGCTGGAAGAGACTCCAGAGTCTAGTGAGTCCAAATCCCTGATTTTGAAGATGGGAAAACTAAGGCCCAGAAAAGATAAATGAAGTCATCCAGACCAGGAGTGCCAGAGGTGGGAGGGGACTGATACCCAAATCCTCAAATTCCAAAATCCAGCAAAATTCTCACTCTGTAATAGTAGTTTGTAATAGTAGCAGCAGTAGTAGTAGTATAGCAATTTAATGTTGACCAAGTGCTTTCCCAGGAATGATTTCATTTGATTCTCATAACAACCCTGTGATGCATGTACTGTTTCTGTTTTGCAGATGAGGAAGCTGCTCACAAGCATGCCATGACTTACAGAAGGAGAAGCATGGCTTCGTGGGTAGAGTCCTGGAGATCTGTGTGACTATGGTCAAGTCACTTAACATCTCTGAGCCCTAGTTTCTTCATCAGTAAAGCGGAGATAATAATACCAACCATTGTGTGTACCTTCTTCACAGAGTCGTTGTGGAGATGAAAATGAGATAATGCATCTAAAACACATTGTAAACTTTAAAATCCATGTTAAAAATTGGATTTCTGATTTCATTGACATGGGGGAGTCCCATTACAATATACCCCTCTACAGAGGCCCAGCAGCCCCTCTCTTGTAGTTGGTCTGAACTTAGAAGAGTGCTGTGGCCGTGGAGATGTTCCAGAGCACTCCCGGGGTGACACACAAGAGCATGTCATAGATGAGATTTGAACTCAGTTCTTTCTGCCTCTGAAGTTGGCCCTCTATCCACTAAGCAAGTGAAACATCAAAGCCCCCTGCACACATCAGTTATTAGCCAAAGCCCTGTAGCCAGAAAATGTCAGTCAGGCCTTCTGCATTCTGGTTGATGGTACTTTCATTCTACCACAGGTCAAAGATACCCTCATCTCATTTGTGTCATGGTCTAAAATGTCCTTTTGTCTCTTTACTTCCATGATTTGTTAACAGACACTGAGCATCCCAGTAGCTAATCCAGTTTAAAGATACGTTCCATGCTTTACTTAACACCCAGCCTGCCTGCATTTCAATGGCATTGGGAGATGTAATGTATTGTACATTATAGCATCATGCAAATGTCATTGTGTCATGATGCAAATGCCATGATATCAATCTGGGCCCCTTATTTAGTCCCCAGAGGCAGAATGCAAATGAACTTGACCTAATAATTGTGGGGAGAAAGGACTAGGCCATCTGCAATGCTGATTAATGACCTGAATATCCAGGACTTTTTGAGCCTGGTTGCATGAATGAATTGGTTCCATTCTTGAAAATTTTAGTCCCCCCCCAGGCTCAGACACCTTTAATTCTCTCACCTCCCTTTACTTCAGTAAAGCTCCTTCCATAATTCTCAACTTAGTTTTCAACCACATTTTCCAATCTTGACAAATAATGGTATTTCCAATATGAAAATATTCTAGTTAGGAAATGGAAAAGTTAGAGAAGATGTGGACTCAATGGAGCACTCGAAAATAAGAGAAGATAGAGAAAGAGCCCAAAAAGAGGACCAGAGCCAATTGGTTTCTACTAGTCAAGGGACTGACAGACTGAGGACAGGAATGACAGCTCTGGAGTTCAGACCCAATTGAGTCTTGACTGCTGTCTTCCTTCCAAAGCCCCACAAACAAGTATGACAAAGGATTGAGGAGCTCACTTCTAGTAAAATTTGGAGAGCAGAGACATACATTGTGCGTGTGTGTGTGTGTGTGTGTGTGTGTGTGTGTGGTGTGTGTGATGTGTGTATGCCATATCTGTGCCAGTGCCAGTGATTGCTATTATGATTAGATTTAGAGTTGATATTTCATGTGAATCAGGAGATAAAACTAGAGAATTCAACCTCACAGGGGATTTAGAGCTGGGGCCATGACAGTTGGCTGCCATTATGTGCCTGGCACATAGTGGGTACTTAATAAGTGTTTATTGGTGGACTGATTAATGAGCTGCAGAACCTATGATCCAGGGTAATGAGTAAGGCTAGCAGTTAGGCAAATGTAGGTCTGCTTTAAGGAAAACAAAACAACTTCCTCCCCAGAACTGTCTCACAGTGGAATTTCAGAGGCTACAAGAATCCCCTGCTACTTGGGAGGCTAGTTGGAGCAGGCGATTCTTGTCCGGCTGCACCGTATGACTCCATGAAGCAGCCACTTATTATCGAAGGAGTGATGTTTGGCAATGACCACCCTGTCAAGTGAGAGATGATCAGTGCAGATCACAAGAAATACCAATGTGGAAATGAGAAGCAATGTGGGGATGAATGCTACTGGGGTGGGGGGGGGGCTCTCTGCTGAGTTTCAGCTTTCTTCCAAGAGACAATCCTTGATCTCTCTGAAGACTGTTATTCATTGATTGAACATGTATCAGAGAGTTCAGCATCTATCCCAGCTAGGTTCACACATTTTAGACATGAGAACTGCTACTTAAGGCAGGAGTTTCACAAATTTGGTGGCAGGGGAATGAGGGGGGTTATGAGCAAATTTTTGCCAGAAAGTATCTGGAAAGCATTCCTAAGTATTATGAACAGTTGGGAAGGAATCCTATGACTTTGAACTCACAAGTGGTATTTATATAACTACTGCCTATGTAAGGAAAGAGCATCAGAAGATGATGGCAGGTTTGGGAAGTGAGCAGCTGGTTAAAAAGATGGTGGTATCAGAACATGGGATTCAAACTTCTGGATCATGACTTATAATATAGCAATGCTGGTTTCTTGGCCAAGGACAGAGTGCACCCAGCACAAAAGTACTTGCCTGGAGTCTTGGACCCCTCATCAGAGGTTTTGAAACAAAGGAGGAATATGGAAAGAGAAAAGAGCCTAGACATGGACCTACCAAGCTAGAGAGGATTGGAAGTAGGTATAATGCTGGAAGAATAACCGTAGGCATGCACAATAATTCAAAGGAAACAAAAGAAGAAAAGGTTGTGAAAAATTAGAAAATGGACTCATGTATCTGCACAAATGCAAAAAAAGAAGTACAAGAGAGACTAAAGGTGATCCAGACATTGTTAAATGAGGTAAAGTTGGCCTCCTTAGGATCACTGAGATTTGGCAGGGAAAGATTTCTAGCTGAAATACAACCCTAGATTGTTGTTAAGTCATTTTTCACTCATGTCCAACTCTTCATGACCCACCTTTACATTTTGGGCAAAGGCACTGGAGCAGTTTGCCATTTTCTTCTCTAGCTCATTTTACAGATGAGGAAACTGAGTCAAAAAGGGTTAAGTGACTTTTGTCCAGGGTCACACAACTAGTAAGTGTCTGAGGTCATATTTGAACTCAGGAAGATGAGTCTTCCTAATTCCAGTCCCAGTACACTATCCACTGTGCCACCCAGCTGCCTTATAGACCTAGAAGCATATATATTATTCAAAAGAAACAGTATAGGTCAAAGAGTTGTGTAACATTACATACATATAAAAAAGATATACTCATGCAATTGTATAGAGCCCGTCAGTCAATAAGCATTTACCAAGTATGCGTTGTGTTCTAGGCATTGTGCTAAGTGCTAGGGATACAAGGAAAGGCCAAAGGACTGTTTACCTTCCCAATGCTTAAGTTTGATGGCGGAGACAGCATGCAAACAACTACACACAAACAAGCTTTATATGGGCTGAATTGGAAGTGACCCAAAGAGAGAAGGTCTCTGAATTGAGGATTGGAGAAGTCTTCCTGGAGAAGGTGGGGTTTTAGCTGGGACTGAGAGAAACCAGGCAAGTCAAGAGACAGAAATAAGGAGCAAGAGTATTCCAGGTCTGGGAAACGGCAAGTTTTTCCATTGTTGCTGTTGTTCAGTGGTTTTCAATCACGTCCAACTCTCCATGCCCCCATTTGGGGTTTTCTTGGCAAAGAAACTGGAGTGGTTTGCCATTTCCTTCTCCAGCTCATTTTACAGAAAAGGAAACCGAGGCAAACAGGGTTAAGTGACTTGCCCAGGATCACACAGCTAGTAAGTGTCAGCACAAGTCACTGGCAGATGTTTATAATAAGGATAGCTCTATGGAACCAGTAGTAGAACCTATGTGCTTCTTATAACCTTTGACACTTTATCGTAACTTTGTTTGAGTGTGAATCACATATTTCACTTGAGGGAAATCTTTTTACTACCATCAGCCTACAAATGCACAAAGCCTCTCTGGGTGTTTTTTTTTTTTGTGGAATCACTAAATGAGTTTTGGGGCTACAGACTCAAAATCAGGGATTTCACAGGTATTGACAAGAATTCGCAATTTTTGGGGCAGCTAGGTGGTGCAGTGGATAGAGCACCAGCCCTGGAGCCAGGAGGGTCTCTGAGTTCAAATCTGACCTCAGATGTTTACTAGCTGTGTGACCTTGGGCAAGTCACTTAATCCTGATTGCCTCAAAAAAAAAAAAAGAATTCTCCAGTTTTAAATTATATAGTTATCTGAGACTAGGAGAGTTCAAAAGAAAATCTTTAATATTCGCTAGACATTTTCTGGGATGTCTTGAACAGGTGTAACCTGTTATAACCTCCCACTGACGAAGGTGGGCTGAGAGTCTTTACATGAATAGCTGATACATCTAAGCAGAGATGAGAATATGGCACAAATATTTAAAGTTCAGTAGGGGCTGAGAAAGAGCATTTGGATGACCATACAGCCAGGGGAGAGGGCTAGCAGAGGTGACCTGACCAAAACTGGAGAAGCAACACCAACAGAAATGATGTGCTCAGGAACCATAACACCGTGGTCATGCCACCAGAGGACATGAGCAGCCTTGTGATGTCAGATCAGTAGGTGGTCCTGGCTATATGTGTCTCTGTGAATGTACTCTTTATGAGTATGCACTGGACATATGTGCTCCTAGAGTCTCTTCCTTTAGTCACACTCTGTGGTAATGCGGCATCCCCCCCCCACCGCCACACGTCTGCCTTTCATTCATCGTCCCTGGTTACTCATTTTGTGCATGTATCCCCTCTTCCACAGGTAGAATAAAACTTGTGGAAGAGTCTACTTCATGTATACAATGAGATAATATTTTTCTCACCAATTTATTTGCTATGCCATTTGATTATATGTTTGTTTTTTTTGCTTTGAGTTCTTCTGTCTTCAGTTGACTAGAAATAAATGGATACATTGAGGGGGTTCATAAACTATGACTTTTAGAGGGTTTTGGTCCAGGGTGCCTTAAACCCGTGTAGATTTTCTAGAGGTTCACATGCGGTGAACTGCAAGAGTGGAGGGGGAGAGTGGGGTTAGGTGGAGATGTAGTAATTGAGCGAGACTAGGACCCAGAATGGTGAAAGCATAGTGGGTACCATTTGGGTAAAGACGAACTAAAGTTGAAAAAGACAAAGATTCTAATGGGAGTATACTACAAACCACCTAGATAGAAAGAAGGAATGGATATGGAGTTGGGGAACCAGATAACAAGCCTAATAGGAAATCATTATATTGGAGTGAGTGGGAGAGGATCTGATTATCTGATTATCCCAACAGATGTCAGAGTACTTCATATTCGATTTCTCTTTTTTGCCCTCTCCCCTCACCCCCAAATAGAACAACCAATCTTGAATTGCCCTAATGATAATTTCAAACTTTAAAAAGTGGAAGAAGCAATGAGGGGGAGAGCTCCCTAAAAACATCTGTTGGTGCTCACTAGCAAGGAGGAATCATCTGTTGGGAATAAACATGAACCTTGGGGGTGAGTAGGACCAATTCATCTAAGGATTTGTGATAGGAATGGAGAGGGAATGAAGACATTATCTGGCACGCACCCTGTATTCTAGAACATTGTATTGTAAAACTTCAGAAAAAGGATAAGTAGGATTCTACCTCTAAAATTTTACAGTGGAAGTAAATTGAGGAAGGTATGGAAAGCTCTCACTGTTGAGACACAAAAAGTCCAATGAGAAAGAACAAGGGGAGCTGTTTTGAGAGACCAATATAGATCCCATGAGATAACATCTGTAAAGCACTTTGCAAACCTTAAAGTGCCGTATGAATGTAAGTTATCATTATCTTGTGATTGGTGGACAGTGGGGGTGTCATGGGCATGTACATGGAACTCACCAACTTTTCTAGATTTTTTAATCATGTAGAAGACAAAAACAGGGGCAGATAATGGTAGAGGGGGGAGTAAGTGAATATAAACTGATAGTGACTGGAGGGCTAAAGCTGAGAATAAGGGGAAAAAGTGAAAATGAGTTTCTATACCCCCCCAAAATTGGTTAAAGAAAGAGGATAAAAGAAGGAAAAGGCTCGATTGATAATAAAGAAAATTGACCTGCTAAACTCTTATCTCACTTCTGCATTCTCTGCTTATAGGAATAAATTTTGGACAAAAAAGAATTGAACAAAAGTGGTTAATAAGAAATTGAAACTCAACACCAGCAGTAGTAGCTAGGCGGCACAGAGGATAGAGTGCCAGACCTGGAGTCAGAGGACCTGAGTTCAAATCTGACCTCAGACACTGACTAGCTCTGTGACCTTGGGCAAGTCACTTCATCCTGTTTGCCTCAGTTTCCTCATCTGTAACATGAAATGGAGAAGGAAATCATAAACCCCTCCAGTATCTTTGCCAAGAAAACCCTAAATGGGATCTCAAAGAATCCAACATGACTGAACAAGAAACCCACCACTAGAGCCATGCTTAGCACACCGCAGGTACTTCATGAGCGTTGGCTGAATTGCCCTGGGCCACGACCAAGCAGTGCATAATGCGTTCTCAGGATGTCCATATCCTGGCCATTCCACTCGGCCTTTACCAGCCCCTGCTTCATTTGCTTGCCAAACACTTACCTCTTATACCTTTATACCATCTTACTTTGCTGGACACTGAGCTCATCCTAACGTCTTTCTGCCACCCTCCAGGTAAATGGCAAGGATGAGCCTCAGCCCTTCCTTACTTTGGGGCAGTTTATCCGGGAAAGACTGTTGGAATAAGAGTCAAGACCCTCAAGTTCACATCCAACCCATATGAGCCCTATGATCTTGGGGAAATGACTTCCCCCCTCTGAAAGTCAGTTTCATTTTCTGTAAAATGGGAATAATAGGACTGATGATCTGAAAGGTACCTCAGAAGAAATCTAATCCAATCCCATCATTTCACAAATGATGAAACTGACCTCTATGGAGATCACCTACCTTAGTCAAAGTAACACAGGTAGTATCAGAAGTGAGATTTGAACTCAGCTCCTCTGGTTTCAGAGATAGAACTTATTCCACTACACTAAAAAGTGCTTGGCCTGCCTACTTCATAAAGTTCAATCATCATAAAGGGAGTATTTTTATACCTAAAAGGATCTAAGAAGCATTAGATTTTATTTTGACAGTTCAACAGCCCTTTATTACATACTTCAAAGGATCATAGATACAGAGTGAGAAGGGACCTTAGAGATCAATCCAAAATGCTGATTTTACAGGTAAGGAAACTGAGGCCAGGGATATTGTTGTTTACCTAAGGTCATACAGGTAGTATGTAAGAAAGGTAGGATTCAAACCCAAGTCCTCTGACTGTAAATTCAGTCTTTACATTATACCCTCCTTCATCCCTTCATAAAGGTAAAATACAGTGCCAAATTTAATTGGTACAAAGCTGATACACACACAGACATACATACACACACACACACACACACACACACGTTGACCTCAAAGCATATACAGTTCACTATGTCACTATCTAGCTCATAATCTTGGTCAAAGTACTTCACCGACTGGGGCCTCAATTTCCTCTTTCATAAAGTTATTAAGTTGACCTATATATCTCAAAGGTCCCTTCCATGCTCTGACATTCTAGTCATTGTAGTAAATTCCCATTAATGTGATTTGTGTAAGTGACATAGAATTCCTAGAGACTTTCTTATTTTTTAGGTGAAGGAGCTAAGAAAAAAATATGTTTCCCTTCTCCGTGAATAAGGAGTTAGACATAGCACTCTCCAACTGGCCAATGAGAAATCCTCTTTCCTTGCTCCCTGCAGCCTGCCCGGCCCAGGTGTCTCTCCTCTGCCCCTTTCACTCTTGACAGAGATTGGGAGTGTCTGGAGTTAATTGCTCATTAGCCTGGAAGCCAAGCAGTATATATAGGAAGTGACTACCCCCCAATTAAATCTCTTGCTGCTTCGAGGAACAAAGAATTGTAACAAGGTCTGAGCTTCTTGACAAATGGGATGTTCAGACAGTCAGAAAGAGCTTCCCCCAAATGTCCATTTCCCTTTTCTATCCTCTCTCTGCTTTACGTTACTCTGCCTATAACTTGGAGAGGTGGAAGATTTACAGAACACAGAATGTAAGACAGTGAAGTTAAGTCTGAAACCTTCCTGGTTTACCCTCTCATTTTATAGAACAGGAAACTGATGCCCACAGAGAGGGAGTGCCTTGCCTGCTTGAGGCATTCCTATTTGGGGGAAATATTCTACCAGTGATTTTTCCTCAGCAGTGACTGTGTTCTGAGAGGCTCCTGGCTAAGAATAGGAAAGAGTTCAGACTCTCCTTTTGGGTGGTCAGCGGCTGAATTTGGAATCCATGGGGTCTGAATGAAAATCTCAGCTGCCACATTTGACTTGTGTGACCTGGAGCAGGTCCCTTAACCTCCCTCGACCTCCAGATCTTCCTTTAGACTAGATGACCTGGAAGGTCTCTTCTGGATCCAAATCTATGCTCCATAACCTTTTGAGCAGATGACATACGTGGTCCACTTCTCAGTGGTGCCAGCTCACTCTTGGACTTGCTTGAACTGCATGTATCTGAATTTTGCTGAGGGTATTTGCTGGGAAATTCCATTAACATCTTAAAAGAAGGCTCCTAGAGACCAAAAGACAGGAATCTTTCAGCTTCATGACAATGAAGCTAGTGACTTGATGATCTTTCTAAATGACATAGTACCAGCATAGTGTTTGTAGCCCAATGTCTTCATCCATCTTTAACAGGTCTCAGTTTGACTGAGACCTTCACTTGAAAAGGCTGAGATTCCCCATTGCATCCTGGACCATCTCCAGTCGTCCTGATCTATATTTGGCCACTGGACCCAGATGGCTTTAGAGGAGAAAGTGAGGCTGATGACTTTGCACAGCCTTCCCTCAGTTAAAGCCAATTCACTTGCAGGTATCACCTCCCTGATGTCATGGTCCTCTTCAAGAGTAAAGGACGAACAGCAGCAACTTCAACCAGCTCTCCTCTTCCTCCCCTAACAGTTCCAGAGACGCTGGAGGCAATTGATCATTCAGCAAGCAAGACTTCTGAGTGTACAAGGCAAAATGGCTAACCTCTTTTTTAAATCTTTTATTTTTCAAGTAAGCTTAGACATGAACAGAGCTGGGCATTTCAATACACACAAAAAGGAAAGGAAGATTTCATGTGAAATGTAATTTAGTCTCTTTAAATTTTACATTTAATATAGTAGGAACCAAGCTTTTGTTGCCTCTGTCCTCTTCTGAATTTCCTTCTGTTCTTTTCTGTGAATTTTAAAAAAAATCTTTCCTTGATAGGATCTATCTTTCCCCCCTCCACATTTTTATCCCTCCGTTCCCTTGCATCAAACAAGTATAATCAGGCAAAGTCAATACATGCATTGTGCATGTCTCATTCTGTCCCTGAGGTCCGCCACTCATCTCTAGGCTTCCAGTGTCCTCACTGGGCACAGCCCTGATCAGATTACTGAGTTTTTTCAGAGCTACTGTCCAGGGAAGGTCTCTCATTCGGAGAGTGAGACACTCGGAGTTGATTAAGTAGACTTGGCTCCACCCATGGACATGGGCAGCCTTGGTTGGAAGGATCTTGTCAAGCTGCTAGTTATCTGGCACAAGCAGCTGCCTTCACTCACCTTGCTCTCTCCTCTTGTTTTCCATTTGTTGACCAGCTCCAGACCAGTCACAGTTGCTACTCTGGTTCAGATTCAGGTAAGGCCACAGAAAACTCAGTCTGTGGCTCAAAGTTGATCTCTGGTAGAGAGCAAATACTTGATCAGTGAAAGGAGGTCCAACATCTGTTGTGGAGATATCCCACACCAGCAGGAAAGCCTCCCACTTTCCCTTCAATTACCTTATTTCAGTAGGAGTTTAGAATGGATGTTAGTTTCTGCAGGAGAGTACAAGGCACATACCTTTTGGTTACTGTGAAAATGGAATTTAAAAGAAACTTAGGGCTGTCCAGCCCCAAATGGATTGATATTGGAAGGTATGTATCATTGATCTAGAGTTGAAAAAAGCCTCAGATACTACTGGGCCCAGTCTCCTCATTTTACAGATAAGGAAACTGAGCCTCTGAGAGATTAAATGATTTCCCCAAGGTCACATAGTGATGTGGAAGTGGCAGAGGGAGGATTTGAACCCAGATCTTCTGAACTGAGAGCCAGGACTTGCTCCTCTTTCTGCCATGATGCCTTCCTATGTTCAGATTCATTCACCACCTTCCAGACATTATAAATAAAGCCACAGTGAAAGGTGGGAGGCAGGTGAGGAAGTTGGGGCCCTCAAAGAAAGTAGAATTTATTATTTGGCTTACAAATGATTGGTCCTGTTAAGTTTAGGATGTTCCTAATACAGCTGGGAACAGAAATACTTGTGGGTCCTCCCCTTCTGCACTCAACAGGAGCTCTTGAGAACCCGGTTCTAGTAATAATGTAGAGATGTTCACCTGGGAAAGACGATTCCTCTGATCAAGATGATGACCCAAGACACTGCCAAAGGTCCCTCGATGAAAGACTCTCTCCACCCCAGAGACAGAACCAAGGGACCCTGAGTGCAGAGTGAAACAGACTTTAAAAAAACACTATTTTTTCTTGGGTTTCTGTATTTTCCTTTTGTAACATGGCAAAGATGGAAATATGTTTCTCATGACTTCACATGTAGAATGACATATTGCTTGCCTTCTCAAAGGGTGGGGGAGGGGGAAGAATTTGGAACTCATTTTTAAAAAATAAATGTTATTTTTTAATGTAATTGGGAAATATTTAATGAAATAAAAAACAGTATTAGTGTTAGTCAAAAGCCTAAGACGTTGCAGTACAAATCTATGCTAATCCTTTTTGTGGAGATTGAATCACCACTGTTTGCCGCTTTGCACTGAAAAATTTATGACTTGCAATAGAGAGATTGGTTGTCCATGGTGCACCATGGGGCGATTTGACCAAATTGTTATGAGTCTGGTGACACGAAGATTGCCTGAGCCCAGGCACATTTTGCATGGAAATAATCAAGGTGTTGTCTTAGTGAAGTAGGTCCCGTAACAATGAGAGGTTACTTCATAACATTAGGCAAAAATCATCTGGGAGAATAAAAGGTCAAGAATTTCTGGTAAAATAATGGGGCCAGGATGGATTAAGGGGAAGTTAGCATTGCCAGCCCTCTAACTGCATTATAAAACAGTAAGCATCAAAGCGAAAGTGTGGTAAAGTGAAGAGAAAGCTGGCCTTTGTCAGGAAGACCTGGCTTCAAGTCCCAGGCCTTACACATCCTGCCTGTGTGACCTTGAATAATTCTCTTCATCTTTCAGTGCCCAGAGTACCTCTGCACAGCTATAAATTGCATCACAGTTTCCCATCTGCATTGGTAAAAGGAATTCCTCACATGAGCTCCATACCTGTGAAGAAATCACAGTTCTAGTTTTAAAAAATGTTAGAACCATTTGGCAGGTTTTTTTTTTAGTAGAAAAAAAATGATTAGTGGAACAGATCAGGTAAGCAAAACTCAGAAGCAACCAAACATAGTAGCCTCATGCTCAGTAAAACCTGCGGCCACAAAATACTGGTAGAAAAACTCCTTCTTTGATAAAAACTGGGAAAACTTGGAATCATTTTACCAGAAATTAGGTATAGACCAGCACATATCCCATATATCACGATAAGCTCCAACTGGTAGGTGACAAACATTAAAGGTCAGTAAGTAACCTCTTTTAAGCTAAGATAATTGCGAGTGGGTACTCTTTATAGACCTGCCTTGCCAAAAGAAGGGATGGGAGCAATCAATATGAATAGTTTTGCAATTCAACAAGAATCAGAAAGTGTTGACTGAGGGTGGGGAAATCTTCACAGAAAGCATTTGACAAAGGTCTGATCTTTAAGATATGTAGTAAATTGACATAAATATTTAAAAAGAGCCCTATTAGAGAAGCAGATATGAACAAAAAGTTGTTAAAAGAAATCCAGACAGTTGACCACCCTACGAAATAATGCTCCAAATTGCTAAAAAGAAAAATGCAAACTAAAGCAAGCCAGTTTTACTGCACACTGTTCAAATTTGCCAAGATGACAAAAGATGGAAATCGTAAATCTTTGAAGGCCTGTGGCATGTAAGACAGATCAATGCACTATTGGTATAATTGTGAAATGACTCAACTCTTTTGAACAGTAGTCTGGATTGATGTGAGTCATCAAACTGGACATACATTTTGCCCCAGCTATACCAATGTTGGGCATAGACCTTAAGGGAAAGTGTATACACACACACACACATAATCACACATACACATAATATTCACACACACATATATAAACACAAAAACCTATTGTAGCCCTTTGTGCATAGAAGCAAATAGCTACAAAAACCTTGCTACTAACTGAAGAAAGGCTGAATGAATGCCACTGAATGAATACAAAGTAATGGAATATTGTACCGTAAGAAATGACAAGAAAGAATTGAGAGAAAGTTGGGATTTTACGCAGAATGAAAAGAATAATTTATATAATGACCACAATATGATACATACATATGTATATGCATATACATATGCATATGCATATACATATACATATATACCTACACACATACACAATATAAAGGCAAATATGATAATCACTTGCATAGTACCTACTTCTCAAGCTTGTAGTGAAGAAAGCCCTTTGATAACCTCAAGGCTCTTTGTAAATATGAGAGAAATCATCTGTGTCTTCTAGCACCCCAAATATGGTAGAAAAATGTTTTTTTTCCACATCTTTGCCTGCTGAGTTGTTTTCTAGCTTAAAACGCAAGCCTGAGGCTAAAGTTGGAGAGGGATGGTAAATCTCATTACATTTACCTTCACTAGTCTGACTGTATTAGGGTTGCTTCTTTTTTTTTAATTTAAATTGTTCTTTATTTCTTTTAATTTTTATAAAATTTTCATTTCCAGATTCTCTCCCTCCCTAGAGTGAGAAGGCAAGAAATCCAATACCCATTACACTTATGAAGTCATACAAAACATTTCCACATTAGCCATGTTGCAGGAGGAAAAAAAAAATCAAGAAAAAACTGAAGATGCTTCAATCTATACTCAGTCCATCACTTCTCTTTCTGGGGGTGGATAGCATTTTCCCTCCTGAGTTTGGAATTATCATGGATCATTGTGTTGATCAGAGTAGCTAAGTTTTTCACAGTTGATCATTATTACAATATTGTTGTTACTCTGTATAATGTTCTTGTTCTGCTCGCTTGACTTTGCATCAGTTCATATATTTCTTCCTAGGTTTTTCTACAATCATCCATTCCATCATTTCTTATAACATAATACTATGCCATCCCAATGATATGATACATGTTCAGCCATTCCCCAATGAGTAGGCATCTCCTCAGTTTCCAATTTTTTTGCTACCACAAAAAGAGTTGCTATAAATATTTTTACATCTATTTCCTTTTCCTTTTTCTTATATTTTTGGGGATACAGACCTGTGGGATACAAACTATGTACAGTTTTATATCCCTTTGGACATAGTTTGAAATTGTTCTCCAGCATGATTTGTTGCTGTTCTTGAGTCATTCAGTTGTATCTGACTCTTCATGACCCTGTATGGGGTTTTCTTGGCAAAGATGCCATTTCCTTTTCCAGTGCGTTAAGGCAAAGAGAGGTTAAGTGACTCGCCCACCTAGTGAGAAGATTCAGATTGATCCTGTCTCGTTTTCTTGTTGATCCTATTTATAATAAATTGGTTTTGTCCTGTAACTGCTATTGCTTTATGACTGCTTAGGTCATGATTCTTTGTCTCTGAACTCGGTTCAGAGTTTAGCTGTTCTGTAATAGGTTAAGATTACAAACCTGGCTTTCCTGCCTAAGGAATTTAACTGACCTTAGAGAATGCATTTGAAAAGCAGAGGGGGCTGAGCTTAGTATCTTTATGCCACCAAGCTATCCTTCAAGAAGGTCTGCTTTACCGTCCAAAAGTCTGGACCACTATCTTACACCTGGACTCAAATGAGAGCACTTTTTAATCTTATAAGAGAAGAAGGAGGTCATTGCTAGTCCCCATTGCCAAACTCCCAACCAATCGTGCACCTCAGTTCTGGAATCAATCATGTTGATTTTAATTCCATGACATCAACTACCTTGTTCTATTCTTCGTACTCCCCAAAATTTAGAAAAAAGGAAGCTGTTCTTTTGCTCAGGGCCTTTGACGTTAATGGAGGCAGTCCATTAACCCGTTTTTGACAAGCAGCATGCTTCTGCTAACAATTATTATCTTGCTCAGAGATCTCCCTCAATTCACTCTTTTGTTAAAATTCAATCATAACACTAGTAGCTGTTTGAAGCCAGATTTGAACTCAGGTCTTCCTGACATCAGGCCAAGAGTCACCTGGGTGCCTCCAGCATGATAGAACCAGTTCATAACTCCACCAGCAGTTCATTAGTGTCCATATTTTTCTAGATCCCCTCCAATATTTGTGATTTTCCTTTTCTGTTATGTTAGACAATTTGATGGGTGTGAAGTGGTACCTCAGAGTTGTTTTAATTTGAAATTTTTCTTCATTATTTCTCACTAGTCTACATTAGCGATTTAGAGTATTTCTTCATGTGACTATTGATAGCTTTTATTTCTTCAAATAAATCAATCAGAAAATTGCCTATTCATATCCTTTAACCATTTATCAATTTGACTCACTTCCCTTTATTTTGGAGAAACCTACTGGGAAAGATTGTCCCCCAGTTTCCTGTTTTCCCTTTAATTTGGCTGCATTGGTTTGGTTTGCACAAAATCTTTTTAATTTTATGTAAATAAATCATCCATTTCACCTCCTGTGATACTCTCTTATCTCTTGTTTGGCCATGAATTCTTCTCTTATTCTTAGAGCTCTCAGGTGATTATTTCCGTGTTCTCCTAACTTGCTTGTATCAACTTTGATATCTAAATCATATACCCATTTTGAGCTTATCACAGCATATGATATGTCATGTTGTTGTTGATTTGTTTCAGTCCTGTCTGACTCTCTGTGATTCCATTTGGGGTTTTCTTGGTAAAGGCCCTGGAATGGTTTGCCACATCCTTTTCCAGCTCATTTGACAGTTGAGGAACTGAGGCAGTATTAAGTGACTTGCCCAGGGTCACACAGCTAACAAGGATCTGAGGCCAGATTTGAACTCGTGAAGTGGAATCTTCCTGACACTACCTGTTGTACCACCTAGCTGTTACATATTGGTCTACTCCTAATTTTTGCCAGATTACTTTCTAATTTTCTGAGTATTTCTAATTTTATTGAATAGTGAGTTTTGGGACAGCAGACTGGGATTTGGGTTTTATCAAACACTAGTTCGCTCTGGTCATTTACTTTTGTCTATTTTAGACCAATGTGTTCAATTCATCAGCCAGTCTATTTCTCAGTCAGGATCAGATTGTTTTGATAATTACTCCTTGCTAATATGGTTTGAGATCTGGTGTTGCTGGGCTACCTTCCTTTGACTGATTTTTGAATTGACTCCTTTGATTTTTTATCTTTCTTTCTTCCAGATAATTTTATTATTTTATTCTAGTGCTATAAAATTTTTAGAAAAAGTCTTACTTCTTTAAAAAGCTATAACAAAAAGCCTGTGACCTCTAAAGTTTGAGATTGCAGGGTTCACTCATCCCCTTGTGAGGATAGGGTAGCACTTCAGTTGAACATTCCAGATTTCTCTCAGAACAGAGAGAAACTCTGCAAACCCATCCCTGGTGAAATTCTGCTGGACCTCAATCAGAAGACCATCTCAGAAGCACCTGCAAGATGCTGAACAGCATAACAAGTAAATCAGCAGGGAGCAGACCCAGCTGGGAGAGGCTGCTGCACCAGAAGATAGCAATGGTCTTGCAGTGCCAGAGGCATACACTTTCTCCATATGTGTACCCTGGCCACACGTGCTGGTTACAAGTGCAGCCTTCCATGTGGACACTGTAGGGGGAGCATTTTTTTCTGCTGATTGTATTTCTAGAAAATGTGAACCAGGTTTATGGAGAAAATACTGTTATTGTTACTTTTATTACTATGCTATTTTACTAAATTACTTTACCTATTAGTATCATCTGATGAGTAAAAATAAACACATCAGTATGGGCAGCAGCAGCAGCAGAGCTCACTGGGCTGTTTGTGCCATATGGGTGCTAGTACGTATGGCCGCCAGCTCAGTTGCACCTGGGGGAGGATTGTGAAGATCACCATTTCTTCTCTGACTGATGACCTGGGTTTTTTCTAGGTGCCAGCTTTTTGCCCCCACTTTCATTTTCTTAAATGCTTGAATTTTAGGGAAATAAGAAGGCCTAAATATTGTGCCATAAATAAATGATGGATGGCTTTGGAGAGGTATGAGGCCCCAGATGGACCCCAGAGCCATTACATCTGCTTTCCTTTGCATACTAGCTGAAATAATATTTTCCTAAACAACTGTTTGTGGTGAACAGCTAATTGCTTCACAGAGGCCAGAGTATTTCATGGTACTGAATATATAAATGACCATTTTCCCTGACTAAGTGAGTTTTCCCCTTATTCTCCATGCCTTCTGGTATAATCCTGATTTTAAAAACAATGAGGGATTCAAGTCTGTGGACTGTTTGGAACCCCAAGGAATATTTATTAAGCAAAGAGAAAAATACCTTTAAGATTATAGATTATCTACATTTCCATTCTGAGAAACAGAGTGAAAGAAGATCAGCTATTAGGATCGTTTGTTTTACCTTGGAAGAATGCAGGTCATATGGCTTCCTATGCAATTCCTAAGTCACAGAAGCCAGGGCTATTGGAAGAAAGGATTTCCTCCTTAGACTTTGTGGTTGTGTGATTTATTTCTCTTTAGTAACCTTGTCCTCATTCACCTTAAACCTCCAGAGCTCTTCTCTGTAAAAGTGGTAATTAATGGTCAGTGGAACTGGGGAAATGAGAGGATGTTTACCTGAAGCATTAAAGAATAAACAAAGGTAGTAGTTACTATTTTTGGTGGAGGAGGTTGCCTATAACTCTGTTACCCTTGGGCAGTATTGGTTTAGCAGTGAAGGGAAGAGACCTAAATATACCTTTGACACACTGGCAAAGGACAGAGGTCCAGCCATAAAATCTAGTTTTCTAGGAAGAACAATGGCAGAGTATCTGAATTCTCAATCTCCAGACATCTTGTGTGTCTGGATTTATACTGACACCTTCAATAAAAACTCATTTGCCAGTAAGATTATGAGTATAGCATACTCATTGCAATGCAACTTTAGCTGTGTATCTGATAGAGCAATGCAAGGCTCAGCTTCAGCCTTAGAGTATCTAGAAGAGCCCCATTCACACACTCATAAGGTTCACCTTGCAAACATAACTACTTCCCATTTTACAGATGAAGAAACTAAGGCCCAATGATTGAGTAGTTTGCTTTTGTGAAGGCACACAAGTAGTAAGGAACACACAAGAATACAGTCACATAGTCACATAAGTAAGCAGGAAGAAGTAGAGGCAAGATGTTGAGCTGGGCTCTTGTTCCAAATTTATCTTAATCAGGATGATGATGCTTCTGTCAACTGAATGACCATGAAGGACCCTCAAGAAGGTGCTCCTGCAAGATGATACCAAGTTTTAAATGCCTCCTGGATTCCCCAGAGATTATCTCAACAATTCCTATTTCTTCCAGGTTGTATCCTTGCATTCCACTGAAGAAAACTGAAGGTCAAGCCATGCCAGCTTGGATATGGCTAGCATATTATTTGTATCTCTTCACTCTGCCTATTTGTTACCTGGGTGGAATTCTACCAGGGATATAAAGGGAAAGAGAAAGTAGGTCAGTGGGTAGCAATAGTCATGAGGGGGAAGGGAAAAAGTCATATTTTATTAAAAATTAATTTAGATATAGTTACCAAACAACATTAGATTGTATTGATCAAGTAAGGTTTTCAATAAAATATGTATAAGTTTGTTGCAAAATTTAGACTTAAATTGAAATGGTGAAAACCATTAAACCATATAGGTATGACCTAAATAACAACCCTTATGAATATGAAATGGAGATGATAACTAGATTTAAGGGATTAGATCTGGTAGCTAGATTGCCTAAAGTATTATGGACAGAGGTTTGCAATATTGTATGAAAGTCAGCAACAAAAAACATTCCAAAGAAAAAGAAGGGCAAGAAAACAAAATAGCTATCTGATGAGGCTTTACAAATAACTGAAGAAATAAGGAAAATGAAAGGGGAAAAAATGGGTAAAATATACCCAATTGTATGCAGAATTCCAGAGAGTAGCAAGGAGAGATAAGGTTTTCTTAAATAAGAAATGCAAAAAAATAAAAGAAAACAATAAAATGGAAAAGACAAGAGATCACTTCAAGAAAATTAGAGATATCAAGCTAACATTTCATACAAAAGGTCACAAGATTACACAGAAGAGTTATACAAGTCAGATCTTAACATCACCAATAACCATGATAGTTTTGTTATTGATCTAGAGCCAGACATCCTGGAGAAAGAAGTTAAATGGGTCTTAGGAAGTAGTGCTATTAATAAGGCTATTTAAGATCCTAAAAGATAATGTTGTTAAAGTGCTACATTCAATATGCCAGCAAATTTGAAAAACTCAACAGTGGCCGTTGGATTGCAAAAGATCAGTTTACATCCCAATCCTAAAGAAGGACAGTGCCAAAGAATGTTCAACATATGAAACAATAGCCTGACATGAGATGGCTTGGGTGCTATATTTTGGTAGGAAAAAATATCTCTCTCTATTCTTGATCTACATTTTCTAATATTTTCCCCACTATTTTCAAACTGACCTTTTTTCATTGGAGTCACTGAGTATAAAAGTGATATAACTTGAATGATGTTGGGTTATTCATAAAATATCTCTCCCTTTTTGTCCTCTAGAACAAACATATGTGCATAAATTGTAACTGGTTTTCATGGTAGCCATTTCAAAAATATTTATCCTCTCGGGGCGGAGCCAAGATGGCATAATGAAAGCAGCGACTTGCTTGAGATCTCCTCCAAACCCCTCCAAATATCTGTAAAAAATGGCTCTAAACAAATTCTAAAGCATCAGAAACCACAAAAAGACAGAGTGAAACAAATTTCCAGCCAAAGACAGCCTGGATGGTTGATCAGAAAGGTACATCACACCATTTTGGGAGAGAAGCATAGTTGGGCTTGGGCACACAGGCCACAGTGAACCTGGAGCAGGCCTCAGAGGACTGAATTGCAGGCAGCTGTGGTAGTTTCCTGACTTGTCAATCCATGAACACCAAAGAAAACTTAGAAGGTCAGTGGGAAAAGTCTGTTTCTGCGGTGAGAGAAAGAAGCAAGGTGGTTTCAGCTTCAGTCCCTGATCTTGGCCCCAGGGCAGTGGCTGCCTCATGAGCTTCTGGCCTACAGACCGAGGGAGAATTGAGTGGAGGATCAGAGGGGGATCACAGGGATTTCTCTGCTGGTGCAGGATTCTCTTGCTTTGCCGGTGCTTGGATCTGGGTCACAGTTCTGGGTGGCAGTCCTGGGGCAAGAAGGAGCACTGGCGTGGTTGAGCTTGTAGTAGCTGTGGAGAGGAAATCTTCCTCACAGTTGCAGGACAGAAAGGAGTGCTTGTGGTCACTCATAGACCAGATCACAGACCAGGAAAGGAGTAAACACCTCACCCTTGATCATACCACCTTGAGAGAACTGAAAATTTACAGGTCCCCAGAAGTATCTCTGAAAACAGCTGTACAAACCCATGAAGCTTGGGATAGTACATTCTCCACATTAGAAGCAGACCTCTACCTTAACAAAGAGTTTATAACTCAAGTAATCGTCTGGGATCATGAACAAACTGCACAAAAAAAGTCAGAATCTTTCTTTGGTAACAAAGAAGATCAAAACATACAACCAGAAGAAGACAACAAAGTCAAAGCTCCTACATCCAAAGCTTCCAAGAAAAATATGAATCAGTCCCAGGCCTTGGAAGAGCTCAAAAAGGATTTTGAGAAGCAAGTAAGAGGAGTAGAGGAAAAACTGGGAAGAGAAACGAGAGTGATGCAAGAAAATCATGAAAAACAATTCAACAGCTTGCTAAAGGAGATCCAAAAAAAAAATGCTGAAGAAAATAGCACCTTAAAAAATAGCCTAACCCAAATGGCAAAAGAGGTCCAAAAAGCCAATGAGGGGAAGAACACCCCAAACAGCAAAATTGGCCAAATGGAAAAGGAAGTCCAAAAGATTACTGAAGAAAATACTTCCTTAAAAATTAGAATGCAGCAATTGGAAGCTAGTGACTTTATGGGAAATCAAGACACTGTAAAACAAATTCAAAAGAATGAAAAACTAGAAAACGATGTGAAATATCTCATTGGAAAAACAACTGACCTGGAAAATAGATCCAGGAGAGAGGATTTAAGAATTATCAGACTACCTAAAAGCCATGATCGAAAAAAGAGCCTAGACATCATATTTCAAGAAATTATAGGAGCAGCTAGGTGGAGCAGTGGATAGAGCACTGGCTCTGAAGTCAGGAGAACCTGAGTTCAAATCTGGCCTCAGACCAAACACTTGAAACTTACTAGCTGTGTGACCCTGGGCAAGTCACTTAACCCCAATTGCCTTAAAAAAAAGACATTATCAAGGAAAACTGCCCTGATATTTTAGAACCAGAGGGCAAAATAGAAATTGAAAGAATCCACTGATCTCCTCCTGAAAGAGATCCCCAAAGGAAAACTCCTAGGAATATTGTAGCCAAATTCCAGAGTTCCCAGGTCAAGGAGAAAATATTACAAGCAAACAGAATAAATAATTGAAGTATTGTGGAAACACAATCAGGATAACACAAGATTTAGCAGCTTCTACATTAAGGGACCACAGGACATGGAATATAATATTGCAGAGGACAAAGGAGATAGGTTTACAACCAAGAATCACCTACCCAGAAAAACAGTATAATCTTTCAGGGGAAAAAATGGGCATTCAGTGAAATAGAGGACTTTCAAGCATTCTTGATAAAAAGACCAGAACTGAATAGAAAATTTGACTTTCAAATACAAGACTCAAGTGGACCATGAAGAGGTAAGCAGGAAAGAGAAATCTTAAGAGACTTTTTAAGGTTGAACCGTTTACATTCCTGCATGGGAAGATGATATTTGTAACTCATGAGACCTTTGTCAGTATTACGGTAGTTGGAGGGAAAAAATATATGTATGTATATATGTATAGATAGATAGATAGATAGATAGATAGATAGATAGATAGATAGATAGATAGATAGATAGATCAATAGATGGAGGGCACAGGGTGAGTTGAAGATGAAGGGGTGATATCTGGAGAATAAAATTAAGTGTTGAGAGAGGATTATACTGAGAGAAGGAGAAAGGGAAAGGTAGAATGAGGTAAATTAACTTGCAAAAAGAAACAGAAAAGAAAAGGCTCTTACAGTGGAGGGGAAATGGGGGAAGGTGAGAGGGAATGATTCAATCTTATTCTCATCAGATTTGGCTTAAGGAGGGAATAACATACACACTCAACTGGGTATGGAAATCTGTCTTACCCTACAGGAAAATAGAAGGGGGAGGGAACAAGAGAGTGGGGGATGATAGAGGGGAGGGCAGATTGGGAGAAGGGGTAATCAGAAGCAAACACTTCTGAGGAGGGACAGGGTCAAAAGAAAGAATAGAATAAATGGGGGACAGAATAGGATTAAGGGAAATAGAGTTAATTTTTCACAACATGACTACTATGTTTTGCATAACTGCACATGTATAACCTATATTTAGTTGCTTGCTTTATCAATGAGGGTGAGTGGGGAGGGAGGAAGAGAGAAAATTTGGAACCCAAAGTTTTAAAAACACATGTTAAAAAATGTTTTTGCATGCAACTGGGAAATAAGAAATATAGGAAATGGGGTACAGAAATCTATGCTGCCCTACAGGAAAATAGAAGGAGAAGGGGATAAGAGAAGGGGGTGGAGATACAGAAGGGAGGACAGACTAGGGAAGGGTTATACAGAATGCATGCCATCTTGGAGTGGAGGGAGGGGGCAAGATAGCGTGAAAATTTGGAACTCAAAATCTTGTGGAGGTCAATGTTGAAAACAAAAAAATAAATGAAGAAAATATTTATCCTCTAACTAAACTAAATGAAATGCTAATTTCAGTTAGAGGTTTGTGAACATTAAGATGTAACTTTACCCAGCAGAGTTCATGAACCCCTCCTCAAATCTATCCATCATTTCTTTTTCTTTTTTTTTTTGCTAGGCAGTGGAGTTAAGTGACTTGCTCAGGGTCATATCACTAGTAAGTGTCAAGTGTCTAAGGCCAGATTTGAACTCAAGTCCTTCTGACTCCAGGGCTGGTTCTCTGTCCACTAAGAGCCCTACCTGCCCCTATCTATCATTTCTTAAGGGCCCATAAACTCCAGCTTGTAAATCTCTGGTGTAAGTGTAAGGAAGGATGCTTAGATTTTTCTTCAATAGGCAAATGAGTAGAATTTTTCATGTGTCCAATGTCAATAGGAAACATACGTTCATGAAGTATTTTATCACATGCTGCAATGTTCACATTTAAACTTAATTTTCTTTTACAAAAATGAGTCCTTGATTTCTCCATTAAATCTCTTCCAAGGTTTCCCCTTGAGTATACAGCAGGACTCAACATTTGGAGAAGTCATTTAGAAAAGTCGGGAAATAATGAGCCTCTGGCAGCTCTGATCTTTGTGAAATACCCTAGGTTAGTGGGAGTTCAGTTAAATACCATTAATAAATACACATGATGATCAATTATTTAAATGAGACCTTAAACCAATTTCTTACATAGGCATCCAGAGCAGATTCAATCGATTTACTTAAAACAATGTTGTCTTTCAAAGGCACCATCCTCCACCAAATCAATACAATGACCTTTAACCATAAGCCCTTTGTCCATGGCAGATTTATCCTCATCAATAACTTTTTAAGGAAACCTGCATTTATGTTCGGCTAAAAGGTAGAGCTGTAATTAGAATTTTGATTGCTTATTTTGTTCAGAGGGTAAGCTGTGCTTTAGTTCATATAAAAGACTAACATACACAAAGGGGCTATATGAAAACCTTTCTTATTACTCCCTGGGATGCTTCAATTTAATAGACCTTTTTTGGGCCATTTGGGGGTTCAGCACCATGGTCAGTGCCTATTGTTCTCATTTGAGCACCTTTCAACACAGCAATGTCAATTTTGGAATTAGTATTCATTTTCCAAAAAAGCATTAACATGTGGCCTAGTGGCCTAGAAATTATACCAGAAATCTAGTTTCCCACAGTTTTTGTATCTAGGCCAGGATTCCCTGAGTTTGTTGCCATATGCTCATCACCAAGCTCCCAGAATTAGAGTAAGATATTTGATTCATATTTAAAAGATCTATAATTTCATTAGTGTGGACACTCCCTCCATTGACACAAATCAAAATCCCTGTGACCAGCTAAGATGAGAATGGAACAGGAGGAAGATATTGGATTAAGTGGTTCAAAATTTCTTCCAGAGGCTCTGCATTACAATTTATTTAACTTTTTCAGGTGTAGGCTCTTTGTTATTATTATTGGCAGGTTGTGTGTTCAACTAGGCCTCTGCCTGGGGTCTATAAGCAAGCATGAGCAGCAAACTCCATGCAAATACTAGACTTGGTCAGCCATCAGAGATTCTGGATCAGCAGATGAAAAAGTTATGGGAGGTTTAGCAGTTCCTGGATCACTTTAGACTTAAGAACTTACTATCATCTGAGGGAGATGTGTGGGAAACCCTCCTCACTTCTTTGGTGACTGATTAACCAATTTGTGATTCTTTCATGCAACAAACAGTTAAAGAGCAATTGTATGAAGACAGTTTATGATCTAGTTTACCTGAGTTCCTGAAAATTAGTCTAGTAGTTGGGTAAGACAATCATAATAAAAAAGATTTTTTTAAAACTACAGATTTAATAAAGTAGAGAAAATGTTAATTATACAGATTAAACTCATGCATACATCATGAGTAATTCCTCTCTGCCCATCCCCTACCCCCAGAGAGCTAGTTATTAAACACTTACCAGCACACTGTTGGTGAATGGTTTAGAAATTGTGAGGAAGTGATGAAGAAGTCTAGTTCTCGGGAAGATTAGGCAAAAGGTCACTTATCAGAGTCTTTAGTTCCAGAAACACAGTCCAAGATTGTCTGGGGAGAGGCAGATGAAGAGGATAACCTGCGTAGCATGATTTGCAAATGGATGGGAAGTGATAAGAACTAGCTAAATGTTAGTGTTGGTTGCTATTTTCCCACATGTATTGTAGATCTTATGTGAGAGTGAAAAATACAGTTAGTTTATAGGCATTATGTTTCCTTGCTTTATTCTTTTGGAAAATATATGGCTTGCTCTCATAAAGCTTTTGTAGCAATGGGAAAGTAGGCATATGGGTAGGTGGATACTGTTGTTTTCTGGATAATCTTTGCAATAAATCAACATCTTATTCTTCTCCTAGAAAGGTGGTAGTACTCCTTTGTTCTGCTGCATTAAAAATCAACCTTTTGATACTCTCAGAATGGTCTCTCCCTGTGCTATTTGGTCCCGCAAAAAATATAAACAGGCAATTTTTAAAAGAGCAAACTGAAACCATTACTTTGGGGGAGTGTATGTTCATCAAAAGGATTCCACACTGTCATGGTGGATGCTCCAGAGAGTATCCAAATGGGAAGAGGGGTCCTCCATTGATTGATACTACCTTACGACAAGGTTCATTTTTCACTACTTAAGCATGGAACTTTTTCCAATTTTTTTAAGGGATGAGGCAAAAATAGAATCATAGATTTAGAGCTGGAGGGGACTTTATGAGGGTATTAATTCCAATTTCCCTAATTCAATTCAATTCTAGTGAGTCTCTGAAGTAGGATTTGAATCTTGCTCTTCCTGACTCCAAGTTCAGTGCTCTATTCACTATGACAGGTCATAGTGTTTAATGGGCTTTAGAAGCTTGTTATGACCAAGATCATAGATCTGGAACTGAAAGAGGCCTCTGAGGCCATCTAGTCCACATATCTCATTTTTGGTTAAAAAAAAAAAAAGGCCCAGATGGGGAAGAGACTTTCGCAAGGTCACTCACCTAGCAAGCAGAAAAAGTGGGATCTGAACTCAGAACCTTGTGGTTCCACTTATCCTTCAACTGCAATGCTTTCCCTCACCTGAGCCAGTGTTTACATGGTGAAGGTTAGCAAACTACAATGTTTCTGACAAGAAAGCACCTTGAGTTGACGAATGGAGGGACTACTAGATTTATTTCTCCATATCTTCACTTCTGTCCCTGGTTTTAATGTTGTTACTTTGACAGCAGAGCCTCCCCAAGTAAAAGGTAAACATGTGGTTCTTATAAATAAACCTTTGATTGCTGAGGGAAAGATTTAACACCTACACTCTTTTTTGCTCCCTCCTTACTGAGAAGGAAGAGCTCAAAGTCTCAGGTCCTTCAGCTGGAGAGGAGTTTACAGCTGACATTTATTTGTACACAAATCTACACTCCTGCTGATTCAATTTCAGACCATAAATTAGGCAGGAAAAAGTTGACATTTTAAAGCTTAAACAGTCATGCCATAACACACAAATGCGCGCACACACATGCACACACACACACACACACACACACAGAGTTATAAGAGGTAAAATGCAACTTGTTACTGTATGGATTATTTTAGATCAAGAATTGTTAACTTCTGGGTTGTAGATGCTTGCAGCAATCTGGTGAAGTCTGGAGACCCCTTCTCAGGCATATTTAGCACAATCATCATCATCATCATTGTTGTTGTTGTTATTATGTTGTTTAGTCATTCAGTTGTGTCTAACTCTTCATGACCTTGTGGACCATACTGTCCATGGGGTTTTTATGCAAAGATATTGGCATGATTTACCATTTCCTTCTCTAGTGAAACAAGGGAAATAGAGATTAAATGACTTGTCTGGACAAGTCACACAGCTATTAAGTGTCTGAGGTCAAATTTGAACTCAGGTCTTCCTGACTCCAGACCCAGTGTTCTGTCCACTGAACTACCTTGCTGCCTCTTATTTTCATTGTAGTTGTTGTTATCACTGGTGTTATTATTAATAGCTAGTTTTTTAAGAGTGCTTTCAAGTTTGCAAAACACTTTACAAATTTTGCCTCATTTTATTCTTACGACAAGCTTGGGAGGTAGGTGCTATTATCATCTCCATTTTACAGAGGAGGAAACTGAGGCAGAGAGAAGCTAAGTGACTTACCCAAGGTCACACAGCTAGTAAATGTCTGAGGAATTTGGTCTTCCTGACTCCAGGTCCACCATTATATCCACCATGTCACATACTTTAAAAGAAATACATGGGATTCAAAGGAAACTATATTGAAACACTTTTATATATGGATACATATGTATATGTATAGACCCACTTTAAAAGAAATACATGGGATTCAAAGGAAACTATATTAAAACACTCTTATATATGGATACATGAGTATATGTATAGACCTACAACCTATATATACATAAGACATGAGTATATATGTATATTATATCTAAAAAATAAATACAATTATATATATATACACACATACAAGTTCATGGAGGCCAGGTTAAGAATCAATGATCAGGAAAATCTACCTTTCCGAGTCTTAGAGACATTGTTACATGCCCTCCTTAAAATTATTTAGGGAAAAAAAAACCAGCTCATTAGTCATTTAAATCTCAAGTTTTCAAAAAAAGTCTTTTTGAGCTTAAGAAAACATTTCATTGCATAAAGATAGACTAGCACACTCATAGAAAGATTACAATTTTTCTTGAGTCTTGTCTGTTGCAAGTCTGAGAGGTGACACTGTCACTTTAGGACATGAGGTGAAATGGAAGGAAGGAATTCAGGATGGGGCTACAGAGAAGGATATTGTAGGAGATGAATGGACACAGATTGACTTTGAAGCTTTCTTATTTTGGTTGAAAAATTTTGTTAACCAAGAGTATCAAAGAACTATGTTTAAATAAAGGTGCAAGTTCTGACAAATCTGAACAATTGGAGTAGGTGAATACAAAGGTTAATGATGTCAAGATTAATCACTATTGGGAATTTTTGGTGATATGGTTCTCTTGGCATTTCCAACACAATCCTTTCTGAGATCCTTTATAAGGGATTATCAGGCATATTCTAAAGTCATTCAAGACTGGTTATATAATGAAACAGAAGAATGATACTGGGAAATGGATGATGGAAGAAATCAAAGGGACTTAATAAAGGAGGTGAAGGAAATTATATTAAAGAAATGAGTGAGTGTAGAAGATCCATACTTGAGAGAAAATAATTCAATTTAAAAACATGCAATGTAGCATTCCAGAGAATTAAATGTCTATGAAGCAGCCTCTTAATACATAAAGAGAAGGGATTTCAAACTGAGAGTAGATATATAATGAAGGAGGCAATGAGAGGTTAAGCTAATAACAATAAGCACAAAGAATCCCTTTAGTGGCTACAGGAAACTTAAAATTTCCTCACCTATAAAAGGAAAATTGATATTCTTTTTAAATTTTTTATTAATTTATTTTGATTTATCAATAATCACTTCCATATGCTTTGGAGTTTAAAATTTTTCTCCCCCTTCCTCCCCACCACACTTCCCAAGATGGCACACGATCTGATATAGGTTATACATATACATTCCTATTAAACATATTTTCACATTAATGACGCTGTAAGTAAAAATTAGAACCAATAGGAGGAACCACCAGAAAGAGGAAACAAAACTCTACAGAAGAGAAAAAAATGCAATTCAACTTCCATAGTTCTTTCTTTGGATGTGGATAGCAATTTCCATCACAAGGCCTCTGGAGATGTCTTAGATCCTCGTATTGCTGGGAAGGGTTAAGTTTATCAATATTAGTCATCGCGCAACGTGGCTGTTACTGTGTACAAAGTTCTCTTGGTTCTGCTCACTTCACTCAGAATCAGACCATACAAATCTTTCCAGGTTTTTCTGAAGTCAGCCTGTTCATCATTGCTTATAGCACAATAGTATTACACTGTATTCATATACCACAACTTGCTCATCCATTCCCCAATTGATGGGTATCCTCTCAATTTCCAATTCTTTGCCACCACAAAAAGAGCTGCTATGAATATTTTTTTGCATGTGGGTCCTTTTCCCATTTGTATGATCTCTTTGGGATATAGCCCTAGAAGTGCTATTGCTGGGTCAAAGGGTATACACATTTTTATAGCCCTTTGGGCATAGTTCCAAATAGCTCTCCAAAACGGTTGGATCATTTCACAAGTCCACCAACAATGCATTAGTGTTCCAATTTGCCCACATCTTCTCCAACATTGATCATTTTCCTGTTTTGTCATGTTGGCCAATCTGGTAGGTGTGATGTGGTACCTCAGAGTTGTTTTAATTTGCATTTCTCTAATCAATAGTGATTTAGAACATTTTTTATATGACTATAGATGGCTTTAATTTTTTCATCTGAGAACTGCCTGCTCATATCTTTTGACCATTTGTCAATTGGGGAATGACTTGTGTTCTTATAGATTTGACTTAATTCTCTGTGTATTTTAGAAATGAGGCCCTTATTAGAGAGACTGGTTGTAAAAATTCTTTCCCAATTTTCTACCTTCCTTATAATCTTAGTTACATTGGCTTTGTTTGTGCAAAACCTTTTCAATTTAATGTAATCAAAGTTCTCCATTTTGCTTGTCATAATGTTCTCTTTTTTCTTTTTTTTTTTCTTTAATTTTTAGGCAATTGGGGTTAAGTGACTTGCCCAGGGTCACACAACTAGTAAATGTCAAGTGTTTGGTCTAAGGCCAGATTTGAACTCAGGTCCTCCCAACTTCAAGGCCCCTTCATAATGTTCTCTATCTCCTATTAGGTCATGAATTCTTCTATTCTCCATAGATCTGATAGGTAAACTATTCCTTCCTCTCCCAGTTTGGTTATAGTATCAGCCTTTATATCTAAATCATGAACCCATTTTGACTTTATTTTGGTATATGGTGTGAGATTTTGGGCTATGTCTAGTTTTTGCCATACTCTTTTCCAGTATTCCCAGCAGTTGTTTTCAAAGAGTGGGTTCTTATCCCAGAAGCTGGGGTCTTTGGGTTTATCAAATAATAGATTACTACAGTCATTGACTACTGTCTTGCATACTTAACCTATACTACTGATCCACCACTCTATTTCTTAGCCAGTACCAAGTAGTTTTGATGATTGCTGCTTTATAATACAGTTTAAGATCTGGAATTACTAGGCAACCTTCCCCTGCATTTCTTTTCATTAGTTCCCTCGATATTCTGGACCTTTTGTTCTTCCAAATGAATCTTGTTATTATTTTTTCTAAATCTATATAGTAGTTTTTGGTAATTTGATTGGTATGCCACTGAATAAGCAAATTAGCTTAGGTAGAATTGTCATTTTTATTATATTAGCTTGGTCTACCCATGAGCAACTTGTGTTTTTCCAATTATTTAGATATGACTTTATTTGTGTGAAAAGTGTTTTGTAATTGTGTTCATATAGTTCCTGGGTTTGCTTCAGGAAGTAGACTCCTAAATATTTTATGATGTCTACAGTAAGTTTAAATGGAATTTCTCTTTCTATTTCTTGCTGTTGGGCTTTGTTGGTAATATATAGAAATACTGATGATTTATGTGGGTTTATTTTATAACCTGCAACTTTGCTAAAGTTGTTTATTATTTCAAGTAATTTTTTACTTGATTCTCTAGGATTCCCTAAATATATCATGTAATCTGCAAAGAGTGATAGCTTTGTTTCTTCTTTGCCTATTCTAATACATTCAATTTCTTTTTCTTCTCTTATTGTTAAAGCTAACATTTCCAGTATGATATTGAACAACAGTGGTGATAATGGATGTCCTTGTTTCACTCCTGATCTTATTGGAAATGCTCTAGCTTGTCCCCATTACATATGATGCTTGCTGAAGGTTTTAGGTAGATGTTATTTGTTATTTCAAGGAAGACTCCATTTATTCCTATGCTCTCCAGTATTTTTAATAGGAATGGGTGTTGTATTTTGTCCAAAGCTTTTTCTGCACCTATTGAAATGATCATGTGTTTTCTGTTAGTTTTGGTGTTGATATGATCAATTATGCTGATAGTTTTCCTAATATTGAAGCAGCCCTGCATTCCTGGTATAAATTCTACCTGGTCATAGTGTATCATTCTTATGATAAGTCACTGTAATCTATTTGCTAATATTTTGTTTAAAATTTTTGCATCTATATTCATTAGATAAATTGGTCTATAATTTTCTTTCTCTGTTTTGACTCTTCCTGGTTTAGGTATCAGCACCATATTTGTATCATAAAAAGAATTTGGTAAGACTCCTTCTTCACCTATTTTCCCAAATAGTCTATATAGTATTGGAATTAATTGTTTTTTAAATGTTTGGTAGAATTTGCATGTAAATCCATCTGGCCCTGGAGATTTTTTCCTAGGGAGTTCATCAATGGCTTGCTCAATTTCTTTTTCTGAGATGGGGTTATTTAAGTATTTTACTTCCTTTTCTGTTAATCTGGGAAATTTATATTTTTGTAAATATGTATCCATTTCACTAAGATTGTCAAATTTGTTGGCATACAGTTGGGCAAAATAATTCCTAATTGTTGTTTTAATTTCCTCCTCCTTGGTGGCAGCTTCACCTTTTTCATTGTTGATACTGGTAATTTGGTTTTCTTCTTTCTTCTTTAAATTAAATTAACCAAAGGTTTATCTTTTTTATTGTTTTTTTCATAAAACCAGCTCTTAATTATATTAATTAGTTCAATAGTTTTCTTAACTTCAATTTTCTTAATTTTTCCTTTGGTTTTCAATATTTCTAATTTGGTGTTTAATTGAGGATTTTTAATTTCTTCTCTTTCTAGTTTTTTTTTTAGTTGTATGCCCAATTCATTGATCTCTTTTTCTATTTTATTTATGTGAGCATTTAGAGATATAAAACTTCCCCTAAGAACTGCTTTTGCTGCATTCTGTAAGTTATGGTATGTTGTCTCATTATTGTCATTCTCTTGAATGAAATTATTGATTGTTTCTATGATTTGTTGTTTGACCCAATCATTTTTTAGGATTGGATTATTTAGTTTCCAATTATTTTTTAGTCTATCTTTCCATGGTCCTTTATTACATATAATTTTTATTGCATCATGATCTAAAAAGGATGCATTTAATATTTCTGCCTTTCTGCATTGGATTGTGAGGTTTTTATGCCCTAGTACATGGTCAATTTTTTTGTATGTGCCATGTACCACTGAGGAAAAAGTCTATTCCTTTCTATTTCCATTCAGTTTTCTCCAGAGGTCTATCACATCTAACTTTTCTAATGTTCTATTCACCTCCTTAACTTCTTCCTTGTTTATTTTGTGGTTTTGATTTATCTAGTTCAGAGAGTGGGAGCTTGAGGTCCCCCACTAGTATAGTTTTGCTGTCTATTTCTTCCTGTAACTCCCTGAACTTCTCCTCTAAGAAACTGGATGCTATACCATTTTGGTGCATATATGTTTAGTAATGATATTACTTCATTGTCTATGGTACCTTTTAGCAGGATGTAGTTTCCTTCCTTATCTCTTTTGATAAGATCAATTTTTGCATTTGCTTGGTCTGAGATCAGGATTGCTACCCCTGCTTTTTTCACTTCAGCTGAAGCATAATATATTCTCCTCCAGTCTTTTACCTTTACCCTGTGTGTGTCACTCTTTTTCAAATGTGTTTCCTGTAAACAACATATTGTAGGATTATGGTTTTTAATCCATTGTGCTATCTGCTTCCATTTTATGGGAGAGTTCATCCCATTCACATTCATGGTTATGATTACTATCTGTGTCTTTTTCTCTATCCTTTTTTCCCCCTGTTTATGCTTTTCTTTCTCCTTTCTCCTTTCCCCCCTCACTAATGTTTTGCTTTTGACCACACCTCCTTCAGTCCCTCCTCCCTTCTACTAGCCCTTTCCCTTTTCTTCCCCCTTACCCTTACTGTTTCTTCCCTCCCTTCTGTCCTCCCTTCCTTTTCTTTCCCCTTTTCCCTCCTACTACCTATAGGGAAAGTTAGATTTCTATACCTAACTGATTATGTTATTCCCTTCTTGAGCCAAATCTGATGAGAGTAAGGTCAAACAATAATCATCCCCCTCGCTTCTTTCCCTTTGCCATAATAGATTTTTGTGTCTTTTCCTCTAATGTAATTTACCCTTGTCTGCCTCCTCCTTTCTCAGTACATTTTCTTAGCTCAGACTAATCCACTTACTTGGATCCATTTAACCCACTTGATTAGTTTTTTTTATCATTACATCAAAGTCAACTTACATCCACCCCCTTTATGTATACTCCTTTAACATGGTGTAATAACCATACAGTTCTCAAGAGTTGCAAGTACCATCTTCCCCTGTAGGGATTTAAACAGTGTGCCCTTATTAACAACATGTATCTTTCTGTACCATTTACCTTTTTATGTCTCTCTTGAATCTTGTACTTGAAGGTCAGATTTTTTTCTTGAGCTCTGGTCTTTTTATCAGGAAGGTTTTGAAGTCCCCTATTTTGTTGAATATCCATCTCCTCCCCTGAAAGATCATGCTCCTTTTTGCTGGAGAGTTGATCCTTGGCTGCAATCCAAAGCTCTTTTGCCTTACGGAATATCATGTTTCATGCTCTATGGTGTTTTAATGTAGAAGATGCAAGGTCCTGTGTAATCCTGACTGTGATTCCATGACATTTAAATTGTTTCTTTCTGGCTGCTTGCAGTACTTTCTCTTTGACCTGGTAATTTTGGAATTTGGCTATTATATTCCTTGGCATTTTCAATTTGGAATCTCTTTCAGGAAATGAATGGTGGATTCTTTCTATGGCTATTTTGCCTTCTGGTTCTAGGACTTCAGGGCAGTTTTCCTTTATGATTTCCTGAAAGATACTGTCCAGGCTCTTTTTTTCATCGTGATTTTCAGATAGACCAATAATTTTTAAATTGTCTCTCCTGGATTCATTTTCCAGGTCAGTTGTTTCACTAATGAGGTATTTTACGTTTTCATCTATTTTTTTTTCATTTTTTTGTTTCTGTTTGACTGATTCTTGTTCTCTCATAGAGTCATTAGTTTCCATTTGTTCAATTCTAATTTTTAACAAATTGTTTTCTTCTATTAGATTTTGTACTTCCTTCCCCAATTGGCCAATTGTATTTTTAAGGAATTTGTTTTCTTCAGTGTACTTTTTTTTTTTTTTACAGTTGGCCAATTGTGTTTTTTAGGGACTTGTTTTCTCCAGTGTACTTTTTTTCCAATTGGCCAATTGTATTTTTTAAGGATTCTTCTACCTCTCTCATTTGACTTTTAAAATCCTTCTTGAGCTCTTCTAAGAAGGCTTTTGGGACTTCAGACCAGTTCATATTCCCTTTTGAGGTTGCAGATGTGGGTTTGTTGACAGTGTTGTCCCCTTCAGAATTTCTGTCTTGATCTTCACTCTTCTCATAATATAAATCTATGGTATGTTTCTTTTTACTCATGGTGTTTCTTTATTCTCTGGCCTTTAAAGAGATTGAGGTCTCCTGCTGGGGAGCAGAGGACACTGACCCAAGTTTCTTGTGTTGGGAGCCTAGGTCTTGGTCACTGGTTTTGTGTGCTGGGGCCTCTTCTGTTGGCAATTGGAGGCTGCAGGGTTCTGACAGCTTACATAGTGGTGGGATGAAATCAGCAAGGCTAGAACTTTTGGGCAATTGTAGGTTGTCTGCTTTTCCTTTCCTTTAGCTTTCTCTAGCTCTTTTCAGATGAATGTTGCAGGGTGTTTATCCACCTGGGGCCTTTTGTAGTGCTGCTTCCCTTATTTTTGCTGAGGCACTAGGAGACCTGTTTGCTGTAGAATGCCAAGGCACCAGGATGTCCTCCTGGTGTGCTAAAGTGGGGCTTTCTACTAGCTGGCTGGGGAGCCTCCTGTTCCTTACTGCTCCCTTTCCCCCAGGGCAAGAAGGGCCTTTCCCATTAATCCCTCAAGCTACCTGGGTTACTACACTGATACTCCCCATCTTTCTTCTCGTTCACTTGTTCCAGGGTTTTTCCTGGGGTGATATTTTCTGGGCTTTCAGAGGTTGATGTGGGAGGGTGAGAGTGACTACCTTTTTACTCCGCCATCTTGGCTCCTGAAAGCAGACGAAAATTGATATTCTTATAGAAAATGACAGAGATTTTTTTTAAATGACAAATACTCTTGAAAAAAGCTGACAATTTCATAGAGCAACAGTGAAATTTGATAAGAGGGATATTCCATTGGATTTGTCTAATGAAGCAAAAAGTGATTTACCTCTGGATGGAGCCTATGGAATGGCAAAAATCAGACAATGGAATCAAATGTCCCTTCATGAGCAGCATCCATGTGAATTCAACTAACATGATGTTATCAGTGAAACACTGAACAAATTGTTGAGTCATGTAGATCTGTTTTGGACATGGAAGAGTTTATGATGGCAATAACCTGGTGCTGAATTTCGTACAAGTTAAGAAAGTATACCCTTAAAGTATTCACAACTAGCCATCAGAATAAAGTATATAAGAAAACAGTAAGAAGTGTATGACATTAAGAAAAATATGAAATAATTAGCACCTACTGTATGCTTAGCAAAACATGACTTGGGGCTAGAATTATACAACAGAAAATTGCTATCCTTCATTGATCAACAGTCAACAAATGCCCATACTAGAAACATAGACCTCAGGATATCTTTGAACTGAACCAATAATCTATTCTTGAACTAGGCAGACTTGTTGCCTATCATTTGCCCAGTGTATCATTGATATAAAATTTAAGAATGGTGATTTTAATAGATGTTTCCACCCAGAATATTCAACCTCTTAGCTAAATGGAAAACAAACAAACTTTTCATCCTAACCTAGCAGAGGAGATCAAAACCATATGGGAGAAGAATGAAGTACATATCATATGTCATGCTATCTGATTCTGGTAGTACAGCAAAAATTTTAGTGTATCTACAACTTACAGAAGATGAGCTTACATCTTAATACTTTTATTCAACTATGAAAGGCAATTATTTTATCTAGCTGGACAATATTCCATGAAACATGAAATATAAAAGAATAGAAGCATAACAGTATATCCTAAACTATTGCTATCTGAACTCCATCAGAAGGTGGGATCAAGATAAAGAACAGTAATGATGGCACAGGTGTTTCTATCAAGGCATTTTAATAGCCCTTCAATTTTGGCAAAGCACTTTATATCTATTCTCATTAAATCCTCACAATAATCTTGCAAGACACATGCTACAGGTCATAGTATCAGGGAGATGGATTAGATGGATTAGTTCAATGCTGTGAGGAATTTCTTCCAATGCAAGTTGACCCCTTTTATGTAACTTCAAATATCATAGAACTTCCTAGAGCAGTGATATAAAACTCAAATAGAAAGAGATGCCTGCTGGTGCGTATTGACTTAGAAAATCACAAATTAACATTGTGTACATTGTATTTTTTATTTGTTTTCTTAAACATTTCCCAGCTGCAGGTTTGGCACATCTGGCATAGAGCACTGAGGATTTAGATTTACTTTCAGTTATAAGCCACACAGTTTCACTAATGGCCCCAAAAGGTTACTACTGTATACATGTTGTTAGTGCAAAGTTACCTTAAAATATAAATTATTATAGAGGAAAAATGTTTTTGCATGCACAGGGCTTCTTATGGTGCTCAGTTCACTAAAACAAGGAAATTGGAACAAATAGAAAACAACCAAAACTAGACTAAATGGAGAGGAACAGATCTGGAACCGCATTTTATTGTTATAAAAAGCATAATGTGCTGGATTTTCCCAGTGCATCAATTACTCAATAAATTGGGTCCTTTTGTAAACAAGATAAACTCTTTTAGGCAGGATATTAATTGCTAGAAAAAGTCACTGTAACTTAGAAAGTTGTCTAGATGGTAATCGGAATAGGAATTCAGGAAGTAGGGATGATGGCCTGGTGCTTCCTCTCCATGCATTTGTTGTAGAAACCACTAGGTTACAACCGTATCCTGTCACTAAAAGTTCAATATTGGGCATAGCCCAGGAAAAAGAGAGAGACAGAGACATGTGATGGATATGAGACTACAGGCATGTTGCCCATGAGATTTGTGTGTAAACACTGACATAAAATAGATCCTTGGCAGCTATATAATTAGAGAAGGTGGGCTAGACTCACAGCAAGCATGAGGGGCAATAGAGGCATATATGTCCCCGGGCTAACTATGGTACTGGGGATCTACACAGGAAAGAAAGCCTCCAGTGCCTGGTGCAGAGGGTTTCTAGAAGGAACTGACAAGTGGTGCCCAGAATCAGAGGCCAACAACAGATTGCATTCTGCTCATGTGGAGGAAATGTCTCATTCTGTGGAGAGTCCATTTGAGAGAAAAAATCATACTTAGGTGATAAGTGTGAGAAAGTATTCAGTCAGAAGTCACATACCTCTGGAGGTTTATGCCTAATATGGAAAACCCAAGATCAGAGACTTAGCCTCCTTTGGCCTCAGTCTCCCCATATGTAAGGTGAAGGTATTGGACTAGATAAAGCTTACAGGGCTTTCAGAGGCCAATTTCTTTAAGGTCACATGGGTAGTAAGTGATAAAGCCAAGATTTGCATCCAGATCACCCAACTCCAGGGCCAGGGACCTCTCTGTTATACTGTGATGACTAGAGAGTAGTAAGTAATGTTAATACTTTGTGATTAAGTGTTAGCTTGGGGCAAAAATGTGAAGGGAAAGGAGGCAGTATAATCAAGATTCTTTTCTTTGGATTTAGAAATTTCTAATAAGCTCACCGTTCCTCTTAATGTTTCCCAGAAAATACTTAGATTGTCTCTAACAAAAACAAAAACTAGAAATTGCAAAATATGTTACCAGGATGTGGAGAAGCAATATGGCATAAGAGATAGAGCTAGCCTCAGAGCCAGGAAGTCCCCTGCCACACACTGGTCAAGTGACCCTGACCAAGTCTCTTAGCTTCTTAGTGACCTAGGCAATCCCCTAAGAGTGCAGTTTTGGACAGAAGAGTTGGAGAGAAGGTACTGACTTGCATTGGCAGAGGGAGTTTCTTCATCTGGGAGTTCCCTATCCCAGTAAGACATAGGACCAAAAAAAAAAAACCAAACAAAGAAACAAAAAAAAAAGACATAGGACCAAGAATAACTTTCCCAGCAAAGTTGAATATAATCCTGAATGGAAAAAAAATATAGACATTTGACAGAATGAAAGACTTTTGGATATTTGTGACAAAAAGCCATAAGTTGATGGAAAATTCAATGTAAAAAATCCAGAAAAAATACAAGGAAAACATTAAAGAAAATTATGTTTTTATTATTATATTTGTTATTGTATATATTATATTTATTATTATATATTTAAAAGGGATAGCAAGTGGTACACAATAGATTTGCAGTTTAATGTGCAATCATGTTTTTTTAAATTATACTATGTTATGGAAATGCTTGTTTTATTCCACAAAATAAATAATTTTTAAAAGAATGGGAATAGAAAAGAATATACCTTTTTTTAAGCAATTCATGGTACCTTTACAAAGATTGACCATAAGTTAGGCAATTTTAAAAATATATAGTTAAAAACAGAAAAGCAGAAACATTAAAAGTACCCTTTTCAGATCATAATGCAATAGAATTATATTTAATAAGGGACTATGGAAACATAGATTAAAAACTAATAGAAGATTAAACAACTTAATCTTAAAGAATGAATGGGTTAAAGAACAAATCATAGAAACAATCAATAATTTCATTAAGGAGAATGACTGAGACAATATATCAAAACCTATGGGATATAGCAAAAACAGTAATCAGAGGAAAATCTCTACATGCTTACATCAATAAAATAGAGAAAGAGCAGACCAATAAATTGGGTATGCAATTAAAAAAACCTAGGAAAAGAACAGACTAATAATCCCCAATTATACACTAAATTGGAAAATCTAAAAATTTTAAGTAAGATTAATAAAATTGAGTGTTAAAAAACATTAAATTAGTTAACAAAACTGAGTTGGTTTTATGGGGAAAAAAACAAAATAGGGAAACCATTGGTTAATTTGATTTAAAAAAGAGAAGAAAAACAAATCATTAGTATTAAAAATGAAAAAAGTGAATATGCCACTAACGAAGATAAAATTAAAGCAATTATAAAGTTATTTTGGCCAATTATATGTCAATAAATTTAACAATTTAGGTGAAATGGAAGAATATTTACAAAAAGTAGAAATTCCCTAGATTAGCAGGAGAGGAAATAAAATATCTAAATAGACCTATTTTAGAAAAAAAAATGAATAGGACATAAATAAACTTCCTAAAGGAAGGGGGACACCAAGACCAGAGGGATTTATGAGTGAGTTTTATCAAGATTTAAAAATCAACTAATTCCAATATTAAATAAATTATTTGAAATTCTAGGCAAAGAAGGGATCCTACAAACTTCTTTTATGAAACAAATATGATACTGATACATAAACCAGGAAGAGTGAAAACAGAGAAAGAAAATTATAGATTTCATTAATGAATATGGATGCAAAAATCAAAAATAAAATATTAGCTACCAGATTACAGTAATATATTACAAAGATTATACATCATGACCAAGGGGAGTTTATAACAAAAATGTAGGGATGGTTCAACATAAAGAAAACTATTAACATAATTGATTAGATAAATAATAAAAGTTATATGCATGTAATATGATTTTATCAATAGATGCAAAAAAAAACTTTTGACAAAGCACAACACTCACTTCTGTTTAAAAAAAACATTTGAAAGTATAGGGATAAATGCTAAAATGTATTTATCTAAAACCATCAACAAACATTATTTATAAAGAGGATAAGCAAAAAGCCTTTCCACTAAGATCAGTTGTGAAACAAAGATGCACACTGTCACCAATATTATTCAATATTGTATTGGAAATCCTAGAAATAGCAATAAGAGAAGAAAAAGAAATAGAATCAGAATAGGGAATAAGGTAATAAAAATATCTCTTTTTGCAGGTGATATGATGATATACTTGGGAAATCTCAAAAATTCAACTGAAAAGTTAGTTGAAACGAGTAATAATTTTAGCAAAGTAGCAGGTTATGAAGTAAATTCACATAAATCATCAGCATTCATAAACTCTGCAAGAAGATATAGTAAGAGATACCCCATCTAAAATAACTCTAGGCAGTATAAAATACCTGGGAGTACACCTACTAAAACAAATCCAGGAACTATATGAACAAAATTATTTAAAAAAAACCCATTTTATAGAAATAAAATCAGATTTAAATGCTTGGAGAAATATTAATTGTTCATGGGTAGGCAGGGCCCATATAATAAAAAAATGACAATTTTACCCAAACCAATTTATATATTCAATACCATCCTAATTAACTTACAGAAAAATTACTAAATTAGAAAAAAATCATTTGAAAGAACAAAAAGTCAAGAATATCAAAGGAATTAATGAAAAAAAAAACAACATAAGGAAAGGAGGTTTAGCAGTAGAAGATCTTAAACTATATTACTAGGCTGTAATTATGAAAATTATCTGTTTTGGCTAAGAAATAGAAAGGTACATCAATGGAACAGAGTAAACATGTAATTTACAACATAAATATAATAATCTTGTATTTGACAAGTGTAAAGACAAGTTTTATTGGTAAGGATTCTTTATAAGCTAAAAAAAAATGTTGGGAAAACTGGAAAGCAGTCTGGCAGAAATTAGGCATAGACCACTATCTTACACCATTTACCAAGGCAAGATCAAAATGGATACATAGCCTAGATATAAAGAGTTATTACAAGAAAATGGAATGTATTACATATCAGACTTATGGGTAAGTGAATGATTTATAAATGAACAAGAAATAGAGAGGAGAATGAGGTATAAAATGGATAATTTTGATTATGTTAAATTTAAAAGGTTTTATACAAATGAAAAAAGTAGCCAAGATCCAAAGGAAAAACAGAAAACTGGGAAAAACGTATGTAGACAGATTCTCAGATAAAGGTCTCATATCTCAAATATATAAAGAACTCTGTCAAATCTATAAGAATACAAGTCATTCCCCAAGTGATAAATGATCAAAAAATATGAACAGATATTATCTCCATAAAGAAATTGAGATAATTTATAGTCATATAAAAATGCTCTAAATCATCATTAATTAGAGAAATGCAAGTTAAAACAACCTTGAGATAGCATTTTTGCACCTATCAGATTGGCTAAAATGATTGAAGGAGAAAGCAAAAGAAATTTAGAGATGTGGAAAAATTGGGACACTAATTCTTTGTTGGTGGAATTATGAACTGATCCAACCATTTTGGAGAGCAATCTGGAATGATGCCCAAAGAATTATTAAATTGCCTATAACCTTTGACCTAGCAATACCACTACTAAGTCTATTTATGAAGATGTTTAGGGAAAAAGAAAAAGAACCTATATGTTCTAAAATATGTACAGCAGCTCTCTTTAGGGTGTCAAAGAACTAGAAATCATGGGGATGTCCATCAATTGAGGAATGGCTGAATACATTGTAGAATATGATTGTGATGGAATCCTACTGTCTATTAAGAATTGATTACCTTATTATCTTAGAAAAACATGGATAGACTTGCAGAAAATGGTGAAGAGTGAAATGAGCAGAGCCAAGAGAACAGTGTTTACAGTAACAGCAATAGTGTTTTAAGAACAACTTTAAGCAAATGAGTCATTTTGACTATTATAAATACCCAAATTAACTACAAAGGACATATGAAGGAAAACACTATCTGCATCCAGAGAAAGAACTGATAAATAGAAGTGTGTATAGAACGGTTTTACACATATATACACACACATACACATATATATACATACATACGTACATGCATACACACATACGTAGGTATATATACACACAACTATTTGTGCCTAATGGTAGCCATCTCTTGGGTGGGGGGCAGGGGACAGGGAGAGAAAAAAAGGTGAAAAAGTTACATGATAACTTTATTATATGTTTAAAAAGAATAACAAGTTGTGTATAACAGACTTTCAGTTTCAAGTAAAATCATTTATTTTTCCTATTCCACTATGTTGTGGAAATGTTTGTTTTATTTCTTAAGTTCAAAATCAATGAATTTTTTTATAGTATTGCAATAACAACAGCAAGATCATAGGTTCATTCCCCATCTTTTAAGCAGAATGGAACATGGCTTGGAATTATTGGATTTAGAGAAAATTTATAGGCTATAACCAGTCTGAAATAAAGCTGGGTCTTGATTAGTGCTTATAATGAATCCTGTGAGGAATATATATACATATATATATTTAGTTTTAGTTTAGATTAGCACTGATAATGAATTCTATGAAGAATATATATATATAATCTACATATCTACATATTCACACTATTCAAAGTAATAATTATGTAAAATATTACAATTTGCTCCAGCCCAATGGAAATATGTAGCACAGGTTCCAATAATGTGGCATCTCCATGGGATTTCATATTTATACTAATCAGGACCGAGGTTTATCAACCTTTCTACATGGAAGGAACTTGAGAGATAAGTTTGTCTAACTCCCACTTTTCCAGAACAGAAGAATGTAGGTCAGAGAGGTGGTCCAGTGGGTCGAACATTGGGTCTTGAGTCAGAGAGTTCAGGTTTGAATTCTACCTCTGATGTTTACAATCGTGTTACCATGAACAGATCACTGAACCCCTCTGGGCCTCAGTTTCCTCCTCTGAAATATGAGCAGATTTAACTGAATATCCCCTGAGGTCCTTTCCAGGTCCCAATCTAGGAGCCCATTGAAAAGCTAGAAGTGGTATTGTGGTTAAAACAACAATAACACCAGAGTCTGATGCTTCTCAATCCTAGGCTTTTCCCACTGGATCACAGCACTCTCCCTTCATTCCTTCAGCTTCCTAGGATCTGGAGTGTGGTCTAGACTTCAGAACGATTCTGTTTTTAGATCCTAAGAATCTGTGGTCCAAACAAAAAAAAATTAAAAAGACATCTTACCCAAAAAAGCAACTACTTTTTCTCCTTCTAACATTCTTCCCTTGATTGGTTTCAGTTTCCATGGAGATTGTTCCCCATCTCTCTGGAGATAAAACTCTATGGAATTAAAAAGGTGTCATCCTAATGATATCTAAGAATAGTGATGCCTCAGGTGCATTTTGGGGGAGTGGAAAGAAAGCTGCCTTGGAGTCCAACCTTTGTCACTCACTTTGTGACTTGTGGAGCAGGTTACTTTCCCCCTCCTCCATCACAGAAGTGACATGCTGTGGTGCAATGAGCTTTAAACATGGAGTCTCCGAGCCTAGGTCCAAATCCCCACATTGTCACGTGCAGGCTCTGAACTTAGGCATGTGACAGGAGGACCCAGACCATGGCAATATGTGGAGAATGAGTTCGAGCGGTCCTGGCTCTGCGTCCTAGGGCACAACAAGGGCTGAGAGACAACAGATGGCCATTCCTCTTTCTTGACTGGCCCCCTTTCAATGTCAGCTGTAAGACAGGAAGGTTGTTAGTATGTTGGGTAGACTCCAGGGGCAAAGTCGTGGGAAGGCATGAACAAGACTCACACGTAGTGGGCAGTCATGGATGGTTTATGATCCGAATCATGGAGGGAGAGCAAGGGAAGGGATATGTATTTGTTAAGTACCTACTATGTGCCAAGCCCTGTGATAAGGGCTTTACAAAAATTATCACATCTAATTCTCATGCAGTTCTGGGAATAAATGCTATTATTATCTCCATTTTATAGTTGAAGAATCTAAGGCAAGCAGAGGTTAAGTGACTTATTTAGGGTCACACAGTTAGTAAATATCTGAGGGAAGATTGGAATTCAGGTCTTTTTTTCTGACTCAGGCCCTGCACTTTATCCACTCTTCCACCTGGCTGTTTCTTTGGGATACTTTGAGATCAATGAATTCCTGGATCCATTGGAGGGAGCAAACTTAGAGAAATGACTTGCCCTATCCAGTGTAGACAGCAGTAGAGACAGACTACAGAGTACTAAAGGGTAGTCCAATCTACCCTTTGCTAGCTGTGTGACCTTCAGCAAGTCACTTCCTTTGGCCCCATGTCCTCATTTATGAAATTAAAGGGGTGGCCACAATTATTTCTTCTAGTGTTATCACTCTTGGTTTCTTCTTCTTTCTGATTCATTTGCACCTCCCACCTCTTAGAGGTCTGGGGGATGTTGGTGTTTAGGTATTTCAGTCATGTCTAACTCTTCATGACCCTAATTTGGGGTTTTCTCAGCAGAGATACTGGAATAGTTGACCATTTCCTTCTCTAGCTCATTTTGCTAATGAGGAAACTGAGACAAACAGGGTGAAGTGACTTGTCCAGGGTCACACAGCTAGTAAGTGTCTGAGGCCATATTTGAACTCAGAAAGAGGAGTCTTGGGGCAGCTAGGTGGCACAGTAGATATAGCTTGGAGTTAGGAGGACCTGAGTTCAAATCTGGCCTCAGACACATGACACTCACTAGCTGTGTGACCCTGGGCAAGTCACTTAACCCCGATTGCCTCATTGAAAAGCAAAAAAAAAAAAAGAAAGAAAGAGGAGTCTTCCTGACTTTAGGCCAGGCACTCTGTCCACTGCACCACCCAGCTGCCCCCAATGCAGGGAATAGCTTTGTGAATTTCCAATGTTGGGGGAATATGACAGAGAGACAGAGATGTTTTTAAGAGATTATCTTCTCACCTGACAAATTATGATTTCCGCCTAGAAATTTTCTCCCCTGAGGTTCAGGGGTACTGAGATTTCTCAGGATGTCCCATTCACCCTGCCCAGAAATAGCCAGGTTGTTCTAAAGGTTGATAGATTTGAATGGGTGCTTTATCCAAGAATCACAGATGTTTATGTAGAAGTCCAGGTTTATAAAGCACTTTGCATATTTCTTATCTCATCTGGTGCAAGTTCATGACCCCAATCCTCTAGGTGTTGGAGAGGCTGGTAAGGTACCACCCCGTGCCCTTCATCCCTTACGCCACTTTGGTCAGGAAACAAATGCTGACTTTGCTTTCTGTCTGGACCGTATTTTCCAGTCCTGGCCCTTCCATACCATGTCCCCTCTACTCCCCTCCTCAAAACTTCCTAACTTCTGAGTTGAAAGGTCTCAGATGCCACAGAGTAAATGAACAAAAATCTCCTCTATGAGGATCCCTCCACAATTCATCTCAGTGTGATACAGTGGAAAGAACGCTGGCCGTGGAGTCCTGGGTTCAACTCCTGTATTCATCTGGAAAATGGGGAGTGGAGTGAATGGCCTTCATCCAGCTCCAGATCCACAGCAATCCAGCCTCTACTTGAAGACACTGCCCCCCTCCACAATGGAGAGGAGCATACTCCCTCTGAGAGCAGCCCATCCTAATTTGGGAGATGAGACAAGGCACTAAGGCCCAGAGAGGGGAAATGACTTAACTAATGTCAAAGCCTGGGAACAGGAGAATCACGCCTCAAGCCTAGACACTCTGCTGTCCCACTCCAACTCCTATCTACTGGCGCCATTTCCAACCAGCCAGTAAAGTCGTAGACACGATGAACAAATAAGGGGCTGAAAAGAAACAAGCATTTATTAAGCACCTACTATGTGTCGGGCACTGTGCACACGGTCTTATTTGATCTAGATGAGGAACAGAGTGTGTGCTTGTGTCCATGGGTAAAGTCACCAACCTAAGAATGTTCTGTTGTAATTTCCCTCCATTTCACCCAGAAAAGTCCTTTTTAGAATAAATAATTGACTATTAATTATTGGAAATGGTCACCTCTCAATTCAGAGTCCTCAGGGTCAACGGGTGGTTGCTGGCAGAGAAGACAGATGACTTCTTGCCCTGGGACAGTCATTTCCAGCTCCTTGCAGCTAAGTTCTGGAACAATTACAGCCTAGGAATGCAGCCAGAGGTAGATGCTTTCATCTTGAATTTCCTCCTAGCTGACTAAACGAAGATAAGGGTAACCACAGAGCTGACTAACAGGATCCAGAGTCACTTGAAATCCAATTGCAGACCCACCCTTCTCCCTCCCACTGCATCCCAAGGAGGAGTGCCTTTCACTCAAAACCACAGTTTCCTTACTGGCAACCAGTATCAAAGAGCTAGAAGCTGGATCTTACCAGACAGAGGGGGTTGACTTTTCTTATCGTCTTAAAGGGTTTAAAATCATTTTACTTACAAAGGGAACTTGTGTTGTATACGACCATATGAAAGAATCCCCTTTCTAATCCAAAGGCTTTTGTGAGAGAAGACACAGGACCACTGAATTGCATTCTCCTGCCTTTGATAAAGGAAGCATTCACCCAGAAACTGGGGAATTTGATTTAAGAGTAAAGATTTAGAGCTGGAAAGGGATTGAGAGGGCTAGTCTGACCCTCTCATCTCCTAATGGAGGAAACTGAACCTCAGAGATGATGCCAATGTGCCCAAATTCAGATAGATATTAAGTGGTAGAGCCAGGATCTGAATTCTGGTTTTTTGATGCCAAATCCACTAAGTCAACAAGCCTTTGCTTTGTGCCTGCTCTATGCCAAGCACTGGGGATACACATACAAAACAACCCTTACTGCATTTGTTATGTTCCTGCTGTATGCCAGGCACTGGGGCTTTACTCTCAAGGATCTCACATTAGATCTGAGAAACAACAATATGAAATTAATGAAAAGTCATTGAGGAGGGCCCAAGCAATGTGAGGGATGGCAAACATTTAGCCCTATTCCATTAAAATCATGGGATCAGAGTTATTAAATGGGAAGGGATCTTATAAGCATCTAACCCAATTCTGCCATTTTACAGATGAGGAAACCGAGGCTCAAAGGCTAAGTGATTTGGGGCAAATCTTACTGGTAGTAACTGGTGGAAAGCCACTGTACTGCCTGCTAGTCTATCTATACTCTCTCACAGATGGTATCTGTTTCAAGACAATAGAAATAACCTAGGCATTTTGATTCTTCTTCAAACCTTTTTAGTGTTTGTTTTCCTTATCCAATAGGTTATGTGATCCCTGAGGGCAAGGCTGGATTTTGTTTTGTATTTGTATTCTGAACACCTAGCATGGCACTTTGCATTTAGCTGGTGCTTAATAAGTGCTTCTTGTGTTGAATTGAAAAACTAGCATGCCTGGTGCTCAGGGGGACAGCAGCAATGTCTCTCCAACCCTTAGTATCCAGTTTTATTTTTCTGTTGCCTCAAGATGATTGACACCCTCCTTCCATGAATAACCTCCTCCCTTGAAAATCAAGTAACTAGAAGCAGACCATGGGGAGCCTGGTGCAATAATTCAGGCAAGATGTGACATGGTTCTAAAGGAGAGAAAGGGCTTGTGTGAGTGAGAGACAGGGGCAGCTGGGAGAGACATTGTAGAAATAGAATCCAGACCTGTTATTTTGGGGAGAGAGGAGGAGGTAAGGGGAGACAGTGCAGACAGTGCTTAAGGAGTGGTGTCTATGGGTGATTGGAAAGACAGCGATGCCTTCAATGGAAATGGGAAACTTAGTTTCTGAGGGCATGAGGCAGGAAGGGAGGGAAGGGGAGGGTTAGGTGGAAATACATATTTCATTTAGGGCTATTTGAGAATGAGATGCCTTTGGGGCATCCTGGTGAAGATGCCCAGTGTACAACTTCAATGGTGCTCAGGAGATACCAAAGGAGATTATGGATGCAAAGTGTCAATCCTTTATTGAGTGCTTACCATTTGCTGGGTGCCAGGGAATACAAAGCTGTAAGTGAAATGGTCCCTAGACCTGCCTGGAGTCACACAGCTAGTAAGTGTCTGGGGCCAGATTTGACTTGGGTCTTCATGACTTCAGGCCTAGTGCTCTATCCCTGGTGCCACCTAGCTCTCTGTGGGGTGAAATACAAAGCCCTCTGGCTTATAAAGGCCTCCACAACCTGGCTCTAACCTGTCTTTATAGCCTTATTTGTAGCCTCATTATTCTCCACATTCACTGATCTAGTCAAACTGGGCTCTGTTCCTTACACAAGGAGCATCCCATCCACCATCTCTGTGCCTTGTCTGGCCATCTCCCTTGCCTAGAATGCACTCACCCATCACCTCTGGTTCACAGAATCCTTCAAGATTTCACTGGAGCAGTACCACCCTCTCTACGGAGTCTTACTTCAGTCCCCCAACTGCTGCTACCTTATATTTATTCGTAGTATTTTCATCATATTTATTTTTAATATGTCTATATTTTTTGCCTTCCTTACGAGAATGATGCCTTCTCGTGATGAAGAATGTGTGTCCCCAGTGCCTGGAAGATGACAGACACTCAATAAATGCATGGTGATTGGTTATGTAATTTTGGACAAGCCAATTTCCCCTCTGTGGGTCTCTTTTCTCACAAACGAGATGGATGGGTCATGTTGGCTGAGCTCAGGGTCTTTGCTCTGAAAGGAAGGATTGCCTACCTTCATCTGGAGGTTTCTAGGAGCGACTGCATGTGCGACTGTTTCCCATTCAGTTTTCAAACCCCAGGTTTAAAGAATTCCATTTCCACATCTGTGTTCTTATTAGTCATTTGGCTTTGGTCTCGTGTCGTGAAGCCCCCAGATGCTCCTGGCCCAGGACAGCCTCTGAGACGCTGAGAATTCCTAGAGGTTCCCAAGAATCTGGATGGTTTGGAGGACAGATGTTTTCCTTGAATGTTTTGTTGAGTGTGTAATTGTCATGGAGACCAGCCCTAGGCATGGAATAAACATACTTCCACTGAGAATTGAAGCTCCTGAATTAGTAGAAACCCCCGCCTTAGTCTGTGCTGAGCTGAATCACAGGCTGTTTTTTCCATAGTCCTTTTGAGACACACTCTCCCCAGGAACCCGTCCTGAATCTTTCAGGGCATGCCTTCAATTTAGGAGGGCCTTTGACCCTGAAGATACCTCCACCAGCAGGAGAGGGATACTCTGAGCTATGAGTTATTACTGCTGCCTGTAGTTGGAAACCTACGATGCCGTATGTTCTATCATCAGCAGGACCTAGAAACATGCTCGGCTACACACATGAGTGTGTGGATCTGGACACAGGACCTTGTATTTACGTTCACATCAGCTCTAATATAAGAGGAAGCCTCATGTCCTAGAGAGACCTGGGTTCAAATCCTGCCCCCAGCATCTGCTAGCTGTATTACCACTGACATTATTGTAAACCTGAGCTGGCCTTTGGAGCACACCCAGTTGGCTAACATGGCACCTGCTGCAACCCCTACCATGTGGGCTGGGGTAGCCTTCTTTTCTTTTTTTTGCCAGGTTACTCTGTTTCCACCATTTATTTGCTCTGTTCTTTTCAATGATTCTAGACAGGCTCTCCTTTCCTCTGGTATCTCTCTCTTACCCAGCTCTGAAGAATGGGTCTGGGGAAAGGTGGCTGCTTTCTCTTCTGGCTTGGTTCTTCTCAGTTTCAGATGCTGGAAATTATCCCTACTGGACTGGGAGTTGGAGCCATGGTGACCTCAGAGATTGGGTTGCAGGCGGGGTGGTACAGTCAGTCAGGTGGGCTGCCTGGGACTTGAACCTAAGGTGGAGTTGACCTTGGAACTGGGCCTGTGCTCTAGGGGAACCAAGCTGAGTTACAGCCCTACTCTCCTTCCTCTCCCCAGGGACAGACATGTTACAAGGGGGAGGGGAATTGTTTCTCCCATGTGTAAATATGTGTGTGTGGGAGGGGGTGTGTGTTGATATATTTGGTAAAAGCTTCCAAATAACCTGTTGAATCCTGGGTACCTGGGCTTCCATGGCAGCCTGCAATCCTATCCCCAAGGTGGTTGTGATTCGAATTCCCAGGTCCCCAAATGGGGATCACCTCCAACACCTGAAATTGAGGAGGACAAATAACACAAAACAGCAACCAGCAACCAGCCAGGCCCATTGATTGGAGTTGGGATAAAAGAGAGGAAGGAGAAGTCCTCCCTCCTCATTGGTTCAGCCCATGGCATCCACACTGAGCACAGCAAACAGAAGTCCCCAAAGAGAGCACAGTGAAAAATTGCAGTGACCCAGCTCACTGTTTTTAAAGATACCCACAGTCAATCAAGGAGATGCCCCGCCAAGTGAAAGGGGCTGATTGTGCAGTAGGCATAACAAACAATATTTCCTGAATATAAATTTAAATTTGAATTACTTATTAACATGAGTATAATTATTCTTAAAACAAATTGTGTGGACGCCTTTAGATTTCTGTCAAAATTATTTCCAGACATACCCTTGCCTCTGCCCAACACTGAACCATAGTATCATAGATAAGAGCAACTTTAGAGGCCATTGAGTCCAATGCCCTCCTTTTACAGATAAAGAAACTGAGACAAGTTGAGTGACTTGCCCAGGGTCACTAGGGTAATAATTGAGTAAGATTTGAATTCATTTCTTCCTGACTCTAGGCCTGGCTCTTTATCCATTGAGTTACCCGGCTGCATCAAACTCTCCTTTGTTAGAAAAGAAAAAAACTTAAGCCCAAAAAACTGACAGAATATATCCAGTATTTTATCCCCTTATTTTCCCACATTCACTAGCGATAGGGATATGAAGATTTAAGGAGGGCAATGACCAATGGGAGCCCAGTTCTATGGAACAGGCTCTCCCTGACACAGTCCACCATGTAGATGTTTGGTGAGCCTGATTCTGGGTACCTGCAGTGGAGGACCTTGCTCTCTGCTTCATGGCATGGGTGGGTGTTCTGTGACTGTGTCCTGTACAATTACTAGATGGTGAAAAGGGGCCCCTTAATTGGCTGCTTAGCTAGACCTGGATACTCATGAAGAAGAAGAAGA